>NC_135005.1:18782702-19133589 GCF_051020985.1 Nomia melanderi
AGACACACGTACACGCAAACACACGCGTAACAGGCGCACACGTAGACCTATCTTGAAATTTCGAACGAGCCTCTCCCTTCGATCCGCTCTATTTATCCGGAGCTCCGAGGCTGTGCACGATCGAGGATCCGCGCGCCGCGGCCCGTCTCTCTTCGGTTCCTCGCGAAAGTTCCCGTTCACAGGACCGCTCTCCAGGTTTCCCGCGAACGCGTTCCAATTCGCGTGTCCGTGTGTCTCTGTGTACGTGTACGTGTATGTGTTTGTGTGTGTGTGTGTGTGCGTGCGTGCGTGCGTGCGTGCGCGTGTCTGTTTGCGTGCGCGAACGGATACCGCCGAGCGTTCGTCCTCAGTGGAAAGAACGGAAAGATAAGAATTGGGAACAGTCTCTCCGCTGCAAGACACACTCGTTCACGGGCTCCGCTCTTCCGGAAATCCGTCTTCTCGTCGCGAGCACCGTCATCACACCGTTCCCGTGCGCGTTCCTTCCCCTGTCCCCGTCCCCCGTTAATCCGATCGCCTCGCTCCGACTTTCCGATGCTTCGTCCACTCCGCTCGCGCGCCGAGTGCCCTCGACGCGCGATCCTTTCGGGCGAACGTCCTCTTCTGGCGTTTCCTGTCGGCGTGCGCCTGCACTCGAGCGAATCGCGTCGACGACGATTAACCGATACCGTCCGGCTACCCTCTTTTCGCTTCCCTTCGGTCTTCCTCTTTTCCGATCCGTCCTCCGATCCGTCCTCCGATCCGTTTCCCGGACATCGATCGTCGATCACGCGTGCCTCGTTCGCAGTCTCACGCGAATCACTGGGAGAGATTCTTACCGGCAGTTGGTGGGTGAGTGGTTGGACGAGGGAGCGGCGGCGGGGGACGACGTGACGTTCGTTATTCCTTTATTTCTTTATTTATTTATTTAATTATTTGTTTAATTAATTATTTAGTTAATTATTTATCGTTTACCCTCGCTTCCTTGCCCGCTTCCCCTCGATCGGTTCGTTCGATCGTCTCGTGTGCTGCTCGCGCCGCGACTCAAACGCTTCCACCTCCTTCCTCCCCCGTTCCCCTTGCTCGTATCGTTTTTAATAATCGTTTACTTGTTACCGTTTATATTTTTTCTTTATTTATTTGTTAGCATTTGTAGTGAACACTGGAGTCGGTGGTGTGGGGGTCTGTGAACGCGCGCGCGAGAGGATTTACCTATCCCGCGCCCTCCGTCCCCCCCCCTGTTTATATATTTTTTTCTTATTAGCACGTAGGTCCCTACGCGGGGTGCGTGTGTGAACCGTGAACACCTTCGGAGAGCGGCTGCCTCCGTTTCCCTTCTCTTCCTTACACACTGTTCCAACTTTTCGCGTTCCCGTCGAAGCTGCCTTCGATCGCCCGCTTCTCGTCTTCCACCGTGAATCCTCCGCCTTCGCGGTTGCCTCTGTAACGCGTCGTTGTGTTCGTTCCCCTTCGTTCCTTGCTCCGCGTGTCCGTTCCTCGACACGTCCGGCGACGATCGACCCTGGTGGTTTCCTTCTCGCACGCTCGCGTCGCGATGGAAGAAATCACGTGGCACCCGTCGTTAGTCAGCCGATCCTTGGTCGTTCGGTTTTGTTCGCTTCGTTACTCTTGTGTTACTTGTCGCTCCTTCTTGCTCCGTTTCTCTCTTCGCTCTTGTCGTTTTCTCCCTTCCGTCGTTTGTCGTGTTTCTTCTTCTCTGACTCTCTATCTCGTTGACGTGTAATAATGGATTGGAAGCACCCCTCGTATTGACAGACTATGGACAGAATGCGCGTGGCCGCGCTCGCGCTCGCGCAGCCGCGTTCGATCCTCCAGCCAGCGCGCACGCGTACACGCGCTGTCGCTAGCGCTCGCAGCTAGCTAGCGCGACTACGACGACGTGTGAAGGAGGCCTACGTCAGGCACCGCAGGGAGCTGTGGCTGTTCTTCGACAACCGTCCCAGCACTGGCCACCACGCTGCCACCGTCTCCTTCACTGCAATCACACGGCACACGCTTTAGTCTTCCGGAGAGTCTCGTCGAATCGAAAATTACCAGTTTATCGTTCGCCGAATTATTCCTACGACTTGCTACTACGGTACCTAACGCACCAGGGGCTCGGAATAACAGTGCTCCAACCGCTCTTTACTAAATTTACTTTACAATTACCAATGGTAACCGTTAATATTATTATAATAACACCCTGATATCATTCCGAGCCACTGGCATTGCTATTTATTTATCGATCCTAGTAATTGATTCGATCTCCTGACAAACGATTGCACGGATCGTTTCAAAACCCGAATAAAATGCTAAAAGTAGAGTAGAGTTAAATTAGAATCAAGTGTACTAGGTGTTTTTCTGCTCGTGCTGTAACTGGACAGCAATAAATTTACATGGGAAAACAAATTCGAAATGTAGAATAGATTATTTGGACAGGAGACTTCGTTTACAAGATAATCGAGTTCGGAAGCTTGCGAGACACGTACGAGTCAGTATTTACGGGAAGTGGAAATGGCGAGCCATGGGCAGACACGTCCCTGATTCGTATTCGATGGCACGCGTGGCCTGTACATTTTTTAAACGCGATTATCTCGGAAACGAAACGTCCTATGGGAAAAATTCTATTTTATCTTGTCGATCGCATTGGTTATTTTCATGCAGCGTCGCGCGCTGTTGTTTAAACATCGATTTCGAAAGCACTCCACTTCGGAAATGCAGATTATACCGTTTATCTAGATTCACTATTCTACGCGATTCGTATTATTAAATCCTACAATAATTCTCTAAATTCATAGGTACCTAGTAGTCAGACGTCAGTCTCGATGCTCATACAGGCTGGATTAATATTGTTATTATGGCGAGGGTTGCAGTTGGGCTTCTTTGTAATCTCGGGATGAGTGAGCAGTATGCTCTCTCCCAAATCCTTTATGTCCGACTCCGACTCCGACGTCGAGCTCTTCTTCATGTGTTGACCTGCGGAACAAACGACACGAGTTCGACACGTCTCAGCTGCCTCGCGCTTCGCGAAACTCAAAACGTACAGGTCGCCGGACAATGTGTTCGTTAAACTGTTAACGCGCCGATTGTTCCACTGATTCGCGATGCGAGCATCAGCATAATTAATAGGCTGCGGGTGCTCGCGCTTTTGACTCTACGGAACACAATCGACCCTACGTTACGATAGAATTTTCAACGAATTCCAAAAACAGCCAAACATCCTTAAATTAAAAATCAAAGCAGAAATAGTATATAATAGAACGGGCGATTTCCCATCCTCGTTTTCCAGCCGATTAAAATCCCATCGGCCGGAGTCCAGGGAGCTCAAACGTCGAAAACTTCTCGAGACCATCGATTTTATTCGATCCGAGTGGTCGTTGCCGTTAATTGACAGTCACCGTCGCCGCGTACCGGCCGAAGGATCCGCGAGAGTCCGGCAGCGCTCGGAGGCGTGAAAAATCGAACAGAGCCGGGCGTGTGCTCGCGGCTAAGCGGATTAGAGTGACGGTAAACTATTGTGTCAGCGGAGGCGCAGACACGCGATATCGGTACATACTCCAGCCGGGATTTCCCGGCGAGCCGACAACTTCGGAACGCAACCTCGCGCCGCGAGTACTCCCGGCGAACGTCGAGGACTACTGTCACGCGCAATCCTCTCTCTTCGCCGTTCTTATCGCGCGTCCCCTGATCGGTAACAGACGCTACGCTCCCCGGACGAATAATCCCGCGGCAGCTTTCGAACGGAATTGTTAGAAAAGCCTGGAGGCTCTCGTTTTCCGAGCGTGCCGCGAATACCAAACGAGCAAAGAGAAGTTTCTTTCGAAAGTTCTCTTTGAAATTGATCTAGTACCGATCGAATACCGGGTTTCTGAACCCTTTCGGAGTCGATCGATGGTGTCACGCCAGAGGCCTAATTAAAAGGAGGATAAATTCAATTTAGTTAGAATTTAAAAAAGAAAGAAAAAGAAGAATAAAATAACAGAGTTCCAAGATGAATCGAATGCCACGAATCGATACGAAACTGAAGAGAATTCCCGAAAATTGTATCATTTCCCATTTCTCGTACCTAAAGTGCCAGGGAGATACGGGCAGCTGGTCACGTGATTGAAGTTGTGCGACTGCATCTCTTCCTGGTCAGTCTCACGGTGATAGAAGTAGTTGAAGTTGGAGACGATGACGGGTACAGGCAGGGCGATCGTGAGCACACCGGCGATCGCGCACAAAGAGCCCACGATCTTCCCCCAGACTCCCACGGGCCTGTGCACAGAACGGAAAACGGTCGCTTTGATTCGCGGCCTGCCGTGCGGAGATTTGGGCGGTCGAATAGCTTCGTTCCTCGTCTAGAAACTCGGTGCTAGGTGTGGTGTTTCTATCTTGTGTGAGTTTGCCGTGTCGAGTCGAGTGTGGCGCTACTTAATGCGGTACTGGAGGCACCTACAGATACACACAGATTCACCGTGATCCTGTTCAGCGACTGAGATTGGCCGTCTTTCTTTCGAACCAGCTCGATCCTCATTTTTCCCATCTATGGACATTTCCATGTATTTACAATTCAGTTTGCGTATCACCAAATCGATCTCTTCGTTAATTCCTCGGAATTCGAAATTTTCAACTGACCGCTAATTCTCCCGTTAATCGAGGTGTCCTATAGTATTCGATAGATTTTAACGAAGCAGCGTACTCGGACAGTGGACGACATCCAACGAGCAAAACTTGAGAAATTAAGGAACTACGGTACTAGCTAAAGTTGTACTATAATCTAGATTCAAAGAAAACTTGGTAAAGTTTAAGAAACTGGTGGACATTTGAGTGGTATCCTTGCTACGATCGGTACTGTACATGTTTCAAATGGTTCGATTGAATTGTAACAGGGACAAACAGATTTGTTGGGCGTTCATTGGCTAATCTGCGAGCAATCTCAGTCACATGTGCCCCGGCACCGTGTGTACCTGTAGCGTATTCGCGTGTCTAAATAGAAGCGGGCTCTCTAGGCTAGACTAGGGGACTAAAGTGACTCTCTAAAAAGGCTCCTCTGTTCGTGTGCCGATGCACCGTTCCAAACAAGCGCGTGCCATTCCGTTGCTGAGTCCCGAGATCGAACCTTCTAAGACGGTACGACATGCAACTCTCTCCGATTCGTCGGGAAAGAAAATGAAAAAACTGTCACTACTTTCTGATCGAACCGTGTCTCGAGCCTGTTTCACCGTTCACCGTCCGACTCGAGATGGTAGAACGCTTCACGTGCGGTTTCGTTGTTCAATGATGCGGGATGCGGATGATCTCGAAAGTCGTTCACTGCTAATTAACGTATTGCGCAGTAGTCGGCCGAAATACCGTCTTTTCTCCGATACTTGCCAATAGAAATCTTCCAAGAACTTTCAACGGTGCTCAAGCAAATTTCTGGGTGGCTTCCCGAGTTGAATTCGTTGACACTTTGCTTGCCGACGAATATTTCATATCGCGCTACAGTGGCAATAACTAAGATTTCGCAACCAAGTTGTAGACTCCGTTTCATTAGCCAGATTATCAAACGATCAACGCCGGTTTAATCGTTCAGCCCATACTTCTTATTCATCCCGGCTATCGAAACGTAAACAGACTTTCGGTCGATAAAATACGAATAAAGAGAAGATTACAGGAATGACAGAGATCGCCGAGACTGTCAGCGAGTCGATATAGAGAGCAGAGAGGATTCGAATCGAATCGAAACGAAACGAAGCCTGCGCGCTGATCCGGCGTTTCGTAGGTTGACGCGGTGAAAAACGCGATCAAAGGCGGCCACTTGTTCATCGAATAAACATCACCTCGTCCTCTGAAAGTCCTCGAACGATAACCGGATCGTCGCCTCGACCAACGTTGGGATTTCGGCGCTCTTCTCTGCTCTCCGCTCGAAAGCTCACCCACGAAACGCTTTTCCTTTCTCAATTACGGCTCATTATTCCGCGGAACGACGCCCACTTCGCGAGTGAATCGAATTCAGCGACTGTTCGCCGTACACGCGAACAATACCATTCGAGATCAAAAGGCGAGAACGAAGAATTCATCCGCCGGTTTCGTTCATTCGCTCGGCGAACGGATTTTAGAGGGAATTTCTCGTCTCGGTTACTCTTTTCCATCTCCTTTCACCGAACTGAAACGAACGTGTACCGTCATTCTTTCGCGAACCACCGATCGAGAATTCTTCGTCGCCGCCGTACGTTTGCGACTGTGTTGCGGCGGATGCAACGCTCCACGCATTCGTGCATTCTTTTACTGAAATAAAGAATGACTTTTAAAGTCAGCCTCGCAACTCGGAAACTCCTCTTTAATTTCTATCTATAGTAATGGAATAGAATGGCTAATAAGAAATGTATGCGTTCCATGCATTAGTAACGAATGCAGACACTAATCCGGGGAAGCTTCCGGCAATCCGTGGAGCGGCGCAGCGCCGCGCATCGCGGATACATCGATAATCTCGATTCACGAGCCGAGTGTCAGCTGTTCGATGAGTCGATGTAATTAAGAATCAGTTGCAAAAAAGAGATCATTCCTGCAGGTGTCACTGTACTATGGGCCTTCGTGATCCATGACTGATGGTGGTAGCAGTGATGACAGCGTAGTGAGCAAAAAATTCAGTGGGGCTTCGAGAGGGACGAATCGTTCGTAAGTCTTTGTGGATGAATGCTGTTCAGAGGATGAAAAGAAACTTTCTGATCGCGATCGAAGGCATGCACGGTTGTGGTAGATTCTTTGGGAACGGGAACTCGGGAAACTCGGGAATTCGAATGGAAGAATCGAAAAATGCAGAAAATCTCTGAACCAGCGGCAACGGGAACCCGTAAAATAACCTAACTCTCGATCGATGAAAAAATAATATCGTTCTCGGTACGCCGGGATCGAGTCAATTAGCCGCGCGACGAACGACTCGCCTCGACGGCGAGCGTGCACCGCGATCTCGAAGGGTTCCTCGAATCCTCGTGCTTCGTCGCGTTTCCAGACGTCGGCTTTTCGAAACTGCGATCAATCGCGGTAATAGGAGCCGGGAATCGACGTAACGAGACGCGAGACGAGACGCGCGTCGCTTAGGCGGCCCATGGGGGTGGGGCAGGGCTTTCAAAGGTACGGTTCGACGGTGAAGCTGGTTACGCGAGAAACGGGCTTTCGATAGAGGAAGCGGGTGACGCCGGTCTTCGACAAAGGAGTCGCGCTGGATGCGTGTGCATCGTAATGGGAAACTGGAACGGCTCTCCCGCGCTAGACTGCGCGGGGGTGAGACGGACTCCCGTTGCACAGGGTGTCCCGCTCAACTTCACCGCCCTCAATACCTTTCTTGTCCTTTATTCGATGCGACGACAGATACGTCAAAGTAATTTTTACCGGCGTTTATATTGGGCTCGTCGGAAAATTCCGCCGATGCTGTTTCATCCCCGCGAATTATAATTTATAATTGATCGACGAAACGCGGCTTACTTGGAGAGGAATCCTATTTTTCAATAGTAAACTGCCGACGCGTCCACGATCGATTAATGAATTTTAGGAATTCCTTGTTCTTTCTATGAAAGTGACGCGTCGATCGACTCCGCGATCAAGCTATTTCCGATATTTATTCAGACGTCGACGTGTTTTCTGCACGGTTCCGACGGCCGTGAAATATCGCGACCGGCTGGAAAATTTCGTGCTCGTTACTCGCGAATGGTTGCGAAGCTGCCCTGGCCCTTTCGGCACAGGGCGTATCCAAGAAACGAACCCGAGCCGGAGGACACTTATTGATTTACGGGAGGCAATTGCTCAAGAAGCCCCTTCTCGGCCGTAACGCCGAGATCTCGAGCCTCTCTCCACGGACGCTCTCGAATCTCGAGGGCTTACCGCGAACCACCAAACTACCCCGTCGATATTATAATGTTCCGCTGTTCCCGGCCGCAATACGTGGACGCAATAGGCAACACCGCGACCTGCTCCGCGACCCCGGCTCCGAATGTCGCCTTAAATCGGACTTAATCCCGGCCGTCCATCCCCTCGCGTCGTGACTCGACTCGTAATTGTTGTTTTTCTTCGCGGAAGGAGTCGCAAGGAGAGGATGTTCGTAGTTCGGAGTTCATCTATCGATACCTATACGTAATTTTTAATAAATTGGAGGAATATTCCGATTTCCTTCGACGAACCGTGATTCGTTGGTGAAAGGGCGTCAAGGACGTGGCAGGTTTTCCTTTCGACGCCGCGAATCGAAAAGAGACAACCCCGGGGAACGGTTCATCCGAGACGATAACGAAAAAAATTGTCGAAGGGACGGTCGGCGCGGAAGCGGAAGGGCTTGGGCGGAGGGCGGGGGCTGATTCAGCGAGGAAATGGAGGAGAAGAAAGCGATAAAGCCGACGGCGAAGGTGGGGCAGGAGTGGAGGCCGGGGGCGGGTCGGACACGTGTACCGATACGATTACATAAAAATTAAATAACGAGGTGTTGGATGTTCCGATCGATGAGACGAGAAGCGTGTTCGGTAAGAGAAAGGTGGTCGGATTTGCGAGCAGCACTGTAAAGATGCAATACAAGAAACGTGTGAATAAGAGAAAAACGGTCTGTCTTGGTAGTAGAAGGGTGAAAGATTACGCCAGTGGTACTAGTAGTGGTGGTAGCAGTAGTTGTAGTAGTGGTAGTGGTAGTGGTAGTGGTAGTGGTAGTGGTAGTGGTAGTGACAGTGGTAGTGGTAGTGGTTAGTGGTTAGTGGTAGTGGTAGCAGTAGTAATAGTAAAGAAAGGAAAGAATAGATAGATAAAAAAGAAACGATAGAGAGAGAACGTAACATTCCAAGAAAACTGCGACAAACTGTAAATACTGGGAAGATCGAAAAAAGTAGCGTGCTCAACTCTATCAAGCACTAAGTTCTCCACCATGTCACCAAATAAACGAAACTTCGGAACTGAAAAACGATCGGACAGGTGATCGGGCTTGGAAAATTCGGATCAACGGAGCGGAAGAGTTCTCGCGAGACGAAAGGAAACGGACCGAGGTAGGAGGGAAACCGTGCTTCTCAAGGATCAAAGGGGAACAATAAGAGGAACAAGGGGACTAATTAAGAGTAACAAATAGCATAAGAGTAGAAGAAGAGAACGACGGGATCAAAGAATAGATTGATCGAGTGAGTCAGAAAGATTCGGTTGCACGGTATGTTGTTGGCAAGAAAAGATATTGTCGACAGGACGAGTGAGAGAACGGTTGACAAAAGTTAGTTGATCGAGTTGACAAAAGTTGATCCAAGTATCACAAGTTTCATAAAAACAGTTTCTCTAAGTTAAAAAGAAAACGAAAACGTAAGTGTGTGTTCGTTTGTTTGGCGGGCATTAACTAGAGTCTTAAGTGAAAGTGAGTACATCATACGTCATGTCACCATAGCCCACGGTCGTCATCGTGACAACGGCCCACCAGAACGCGTCCGGAATGGACTTGAAGAACGAATTCTCGGAGCCGGCCTCCGCGAAGTATACCGCCGATGAGAATAGCACCACACCTGCAATGCAAGGAAGAAAACACCGGTTCAGTGGGTTTAACGCCCCCGGTGGCTCTGTACCTCATGTCCCCGTAGCCCACGGTCGTCATCGTGACCACCGCCCACCAGAACGCGTCCGGTATCGATTTGAAGAAGCTGTCCTGCGTGCCCGCCTCCGCGAAGTATACCGCCGACGAGAACAGCACCACACCTGGAACGCACACAAGAGGAACACACGCTTCAAGACACGCTATTTTAGCGAGCCCTAACTCTCGTTTCTCACTTTCTTTCTTTCTTTCTTTCTTTCTTTCTTTCTCTCTCTCTCAACCTCTCTCCTCTCTCTCTCTCTCGCTCTATCTTTCTCTCTCTCTCCTGTTCGCTCCTTCGCTTTCTTCCTTTTCCCTCTCTCTCCCTATGTAAGCTTGTCCTCGTTGGTCTCTTTTTCCAAAAATAGTGCAGCTCTCTATTCTCTCTATTATCTTCCTATACGAAAAACAGTAGAGTTCCGTCTCTCTTCTCCTATCTGTATTTTTCCTCGACAGCCTCTTCTCCCGAATTCTCTTTTCGCGTGCGTATATTTATCTTGGACAGTTTTTCGCTTCGAAGATCCATTCTTCTTTGCTGGTTTCTTCTGTCTAAGATCGCGTAGATATTTCTTTCTTTTTCCATGTATATTTTCTTTCGCTGGTTTCCTTCGAAGATCGCGTAGTCGTTTTTTGCGAAGGTTACCGATCGCCTCGCGATCTATCGATTCGTTCTCCGGCCACCTGCGCCACCTCCAATGTGATTATAGGAGTCCTCGTCCCTTCCCCCGGCTTTCGTGCAAGGAAACGTCGTCGATCCAGAGAAATCGACGGTTTTATGGGGCCCGTTCCATTACGATGATTGGACCCGGACCATTCCCTTGGAAATGGTCGGAGGATATCCTCTCCGGGTATACGTTGCTTTGGGTTGTCTAGGTCTTTCTTGGACGAGGACCTCTACCGAGCGAACGTTATTTTTCGCTGCCTCTTTTTCGTAGGAATTTCATATATTTGCCTTCTGTTTAATCGACGATGCGCTTGCCAATTTCCTGGGTGCGTCGACTATCGGGTTATCTCAACGTTATTTGAACAACGCGTTCTACGGTGCAGCGACGAAGCAAAATTTATAGTTGAACTGTTTTTCAAATAAACGACACTGAAAGATCGTCGAAGAACAATTTTGGAAACGTCAAACGTTCAGTTGCAATTTCCAATGAGGCGAAGGAAGCAACCGAGAGAAACGAGGGAACAGATATAACGCGCAAAAAGCAAACAAGAAATCGCGCGGTCGCAGCAATCGACGCGTTAACGAGGGAGCGATTAAAAGCACCCTTTACTCGCGCGCGGAGCATTAAAGAAGAGGTTGGCAAGGACATCGCCGGAAACATCGGCGGGAGCCGAATTAAGAATCGATAGTCGAACGGCGCGGTTGTAAATCTGTCGGAGACTGCGAGACTCTCCCCAGCGGCGAGGTGTTCGACGGAGAAGCGAAACGAGGCGGCCGGGAGAACCGCAGAGGCGCCATTATCAAGCTCCCGATAGGAGAACAATGCGAGCCAATGATTCCGCAATCTCCGAAACGCGCCGCTTTATCTTCGCGCGGCATCGAGCGGGCGCACAATCGAATTCAAAGTATCCGATCTGTCGGTCGTCCTTCGGACATTAAAATTCATCGTTGTCGCGGGACGCCGAAGATGGACAGCGGCGGTCGGTGCACTCCGATAGGAATCGCGCTAGATTCCCGTGGAATCGGGAGGAGAAAGAGAATCGACTGAAAGGTTTGCCGGCGACGGGAGAGCTGATAGTTTGCTGGCAGATTATACTCGGATCAATCGAGTGACGACACCTCTCTCGGATTCTTTCCCTTTAAGCCGCTTTAATCGGTGTTTGCCGAAGATCGCTGTTCTCTTTGGCGAAGAATCATCGAATACAGGCAGCACGACTCTCGCCGAGCGGACTGGTGGTTAGTTTCTCGGAAGTAATCTTCTCCCGGCGATTGTACAGAGCCACGGAGGTCTATCGTCGTGGCTCGACGAGGTGATACGTCGGTTCTCGTTATCCGCAGCAGTCCCGCGAGACCGCCGTTGATCGCTGGCTCGAGTAAGTACGCGCGGGTAGGCGAAGAAACATTGAAACACAGGTGAAGAAAGATACATGGTGGCAGAGGTACAAGATAAAAGATAAAAGACAAAAGAAAAACGAAACAAGTAGAATCGGGAGAATCAGAGAAAGCCCACTCACCGATGAAGAGGAAAAAGATGAGTAAGCCGAGCTCCCTCATGGAGGCCTTGAGCGTGCGGCCGAGGATCTGAAGGCCTTTACTGTGCCTGGACAGCTTGAATATCCGGAACACCCTGACAAGCCTGATGACCCTGAGTATCGCCAGGGACATGGCCTGGTTCGTGCTCTTGTCCTGCGGGCTTACCGGCGCCTTCGGCAGATCGATCGTCTCCTCCTCCTCGGCCATCACGGTGCCGAGGGTGATGAAGTAGGGAATGATCGCGATGATGTCGATGAAGTTCATTACGTCACGGAAGAAGTTCAGTTTGTTTGGACAGGCGAGGAAGCGCACCGATAACTCAAACGTGAACCAGATGATACAAATAGTCTCTATTAGGAAGAACGGGTCCGTGATGTCCGGCACTTCGTCCTCCTCGATCTTCGTGCCGTTCGTCGTCGTGTTGAAGACCTTGTAGTGCTTGAACTCGGGCAGGGTCTCCAGGCAGAATATCACGATCGACAGGAGGATCACGCACACGGATATTATGGCGACCACCCGGGCGCCCTGCGAACTCTCCGGGTACTCGAACAGCAGCCAGACCTTCCTCTGGAGCTCGTGCGTCGGCAGCGGCTTCTCCTCCTCCTTGATGAACCCTTCGTCCTCCCTGCGACAATCAGTGCACCCTTTAGATTTTAGACGATCGCTCACGATTCTATTCATCGTTTTCAGCAATTTTACCAATTTATTTGTTTTCCGCTGACAACGATAAAACTTTCATTATTCTCTCGAGAGACGAATCGCGTCGTATTTTTATACGCGTCTACGTAGAGAATTTAGAGCCTCTCCGCTTCCAGGGCTAACAAAATGGAACACGCCAAGAGTGCCGCACTCGAGTTAGCGTTACAAAGAAGCAATCAACTTAATTGTTACCTTCTACTGTTCTTTAATACTTTTATTCCGCAAGAAAAACTCGAGGATATCCCTTTGCACAGCCCCCGGACAATGCAACGACGCCATTTCGCGAATGAAGATGGTAATTTCCGGCAGCCGCGGAAGCGGAAACAGCCGGCGCGAGCCGGGCAACGCGTAAAACGTCGCATCGTCTTCGAGAGAGATGTTTATTCGTTCGTTTAGAAATCGGCAGTCGGTTCTGGTATCGCGTTTATCGTTTCCTCTGAAAACCGCCTTCGTACGTGGATACGCGAAATGATCCGTATCGTCGTGGAGCGATAGAGGCGGCCCGGGGAGGGAGGGAAACGGCAAGTTTCAGCCCTCCCGCAGCTCTCACCTCGCCCCCCCCCCCCCCGTTGTTTCGTTCCGCGGTAACGAAACTCGTGAAACGGGATCCCCCGTCTACCCAGAAGCAGGAGATTGAACATCCCTGAACAATGAGCCCATTGGAGTTCACCTCCGGGCTTTGATTTTCCACGGGTCTCCAAACCTTCCCACTCCGCTGCCGTTGTTTAACTATCTTTTCCAACTAATCTCGATCGGGACGTAAAATTCTAATTATCTGCTAACAGAGTTCCAATTACGAGAGCGGACTGTACCGCGAAATTTTCTGGGCAGACGCTTCCTCGTTCGCGAACAGTACCAGAAATGTTGCATTATTCGAATGTTAAACGTGTCCTCGGTATTCATGTCTCTCTCGTTGGCATTCGAATCTCGATAGATAGCGTTAACAGGAGAAAGCATTCGAATTCGTACAACATAAAGTCTAATACAATAAAGCGGTAGTTCTGTATGATTTTTCCTACGAGGAATCCTCTACTCAACGAACGAAACTTTCTATTCTTTTACTGTTTACAGAACGGCTAGGAAAAATGGTAATTCGCATAACGACCTAAAGTACTATTAGAAATACTATTTCTATGATTCGCTCATAAGCCAAATACTATTTCAAGTTGTCGATCGACAACGAATGCAGAACGTTAGCGGTCGTACCTGAACTTGTTGGTGGCCAGCTCGCCCAGCTCGTAGAACTTGATCTCCTCGGAGAAGACATCGAGAGGAACGTTGACCGGGCGACGCAGCCTGCCGCCGCTCTGGTAGTAGTAAAGTATCGCGTCGAAGGAGGGCCGGTTCCGGTCGAAAAAGTACTCGTTGCGTAGCGGATCGAAGTATCGTAGCCGCCGTGACGGATCGCCAAGGAGCGTGTCCGGAAATTGGTTCAGCGTACGCAGCTGCGTCTCAAACCGTAAACCGCTCACCTGTCCGGGATCGAAATCGATAATCGATTATGCTGGTACACCGCAACATGTCCTTATCCCTAATCCCCTTTTGCCAGCCGATACCTTGCTAATTGGGACACCGGATTAATTTGCCCACGCCCCGACTAATTCGACTCGCTGCCGCGACTTTCTTTTCCACGAATGCATCAGGGTATACACGGCGCATCGATGTACTTCTCACAGATTTACGTGGATCGCAGGATTACCGACAGACACTAGTTTTTTACCTGACAATATTGACCAGCTAATTGGAGAATGCATTTCATAAAAAATTATCTTGTTATCGCTATTCGGATTGCTTATTGCTTCGAATGCTACGGAATGAGAGATTACAGCACCAGTTGATAAACATTGCTATCGTTTCAACTCAACTGTACCACAGTTCCAAAGAAACACTAGGTTCCATTCGATATAATTCAAGTCACCGCAGGAAACATTCATGACAGCGGAAGACCGCAAAGAAGAAAAGACAGCTCAACAGGAAAGACGATCTATCGAATCCTGAGATTGGTTCTCGAGTATCCTCTTCCTTTGATAAGGTAATGCAGTCATACATCACGACGAAAGGGAAACGATAAGCAACCGGTAGCATCGCAGCAAAACGCATCAACGAAAAAGAGGAAGAAACGAGCGTACGATACACCGACACACGAGCTTCCGAAGACAACAGCCTCGAACCAGCCAGGAGGCAGCGTGTCCCGTTGCAAACTAGCTTTCGAGTGCAGCTGCGCCCGAACGAATCTTGTATAATCCCAATTATCTCGAGGAGAGGGCAACCCCTCGCGATAAAACTTCATTCCGCGTTTCCGTCTCGGTTTTCACGGGGGCCGGGCTGTAAAACCGGAAGCGCCAGCGTCCGGGTAAGAGGATTTTGATAGCTCGACGAGAGAACTAGCCCCCGTATCGCCCGGAACGCCGAGGAGAAGGCATCGCGATCGTCTCCCGACGGAACGTCGAATTGCAAAGACCCGCAGCCCCCGGAACGATTGCCCCTTTAACGGCACGGCTGGTCATCGGGGTTTAACGAGCAGCGTAACCAGTCGTTACACCTGACCGTAATGTTCGACCGTCACGAATAGACCGGGACACCGCCGCGCACCGCCTCGTTCGTTCGACTCGAGGGAAAGGGACTGGCTGCCCTCTCAACCTTTGCGAATGGGAACCCTTTAACTCTGCTTTCCTGTTCTTGGCATTGGGGACGTTGATGCGGGATTTACTTTTTATTAGAGCAGCTATAAACCTTCGAGTATTAGAACCATTGGAAAAAAAAGAGATAGAACGACAGATGTTCCCGAATCCGATCTTTGTTCGATCGAAAGTCTACATCGCCGAACGTAAGAGCCCAGAGCAGCGCGTCATCGTTACCGTCTCGGCCGTGGTCGATCCGCGGCGTTGCAACCGGAAAACTAATAAACGAAACTGGGGTAATTGCGGTCGGCCATTAGGACGATTAAGAAGAAAAAGAAGAAGTATCGGTTATAACTGTCGCGGAGCGTCGTCGGTTGGCTCGGTTTATCGACGACGCGTCTCGTCGCGGCGCGAGGACCTCCTCTCTCCGGCCCTCGTCGATTCCTGATATTGCGTTACTCGGCGAATTAAAGAATCAACCTGCTGGGAAACTTCGGCTGACATTTAATAAACGAGGAATCCGCTCGATATGTCCGGGACAAACGGGCCGATTCGATTCCCCCCGCGGACCCGCTTGGCCGAGATTCCGAAGGCACGCGTGACGTTCGTTAAACGTTCGTTTTTTCGACGGGGTTACGTGAACGCGGATGTTTCGTGCATCGGGGGGTGGATACACCCGGTTCCCGTGTCCGTTGAGAAATGTCAACCTCGCGACATTTTCACGATGCCGGTGAATCGTTTCGTTCCGGTTTTTGCGGTGAGAGAGCATCCTTTGCTCTGCTCCTCGTCGTTTCCATTCTAGGTAATCGTACAGTGGCTTGTCGATTGAATTGTAAAGCGTTGATTTTCAATCGAGAGAAGAAAGATCAATCCGAAAGCTCTGGTTGAAAGGGTACACTTGCTGTGCACGTATATTTAAAAGTACGAACTTTCTTCAGCCGTATTAACCGAGTGACGCGTGAAACCAAAGGAGTAGATAATCCGTTGCTGTTAAACCATTCTCATAAATTTCAATTCATTCAAAGATACGATCTAGAGGATACGTAAAGGTTAATTTCTCGTTCAACCCCTGTTTTCAAAGACATCGTTAAGCGACGAAAGTCAGCAAGAAGATACCACCGAAGGCACGGCCGGAAGTACAACCGAAAATAATAACTTCATCGAAACAATCGAAAAAGGAATCGAAATAAAAGCCGGCGTTGAATACATCCCGAGCAGGAGGGTCTAAAAATAACCGCAGTCCAGTATTCATGCCACAGAAACAGCTGCGCAATTCATATTTCCCCATTTTACAAACTACTTCTCGTTTAAAGAAACTTGCGCCGTGGTTCGCGTAAAGCTACATTCAAGCGCGATGGGGGCGCAAACGTAATTCAGCCCGGAGTTCGCGGTTATTGTTCCCCGGGTATTACGAGACAGTCTCGATTGGCGGTGGAGGTTGGCGGGGAGGTCTAATCGCTGTTACGGATGAAATATACTATTCCATTTCCTTCGGGTCGCAGGCCGGCCAGTCGAGGCTTCGGGAACAGAGCGGGCGATGCCGCCACGATTTGGTGGCGAGCGGACGGTCTGACGAACGGATGGCCGGACGGACGGACGACGAAACGCGCCCATCCAGAACAGAAATTGGATTGCACCCGCGACGGCGCGGACAAACGCGCCTGTAACCCACCGACGATCGATATTTACTCCCGTTATCGAACGAATACGAACGGCCGAGACTTGTTGCGGAAATCGTCTTTGGATCGACGCGTCTCGTCTCGAACTTACCGCTCGGGCAACCGCCTGAAATCAACTGTAACTACAACCTTTTTCGACTCATGATTTTCTTAAGATGAACTTGCTTGTATAGAAGCAACAAATAACATCGAGTCAGATTTGCTAGGAAAACTACAATTTCCAAATGAAATGCAATTTAGAAACATGAGTATTTCTCGTTTCATCTGCGATGAAATGCAATACCGTTTGCCCGTGATCAATATTCAATCTTCCAAGTAAATGTGCGACTGCAATGAAAGTGAAACTTCTTTTCTTCCGGCAAATCGATAAATTAATAAACATGAAATATTCCGGCGACCACCAGGGAAATCTTAAGGCAGTGTATTAATAACATAATTATTAGGACAAATTTAACTTGGAAAATAAGATTCGAAGATAAGTTCCGTGATTTCGAATGGAACATGTTTAAACGAAAAGGATTAAGCTTCCTTCTTAAACGGTCACCCATGCACACAGAACAGTCGCATCTATCGAAAGTTTGGCCGTACCGTATTTTGAATACCATAGCAATTTCGCCGAGTGTTATGCTTATATAAGCTTCCGAAAGCTTTCAAGTACTAGATATTTTAAGGAACTAATGGTTGGAACACTTCAGATCGTCTGAATATTTTCTGTGACGCGTGTATGCGTAATAGTCAGCCTTGTAACTATCTGCGCTACTTTCCTACAATGCGGAATGTCCACATGTGCAACTTACACAATCCAGCTTACACAATCGCATCATATGTATGAATATAATTACTGCTACGGATAAATTACATTCCGAGTAAACTACGTAAATCTATTACTACATGTTCCCGTATATGCGTATCGAACATGAACGTTTACATTAGATCGTATGTGCTCTCGGTCAGTGTTATCCACACAACAGCTGCATTAAGTTCTCTATCTCCTATCCATCTCTGTTCAGCATTAAACTGCTCGAATATTTACGGAACCGTTCGTCCCGTCTTCGCTGCATTTTCGCCGCAGACTGTTATTGAACCGTACTCTATGATCAACCCTTAAAAGCTATCATCAACGGAAGACACGTTACAAGAACACATGTCGTAGCGGGATGAAATTTCACCCACGGCAGCGTTTAAAGGTTAACAGACTTATGCGTTTAGAAAACGAAATACGAGGGGACGTTAATGAGTTTACGTTAACTGCCGATCAATTTGCTTTTTACTTCAGTTTCCGTAAAGCAGCACGCGAAAATGAGATTTTCTTGAAGTATTCGCAAGCTAAATATCGGTTCGCAGAAAAGAATACTTTCCAGACATCTTACCGAAAGAGTCGGTAACAGATGGTTTTGGAAATGCCTAGATCCCCTAAAAGAAACTAGAAAATCGAGATAGACCTAACCATTTATTTGGACCGTTGTTCGGTGGATGGGTGGAACGATCGAGGTTCCACCGCGCATCGAGAAACCGATCGCTCCGATGGAATCGACACGGTCGCGGATTTTTCGCGATGAACGATCGAACGGTTACTGTAATTGGCGCAATGCAGTCGTGTCATCCACGAGGACAGATAATTCCGTTCACACAATACGACCTTGGTACTATATCGGCCCTGATTCCAAGACGAACTTGGACGGCTGCCAAAATACGGTCTGTAGGTCACTTCGTGTCTTGAGATAATCTTGTTCCGTCGAAAAGAAAAGAAATGCGAATGGATGGACAGCGAGCGAACCGGGAAGCGTTGCAGCGGCTCCCGTACGGTGGAAACCGTCGCGCGGCGGGGTCCGATCGATCGAAATGCGGATCGTTCTTAGACCGGTTTCGCGCGACGATACACGTACCGCGATACGCGGATGATGGATACCGAATTTACATGGAAATTAATGGAAACGATCGGACGGGGATCCTCGATACGCTATCGCGATATTCGTTTCGTGCATCCTGTAATATACCGAATCCACGTGTGTTATTTATATGAGATAGCGTTATTCTTTTCCCTAATAGAAAGGGATTCAAAGGTTTTCTTACTTCAAAATGAAAATTGTTGCCACTGAGTTTACCACAGAAACTGAAGTTTGTTGAATCAAAATGAACTAGCAATTAAAACTTCTGAAATCGAAATTCATTCTCGTTAAACGAAGTTTCAAAGTACAAAAGTTCCGAATAATGAGAAATTGCTAATTATTGTTACACCAGCGATGAAAAACGGTTGTTTCGAAATTTCACTGTTTCCTGAAAAAACTCTGCTTCTCGAAGGTGATCGGTTACAGGCTGGACATCGATACGACATTCCTGGAAAGAGGGAACGATTGGTAGACGCGTATCGGCTGTTGGCGATTCACGATCCCGTGCCTCTGTTTCCCAACCGTTTTCGCGGGCGCTTTTATACCTTTTTCTTCGACGCGACGGAGCGGGCGACAAGTACGCTTCGTTATTCCGGACAATTGATATCAAATACGGGTCGTTGGATTCTTTTTTCTCTTTTCTCGGTCTCTCGCTCCATTATTTTCCTTCTTTCTCTTCTTTTTTTCGTTACGGAATTCCACGCGTTGAATTTCGACTCCAATTATCCGTCGGTACTCCGATAAACCGGCCGCTGGAAGAGATATGAAATGTCCGCGCGCGATATCGCGACTACTCCCTCTTTGAAATACCGCTCGCGGGAAAAAGCGCGTGGAAATTTCGATTAATTCGATCGGCGGACCCCACTAACACCTATTCTCCTCCGAATTCGAGGCTGGATTCAAATGGGAAACGAGTGCGATCGGATTATCGGGAAATTATTTTATTAGATGGCCGATAGCGATTGATTTCTGGATTTCCTTTTCTTTTTTTAATTAACAGCCAAGCGAGTATATCTCGTCCGACTTTGAATTTTTGCCGAATAACCTTGGAATTTCAAGAACGTTTAAGCAACTGTTTACTATGAATGTTCGTTAACCGGTTTTCTAATTGTCGAATGGAAACGAACGAGAAAATTTAATTCCACCGCAGGAATAAGTTCCTTTAGACCTTTTTCTCGAGATTTTCATTGAAGAGGCTTGTCATTGATGGGGTATTTTTAATAAAATCGTTAATTGTTCAACGGGAACATGGAGCAAGGTTAGACTCCATGGGAGACCTATATATATCCTTTAAAGAAACGTTTGAATGAAGTTAGGATTCGAAGGGTTGGAAAATCTAATGAAAGTAATTGAAGAATTGTGCGGAACGTAACAGTTATTAACTGATTTGCCACTTTATTTTCTCGCGTAGTTGGTTACCGGCTTCGCATCGATCGTATACTGTTCGTACGCCAATGATCGTTCGGATTTCACGACTTCCAGTAAGTAAGCGCGAGCGATTGGTAATTGCATTTCAAAGTTTACATTTGAATCGATCCACGCGTGTTCCGGTTTTGTTAAATCGAGCCTCGCTCTCGAGCAGTTTCACCATAACTCCCCGCTAAGTCGATAAACCGATCACACGAATCGGCTTCTTGTCTTAACTCGAGGCTTTTTTTTTAGTCTGTCGCGCGCATTAGCGAAATCGACGTTCGTTACACCGGTAGTTGAATTATGGTAATTAGTACACAAATGAATTCGGAAAGCATTCAACCTGTCGTGTTTTCTCTAAACACTTTCCCAGGCAAGCTCCATTTCTCAAGACATATTTTCTCCGCAAGTTTGACTCGCTCGGCGAATTATTTCCTTAACCGCTACTCTTCAAATAGACAGTCATTACAATAGTAAGAGAAAAAATGGCGAAATAAATGGTTACTGTACTAGTAAAAACTACTGTAACAACTAACATTGATCTATAACGAATAGTTCTAATATTAAAAGTTCCAAATCGAATGTGAATAAAGCGCCGTAAAGAATAAACCTTGAAAAAATTGAATATCAAATGCATAGAGTAACTATGGAAACTTCTGAAACGGTGTCCCTCCGCAAGGTTAGCAAAAACGAGAAAACCAGAAGATCAAGAATATGCTCACGTTGATGACGATCCTCTCGCAAAAGTCATGATCGTGCGGTATGGGCTCGAAGTGCGTGACGCCTGTGTATTGGGTGTGGGGGTTCGGCCCATCCTCGTCCTGGCTGCTGAGTTTCGGCAGCGATCTGCAAAAGAAAATCATCGCGTCGTTAACGTGTCCCCCGATACGTCGCAACAGTCCTCTATACATACAATATGTACACACATACGGACGACGTAGACGATCACAAAACGACAAAAAACCAACAAACAACGACAATATACAAACAAACAAACAAATAAACAAACAAACAAACAAACAAACAAACAACTGTACACCGTACACAAGGGACGTAGAAACGAGAAACTAGGTTGCGCTACCTCTGTACTAACAGGCCCTATACCAAGCTGTTCTCTTAATGAGCTACTAGACTGGTAAGCCGCTGGGTCGACGGCCTAGCCGAGCGACGCCGAGCGTCGCGCTCGATAGATCGGTTGCAGCGAGGGATCGATAAAGGATCGAAACCCTGAACCATACCGAACTGATCGACGCCGAACACATGTACCGACGGTTCGCGCGTTCGAATCTGTTCATTAATTAACCGGCTACTGGACCGGAAAATCGCTACGCAGCTCACCGACTCTACCGCGAACTGCTTCGCCAGAGGGAAACAAGATGGCGGGGTGGGATCAGAGACTCGGACGTTTCGGGGGATGAATCGGTCAGGTGTTTTACGGGTTTTTCAACGAGATCCAGTCGATTTCTGGTACGTACTGCATCGAACAACGTTGCGCGACCTGCGTTGATCAAGAAACTCGCGTCTAGACTGATAACTCGGTGGTCGATCGCCGGTCGATAGGCGAGATGTCGAAAGAACACGTCCGACCGACATTGGCATGTCGGCCACTGCAGCATTGTGCTGCAGGCTCATCGCCAGCGTTACGTGTTTCATTTTCTTTTTCTTTTACTTTTTGTTCGACACTCGATGAAATACACTATTTCTAGCGTCAGGATTAAACGAATGCTTGGGGGCAGTTGCAAGGTTTTCGTACGCGGATGCTGCCTGTTCAAAAATTGTCCTTTCGAATGCGAGGAAAATGAATTCGGCAATGTTCCGAGTATTTCGGCGAAGGCATCACTCGTCCGTGTATTACACTACTGTTCGAAGTAATTAATGTTTTAACATTCATTCGAGTATCTGGGCCATAATTATTTTATTTTACGCAATTTACTGAAGTTTTCCTCTTCTCCGCGAAATGATACATCATTTCGGGCCAATCTTCCTGTGGAATCAGGGCAAGCCAAAGTTTCACTCCTCGACGCCATCCGGTTTACTTTCCAGCTTCGCTGTCTTTAGATCACACCTTAATCCTCGGACAATACCAGCCCTCATTGAAAGTTTCACGAACTTCTGGGCGACCGGAGGTTTCATTGCCTCGAATCGAAGATCCTCTTAACGGAGAAAGGAATTTTCCGGGATGGGATGAGAGGAGTTTCGAGTCCTCGCCCCTGGTCACATTCGGTGAACTACGAATCCGCTCCTGCGGAGGAGCTGATAGCGGATTCCGATAGTAGATAACGAGCTTTTTAATGAAAACCAGACTCTCATCCCACTGTTTCCCCTTAAACGACGAAACATTTTCGAATGACCGGCTATAACAAACATTTTGAAAGCAATCACTGGCTTTAAGCTCGAATAAATATGTTGACAAATGTCGACTGTGACTCTTTAAGCATCAGATCCACAAGTTGTCTGGTATTTTTCAACTTTAAAACGGTTCAAATAGCACGTACATGTATCCCGTTTCTATAAGAGAGTTCCCCAAGTAGGCGAATTATATTCGCAAATGAGAATCGGTTGGTACCGCCAAGTGGCCGAATAGTTGTTTACTCGTATCGGAGTGTACTTTAAAGAGGAGGATTCTAAAGTGGCCAGGACCGACGAAGATCGTTCCGTCGGGGAAACATTGAGCGTCACTTTCGCCGGGTCTCGTCCGAGCGGAATGAGGATCGTGGAGAGGCCGGGCGTCGGAGGTGTTCCGCCGGGCGAGCCGGCAAGACGCGAGAAAGAAAAAGGAGAAGGAAAATGAAAACCGTGGGAGGGCGGGATGTGCCGCCAAAGAGCATCTCCACGCTCCACTTTGCGGAGCGGGCCGAGTTCTGGGTCGATTCCCGGCTTTCCTCCCACCATTCCTCGGAGGTTCAACGCCAAAAATTTATTTCTCCGACATTGCTCCGGTGAACAGCACCTTAAAGAGCGGCGTTCGGAACGCGTAACCGACGGGCGTGTCAATTTAAACGCGCAAATCAGGGTAATGGGAAAACTGTTGCCTAGAAAATAAGGAGAACAATTCGTACCCGAATAGAAAAGTGGAACAACACCCAGGAAACTAGTATCGAAGCGTAGCCATTCATCGAAGCACAGGGTTAACATAGCCACGCCCCTAAGCCGTAGGTTCCGAACAAAGTTCCGCGGCCCAATTCCAAGGAAGTATGGCGGGTGTCAGGTCGAGATGACCTTGGCAAGTGGTCGGAGTCGCATCGCGCATAAATATAATCAGTGATCGGCGCCAGGCGTTCGTCGAAGGTGGTAGGCTTCTTATCACGCGACAGTGCCAACCCGTTGCGCCCGGAGACAAATGTTACTCGCTTTGGTTCGGAAGGTCGCGAGCGATTCCGGGCCAGAGATAAAGGACAGATTAGCCCCGAGAACGCAACGATTCTCGGCCGTTGAATCGGCCTAGGCTCCGCGCGCCAGCGCGAACAAAAGACGGAGCCAGCCCGCGCGCAGCCCCCTCGAGCCCAACGAATTTCCTGGCTGAAAGCTCTTTGTTAGTTAGCGCCGGCTGCCGGATATGGGATACTCGAGAACCTTTCACGCCTACCGCGAATTCCGCCTCAAAGCCAATGACGGCATCAAGTTCAATATGTACTCGCGGATCTCGGATAATTTTCGCAGACGACTTTTCTTCCATTATAGTAGAAAAATCCTCTGAACGCGCAAGAATCGAACGATTAGGTGGACAAAGAGTTAGCCAACTTTCTGCTTTCGTCGGAACGTTTTTGCCCCGAACTCGAACGAGACGGCTCGAAGGGAATAAAGAAACTGCGATCGCGTGTTCGTTGGCGGAACAGCAGGATCGCCTAACGGCGTATTTTCTCTGGCGGAATGACGAAACGAAGCATCGGATCGAAGCACCTAGTAAATCCGTGATCCGAAGGTCTCGCGCTCTCCTCTCGTCAGTGTCAACAAGATATCGAATCCTCGAGGCTAGAGCGCGAGAGGGTGGCATAGACGCGGTTGCACCCTCCCGAGGTTCTTGCGTCCGCGGACGCGGGTCGGAAAAGGCGACGTCACCGGGGAAAAATCGATATTTCAATTTAGTCGTTTAATTACGTTGCCGGAGGCGGGACAACGGCCAACTATTTATCAAAGTCCGGCCGCGGTGACGCGTTACG
Source organism: Nomia melanderi (assembly GCF_051020985.1). NCBI lineage: Eukaryota > Metazoa > Arthropoda > Insecta > Hymenoptera > Halictidae > Nomia > Nomia melanderi. The sequence goes on from NC_135005.1 coordinate 18,806,884, forward strand.
CGAAACCACGGTACCTGAGAGATCGACTGCGGCCTGGGTAGATATCGGTCGCCGCGGGTCTAACCTGCAAGAACACACCCACGAGAACGGGCACACGGGCGCGCGCGTCGAATTGGTTCGCCGTGACGGATGGTTTATTCCTAGAGCACCGATGACAGTCGATGCACCCGGAGCGTAACTGAGAATAGCCCGACGTACCGCAGAAATAGACGGTGCCCGCTACGTTGCGCGATGCATCGGCGAGCACGTGCTCCCGCTCCTCCGCGGCGCTCGCTTCGAACTAAAAAGAAAATCCAACGAAACCGGGGGCAGGGCAGAGAGACACGGAGCCGGAGAATAAGAGCCGTTCCTCTTGTTCACCGACCGGACAACCAATCAGAGAAACAATTCCCAAGTAACGAGGGAGCCGCGCCGTTCAACCAGAAATCGGATAGTCCCGGCAGGGAGACCGAGCGGCACTCGTTTTCAATAACCGTCCCGCTTCTTGCTCTCTTCCACTCTCCTTTTTTCCAACATCCGCGGTGGCTTGATACGTAGTTATCGCAATTAGTGTCCCGGCAACTGCCTCGATTTCCCAGCACTCTTTTACCCCCCGTTCCATCAACCGAGACCCGCTCGCAACAGTCAGACAGCATTATCCGGCGCACAATGACGGAGCGGATAATGCCTATCCCGCCGTACAAAAGCCCCACCCCTTTCAAGCGCGTTCTGAAAATTGTATATACAATATAAGCCCGGCTGATGTGCGCGTCGGCCGGAATGCGTATTTACAGAAATCCATTCTCCGACTTCCCATCGACACCCGCGCCGCTACGCTCCGCCCGTGAAAGGATTAATCCCGAGCTGTTCCTCATTAATGCCCGCCGTTGGATTTTTCGAGGACAATAAACGGGTATTCTGCCGGCGGATCGACGACAAACAAATGAGGATTAAAGATGACTGGGACTGCGAAGGCTGTTATTGTTCAACTGCGATGCTATTGTTTCGATCAACAGTTCGTGGAGTAGGCAAAGTAGCTGATCGCTGATACAAGTCAATCAAGGAGCACTCGAAACCTTCGATTTCCTTGCTTTTCTTGCCGCCTGTTAACCCTCTGTGGACCAACATTTTCGGAATATTAGCTTCTCGCCCCATTATTTCCTTCTTAATCGCAGTCGTTGGAATTTCGAATCGATGGAAGACGGCGTTCTGCACTTTTTCTTCTCGCCAAATCTATGTCGGCAACCCATAGAATACGCCCAACTGTCTTCGATATCTTTACCGAGAAAAGGAAAGATGCGAGCCCCAGCTAATTGTAAGATTGACAAACGCCAAGAATTACAAAGCCACACCTACCCGAGGCAAAAATGAGGATTAAAGTCGGCCGACTCCGTTATTGTCGCGCTACAATGGCATTGTTTGAAGCGGCAGTCGGCGATGGGGTGAGGTAGCCGATCATCGATAGAAGTCAATTAAGAAACACTCGAAGGAACCGCGATCGATGATATCCGGGGATCTTTGACGCGGTCTAATTGGAGACGAAGTTTCTATCTTTCTCTTTTCGCTCCGAACGGAGCAGCTCTCTTGTGTCCTCCGCGAAGATATCCGCGAATTCACGGACTGAATGAAAACCCGTTTCCATTGTTGGCGCGGCCGCGGCCGCCGACAGAGAAAGAGAGGTTTATTTCCAGTCGTGAATGGGGGGATACAACGGTGCGCCGCCGGAGAAAGGACTCCGTTCCGGTGGCCACGTATCCGAAGACCGACGACTGAAAATAGCGCGTCGTCTCGCGGAAATGCCGGGACCCGTCGCCTTCTTCCACCGTGACCCAGAAACCGAGTCAGCCCGCCTGTCGTTGCCCACCCGCTCGGGGAATCAACGCGTCCGATCAAATTGCCGCGCGACGTTCCACGGAGCTCGTCGTTTACGACCTGCGTGTACGTCAGGCGCGTCTCGCGACGGGTAAAACGTTCGTTACAAGTTCCGAAGAAATTCTCGGCATCTGGAAAATTTGCGCCGAAGTTGGCCTTTTCTCAGATGTTCGTATCGTAAAACGCTTCGTCTCTTATTGCTTGTAACTTTCCTTGCAACGGTTGCTCTCCGGTAATCTTTGTGCGATGGATTTCGAGTTTATCTTTACTCAGATTTCCAGGAACTTTCGCTTAGAGGAGACTCGGAAATCTTACGAATTTTATTTGCCTCGCGAAACTAAACGCGTTTCGTTGCAATCGTATACAGCAATTTGTTTAATAGGGCAGCTCCGAAACCGATTGCACCACTATCGACGGAAAATAGATCGCAACCGAAAAACCGCGTGTCACTGTCAGCAGCGAAACATCTGGCGGACGGTCCGAGGAATGTCTCAAGTGGGCAAGGTTCGCGGAACGGCTGGAAGCTTCGAATAATATTAATTAGAGGACGAGAGGTTGGGAACCTGCAGCGTCAGAGAGCGAGACGGCGTTCGACTGGCCCGATCCGGGCATTGTTTGTTTCCAGAAATAGAGGGCTTCTGTACATCTTCGATGAGGAATCGTTCATTCGGCATACGGCTCCGCCATTCGTTTTCCATCTTCCCGGTTCAGACGCGTTGCATCCGTGTAAACACTGCGGTTGATTGTTTTCAATCGCCGACATTGTGTCCGAATCGAACCTTGAGACGAATCATTGAAACCTTGAAATCTGTGAGAACGGACATTTCAATTAATTCGTTGTATTAACCCTCGCCGTCCGCGATTACGATGTCTCTTCGTTACGCTCCTCTTCGCGCGTTCGATAAAGAATAATACCGAAGCGAGTGTTTCCGAAGACCCCCGGCGTCTCAACGGAGGATACTAGTGTTTGCATACAACCGTAGCTCGATACTACATCGTTCCATGTAACTCCGGGAAACGATACGACTGCCATAAAAATAGGGCGAGTGTAGCAGCGGCGGATCCTCGTCCATGTTTATTGACGTGCCATTTATGCTTCGGGACCGGGGGGATCACGCAGCACAACCGCCGATCCGTCATAAAACGCGTCTATCTTCGTACCCGAAAGAAAACACCGTGCAGCAAACAATCTTACGTAATCCCGGAGAGCGTCTATTCGAAGTAATTCGCGCGTTTTCCCGGAAACGCGTCCGCCCGTGCGTGAAACGCTCGACAAACAGCCTTCTGGGCTATCGCAAGGACGACGCCCACGCTAATTGGTCAACTCGGCGGCTGTCTATCTCCGTCCCATCTGGCTGTGCCCCGCACTCCCGCCACGGTCACGGTTTTAGCCTCATCCATCGCGATAAGATCGACGGCCTGAAAATTAGGTTAAAGCTCCGGTCGGTTTAATCGTCGGATCGAACCCCGGTCGGTCTCTTCTCCTTTCTTTTTTCCATCGGGCCGTCTCGCTCTTCGAATTTCCTTGCTTTTCTTTCGTCGATCATTAACGACCACTTCGCCAACCCAGCGCTGCGTGTCGGCGTTTCCCGAGAACCGAATCCGATTGCCCGCTGAGCAATCTTTTCATCTTTGCGTACTCTTTTTCCTTCCTATAAGAAACGATAAAATAAACCTTTATTATTTGCCGGACTGAACGATTACCGACGGAGCGTTCAAGATCATTCGTCGGAGAAGAAAATAGTGTTCGGAAAATCAACTGAAACACCGAAGCTCGTCCGAGTGTTCCAGCCACGGGAAACATCTGCTAGGCATTTTCAGGCTAATATGTTACAAGAAACCATTAGAGATACCGTATATTGGATAGTGAAATTACAACGGGAAGATGGTCTATGTAGAAGGCAGCGTAACCATCGTAGAACGCGTTCCATCGTCCGCTGCAACAAACACTTGCCGCGGTGTATTCGAATCTCCGCGCTGTTAGTAGTTGCCCGCGACGTCAATTAACGTCGCGGAAATTAGGTTAACGTCGTAGGTTAATAGCCGATCGCGAGTTCCGTCGAATTTCCGTCTAGACTCCGATCGCTCCAAGATACCGAGCCAACGCGGCGCGGCTCGAAATTACGAGCGCCGCATCCTCCAGAACACGCCGTGCTTGAATAACGATCCGGGGGTTGATCGTTAGGCGGTCGTGCATGTGGCAGGTTTTCGTGTTCATTTACGATTTAACCTACCGCGGCGCACGTTCACGAGAATTCCGGAACGGTGGAACATGATTTTCAGACCGCTGACCCTTTTCGGAGGGCTCGCGGCCGATGATGAAAAGGTTAGAGGACAGGCCAAGCCCGGAAAGAACCAGTGCCAACAACGTGTTTTCACTTTTTGCGGCGGAATCTGCTAAGGTTGGCCCTCGTTCGATTGTTCCTGTTCGGCCTTGTAAATTACTTTGCGGAATCAGCTAACGGTTCGAACGAGTATATCAATAATCGACTTACAATCAACGAATGATATTTCCGACAGAGTTTCGATCGACTGAATTCGCGAAAAATGTTAAAGACAAACGGTCGAGAAAAGCTGTTGAAATTCTTTCGAAATATCTGCACATCGATGCGAAATTCCGACGCAATTAGATGGCATTCGTGCAACTCCATTCGCGCGAATAATTACCCGGCCGAGCCACGAGTATCCTCGTATATTGTGCCAGCAGTCAGCGCAATTGTGCAGCCGTATGCATGAAATGGGCATCGAAGAATCAATGCATATCCTTGATGAACTTGGAGTACACATGCAGCCGCCAACCACCGAAGACGATTACGTGGTAAAAGTTTAATTAGCAATTCGAATTGCCTTCCACTCTACATGCAGCGTCTAAAACCTTCTTCCCCACTCTCTTTCTCCCTAAATAATCCTCGATTCGTCCGCATTTCATGCTCGATTACCTATCTCCTGTGCTCCACTCGCGCGAATAATTATTACACCCAGCCACGAGTGTTCCAGCGAACGGCACAGAAACCGACCAGCCGCATGCACGCCCTTTGTCGAGCGAGCGAGCTTCGGGGAACGCGTACGGGTCCAATTTCGAAGACGGTGACCCTCGAGTCCGGCGCACAATGTGTAATCCGGCCGATTGTGCAGCGTCGACGCCGATCGAAGACGAATTTCCATTTTTCCGAGAGCCAGGCCAATTCGGGGCGGTCGGTATTCGGCGAGCGCAGGAGGAATTCGGGCAGAGCCCGAGAGCAAAGGCCGCGGCCGAAAATTCGAAAAACCGAGGGGCTCGATAACGATCGGCCTAGCATCCGCCGGCGGCGGCAGCGGCGCGCGTTCCGTGCCACGTTCCCGGCAGACTGCAGAACCGCAGGAATCGATTCCTCGAAACCCGTCCCGCCGAAATTTCCCCGCTACGTTTCCTCCGCGCGCGGCTGTCCGCGTAAATGGAATTAGTTCCCCGTCCCGGAGGTCTGATCGCCGCTGCTCCCGTTACCAATTAGAGGCTGACACCTTTCACGACCCGCTCCTGGCCGACCCGGGCCCGCCTTAATAGGCGCACACCGCAGGTACACGCGTTACGTAACGCCTACCGTAGTACGAACGCGTTTCAGCTGATGCGTTCAATGTTGAGGACGGTGGAATCTGTTGTTCCTGACGTTGTTCGTTGTCGGAAACCTACCGATAGACGTACAATTTGTTTGCCCGCGGTTGTCGAATTTTCGTGTAAATAAGAAGCGTTTCGATGTCCCACCGAAGAAAGGGAAAATTAAAAGACCGTTATACATCCAAAATCAGTGTAAGCAAATTTATTCGCGAACAGGCTGCCACGCTTTCGTGCCCGCGATAAGTAGAACGACTAAGCAATGAATGGGACGCGTCGGCCTGTCCAACGACACGCGAGCCAGTCGAACGGTCAGTCTCAATTTTCTCGGAAATAGAGCCGCGCGTTGCGAAATTTTCTGAAATAATCGCGGCTTGTTTTTGTTTGAGAAATCATTCCCCACAGATCGCGTTGCATTTTCTGGGACAGCCGATGCACGCGCGTGCCGCTGTCAGCTGGATATGTGTACACCTGGTCACGGAATATTCCTGACCCAGTATCAATGGACGTCGATAATTTTAACTCGTCACCGCGCGGTGGAACGGTACGCCGGAAAACTCGGTTTACGGTCGCAGCCGATCGCCTACGATCCGCGGCACGGGCCGACGCTACGGGGATGGTTCGATGCCTCAACCCCCGGTGGACCGATGCCTGGGAAACTCGTCGCTGACGCGACACATTTCCTTCCTCCGGAAAATAAAAGCGTAAACGAATCCGTTTTGCTCCATATCTTATCTTCGGGGGATTTCGCCTGCGGACGAATCTAGCGGAAAAGCCAAAATAGAATTGCTCGAGAAATCAAGAGAATTTTATTTATATTATAGATCGAAATTCAATGGATTATTCCTTAGAAATGTGTATAATTTGCTCGAATCTCGCGTCGTCCTGATTTCTGTGCTCGTAACTTTTCGAAGCTTACGACTCTCGACCCTTTACATCATTTTCAAGGTTTGCACGGAAAAAATATGAACTGTATAATTATCCCCGTGACCCTCACGGCTTACCATTGAAACGCGTAGCATCGAGAGCGGCCGAGATACCGTAGGAAGGGGAGATTAACGACAGGTTCACTTTGTTAATCGCATTTGACGAGTTCGACGCCGAACGTAGTTCACCGTGCAAGGGCGTTTCAAGCAGGATTAAAGTGTTCCGCGTGAATATTTAACTAGCGAACGGCCGAGGGGATTCGGAGCCGACCGATCCGCGTGCTGCTGCGAAATTCTTCGCCGGGGAACGGAATTTCTGACCCGATTACGTCGGTCCGCGGGTCGTAGACACTTACGTAACGGCAACGGAGGGCGTGCACCGTCGCCGGAGAGATCGTAACTTACTAGGGAATTTTTCGAGAAAAATACGATTTATCGCGCGGCAGCCCGTGTTGGCCCGCGACTCCGTGGCCCCGGCTATAGCGGCCGCGACTCTATATTCCATTAGCTGACGCCACGGAGAAGAGATGTATGCGGGTCAAGTCGCGGGTTACCACAAAATTTTTCGGCCAAACGGAATTAACGACCCAGTTTCGCCGGGCCGCAACGCGGATTTGTGTGTCTACGACAATATAGGACGAAGAGGAGCTAATTTCCCGAGTAGACTGCATTTTTTGCGATTCCGGAAGCTTTACAGAAATCACAAATTCTTCTGTTGCATTTTCTTGTGTACGACAGAAACAAAATTTGTCTAATATATCGTTCGATGTTGATAGTAATATTACATCGGACTCGAAGAGTGCAATTCGAAGACCGCGAGCTATTCGTTAGACTTGAATTATTCTATTATTAACACCTTCGAAGCAAACGTGCAATAAAGTTCCTCATTCCACCGGCAAGTGATTAACGATTAAAGCATTCCAAAGAATCCTAACTGGAAAATAAATCACAAGACAAGGAACCGACTCTCACGATATACCAAGTGTTCTACAAATTCCAATTCCGAAGACACCAACCACTCCTCCAGGCGAAAATATTCATTGGTCACCGTTGAAAAGGGTCGAGAGGTCTCGGACCGGGGCCCTCGGTTCGCAGAAAGGCTTTTCCGGCCAATCAAGCTATCCAGGTCGCCGACAGATTCCTCGGGAGCCCATTATTCCGAATGGCTCCCGCCTCCAAACATTCATTACCCTCTCGGCCAGATTTCAGGCAGCCAGAGGCTGCCGCGTCGGAAAGAATTAATGAGCCGCGCTGCGCCGCGTTCGGCGATCGCATTAAAGCGGCTGCATTATACAAGAAGAGGAGCCGGGATGCGCGCGAACTGAAAAGGACGTCCTTCTTAATGCACATCCCGCCCTTTCGCCAAGTCCGCGCGTTCTTACGCGAAAAAACGCACCGTTAGAGGACGTTCCGCGAGATTTACGAGGGTCGTTCGGCGCGCACGGAAATATCCGCCGATAAAAATCCCTTGCAACGCGGAAAACCTCTCTGCCGTTCCGTTTATTAATTACCCGGTAAACAGCGGAGCCGACGTGTCGCGAAAATATACGATACACGTTGCTCCGCAGTGTTGAAATATTCAAGCTCCGCCGCGAGTAAACGGAATGGTAAGCTACCGAGACTGATGAAAGCAGGTTCCTCGGAGGAGACGGTAAGGGATGCGTGGCAGCGAACTAATTTCGCCTGTTGACCGTTTCTTTTTTCGTGGGCCTTCCGCGAGGAGCAAGATAAATTACAGCGAGGGAAGAGTTTCCTTCGGACATCAATCTTTCTCGCGTCGATAGCGCTGCGTGCTCTCGCGGATGCTGCGAGAATTTTTAGAGCTTCCGTGGTAAGCGTATGCGGCGGAGAATTCGCTGGCATTCTGGATAGAAGATTCTCTATTGAGTTGGCTCCTGGGATGCACAAGCGTTTGATTATTGTGCCTTCGGAAAAGAAGAAATTCCAAAGCTCGACAGCTGGCCCATCTTCCACGGACCTAACCGAAGGAAAACCTAGAGCCCGACACTGTCCTCCGTGAAACGTCGGGAACTCTGGCAAAGAGCTCTCAGCCTAAAGAACCGTTTGCATCGTTCAGGTGCAAAAGTTCGGCGTCCAAAAGGGTCCGCCAGTGGTCCCGTGGTACAGAGAGACCGCGTCGGAAGACCGTGGGCTTCCTCTGTCCTTCCGCGGCACTCGAGCCGGCGAGAGAGACCTCGTTTCGGAAATCGTGCGCGTGCATTCGCGCTCGAGCATAATCCAGTACAGAGTTGACCCACATTAGGAGAGATCAGAGCGACAGGGGACGCGGGGAGGTGGCAGCTGGCTGACGCTGCATGCATGCATCCCCGAGGCGCGTCGCCTCTGACCGTAGCGGGCCGAAAGGTCCTAAAAACCGCGCCTTTGCGGAGGCCCTAAGAACCGGGCCGCTCGCTTCTCTCCTCGAGAAGTTCGTCGTCGCGGCGGCGGGTCGAAGGGTCAGGGGTCGGTCGCTGTCGGGGCTCGTCATTAATTCAAACGGGTTCGGGTTCGAAGAGGCGGAACGAGCCAGCTCGTGCCCGTCGTTCCCGTCGACAGCCGCGCACTCCTCGTCGAGTGGCCCCGAGAGGATCGAGAAAGTTCGGCGTTGCAAATTTTTTTCACCGCGTCGACGGGCTTGCATGTGACACGTCATTCCGGAAGCGATTTCAAACCGACCGCCTTCCGCCGAGTGGATATTTCGCTATGTTCGAGCTCCTCTGTGATGGAGGATCATGGTAATAGGGTGCGCTGCTTTGACCAAGCTTCACGAGTGATGTTTAACCTTCTGTACCTTGTTCAGAGTTTCGTAGTTGCTTTAATAACACTGCCACGGCGTGAAAGGTTCGACGGCGGAGTGCGGGGATTTTCAATTTTGCGCGTGAATTTCATCGAAGGTGGATTTTATGGTTCCGGATGGACTTCCGTGCGTTACGGGTGCGCGCACGATGCGCAGGACGATCGCCGGACTTTGTTAGAGTACCGGTGAATGTAATATGCTGCGAAGGGATTGCGTGTGTAGAATCGAACTTTCATTTGAAGCGATAAAGACCGATGAATGTACGAATATTCCTAATATTTCCTTTAACGGACGAACCGCGTTCGATTCTCGAAAGCTCCGCTGCGAAAGTGGGTCGGAATTACTGGTCGGTCCGATCGAAAAATGCTCGGAATGCGAAGTGTTGATACAGGCTGCCGATGAAAAATATTTGATGAGTTCTACCGCTTTCGCAATTTAGGGAGACGCGGCAAGTAAAAAGCGGCATCGGTTACTCATTTATAATTGCCGTTTTCACATGTTACTTCATCCGGCTGGGTACCGTCGGCTATGTAAAAGCAGAATCGTCCATTTGTATCTGGTTTATTCATTGTTCACCGGACAAGTAATCAAACATTCCTGAGTGGTAGATGTAAAGCACGCCTTTTAAAAGAAACTTCAACAATGCCAATAACGTTTCGACAATACCGAGATGCGCGTACACATCAACGCATTGCAGATCATTTTTTATTTTGCTCTTTTAACCCCGTTGTTTCTCCGGTAAATGCGAAATGAGTAATGATCGGCCTTTGTTCAGCAAAAAAAGGAAACGATGACGGTATTGCTGGTTCCGTTGCGACAGCTTTATCCGCTTGGGTTCATTGTTTCGGGAACAATTTCGCAACGGTCCCATCCAAATAGAAAAATTGGGCTACATCGGAAACCACCTCATCAGTTAAGGGTTAACCCTTTAGGTCTCTTTTGACCGAGCAGCGCTTTCATCTCTGACGCTGGCATGGTCCTCGAGTTTGTTCTGACCTACTTGTGTACCTACCCAAAATTGCAACACAAAGAAGAACCAAACGAAACAAAACAACTTTTAATTGCATATGCAGTGCCGGAGCGTTCGAGCCAATTGTTCGACAAATATTTACCGTGTGGGCATCTTTCCGTTACGAATAGAATTTTCACTTTTTTCCTGTGTCATTGAAATTTCAAATCCAACGATCGTTTCGCGAGAACCAGGAGCCGAGAGAGAGCTACTTGAAAAATTAAAGAGCACGCGAAGCCATGAATATAGATGAACTGAAATTGACTCTATTAATAACCGAATCGGATAGGTACACGCAGTTGTCGTCATACGTTCAACGAATTAATCGACTACGTGAATTATAAATTCTCATCAATAAAGAAAAGCTGAATCGCAATCGAATACGAATCACTTGTAGTATCAAAGTATACTATGTATGAAGTATATTATATAATATTATATTTTAGAGGAAACACAGACACAGACCATGTGCCGAGTTTTTCTCTATTTCCAATAAACCGTTAATGACAAAGTGGTTGTATCGATCACAGTTGAGCAAGAAAGGCCACCACAGGGCGAGGGGTTAATGTCTCGTTGAACCGACAAGAAATTCGTGTCGGCGACTCTCGGTGCGACATCGCCGTTACGAGTCGAGGATCAAAGGCCGAGAGAGGGCAACGCAATAAATACCGTTCCGCATCGACGACGTAATTCGGTTGTCAAAGACCCAACGGAAAAGCCGCGCGGCCATGATTCGCGTTTCTTTCCATCCGACCGACGGGAAGAACGGAATGGCCGAATCACCGGCGGCAAAGACGCGAAGCGGTCGAACGAGAGGGCTCGGAACGGCCGTTCTCGCGAGCAGATTCGAGGCTCGTCGAATAATCGCGAATTCTAACGGAGTCCGCGCGCGCGGACGACGCGACGGGGGGACACGGCCGGCGCAAAACGGACGGGCGAGCGACGTTGGACCGGATCGATCCGGCGGACGCGGACGGACTCTGCATGCGCGATATTTAAATTTCCGGATTCGTTCCGTTTCGAATCATTAACCAGCCTCGGTCGACCGTGTGCGTGCGTTACGCCAGGACGTCCAGCGTTTTCCAACCGCGTCCGTTGCTTTTCAATTCGCCCCTTGACGGCACGCTATCCCTTTGGGTTTGAATCGGTTGACGGCTCTGCAAAATCTGCTAACATCGCCGACGTTGACAGTAGCACGAGAGTAATTGTCCGTTCAGGAATAGAAATCTCACGGTTATCCCGTAATTCGAAGCGAACGAACGATACGGTATTTAATAATTGCAAAGAAACTTGGCGTGTAGTACGCGTGACCTTGGTACGACCTTGAGAGGCGGCAACAAAGCGTAATCGATACAGGATCCAGTAAAACAGTCTGGGACGGTTAAAGAAACTCCAGAAATGGATAGTATTCGAGAAGAACCATCAAGCCCTCCGCGGAACAGTTGGCAACCGCACGAAGATGGCACCTGTCCAAAGACACCACGTGCGACGCGGCCGCGATCGAACCCGCCAAGACCGCGTTACCTTCGACTCCCGCTCGTAACCAGGCCCTAAACCTCGTTCCAATTAATTGCCGGGTCTTGCGCTCCGCGAGAGGCGAGCGTTCTCCAGAGCAGCCCGAGAACGCTCGGTCGGTGGTGCACGCGTGCAGGCAGACACGCGTAGCCCGCCCACGCTCGCCTACACGCGCTCGGATCGAGCGAATCGTGGCCGCGAGAGGAAGAGGGAAAAAACGAGGAACGCGTCACTCGACCAGGCGAGAACCTGCGAGCTGGGCGGGAGCTAGCGCGTGTGCGTTTCGCGTCGATGATCCCGCGACGCTACGGCTCCTTTGAAATAAACCACCGGCACTCGGCAGCTTTTCCTGGCCCTCGACAACGGTCTCGTTTGCGCAAGTGGGTCTCTGTACGCGTTCCGCTTCGTTTCGCCCGCCACGGCGATAATCGCCGTCAGGTCATTTCGCTGGTCCTCACGCGTCTCGCTGACTTTCGACATTATACTTGCCGCGGCTGGCTTTCACCGAGCCTCGGAGAGTGGAAGGGCTTTTCGAGATGATTCGCGGTTTGTTTGGGCACTTGGCTTTTTCAGATTTCTTCTTGATGCTTTCGCGTTTCGTTTTGTTCACGTTTTTCAGAACGTTGGTGCACGGATATCGAGCTGTTGTTCCTAGAGAGGATTAACCCGCAGTTCTCCTTTTTTCTAACGCTCGCCAGTTTAAGGGAGAATTTCCTTCCCTCCGAAAGTTCTGAATATTTAACAGAGGATTACGGATCAGTTGTTTGGGAGACAAAGGAGTTCTCGTTGGAATTCTCCTTTTCGGGATGCGAGCGTACGCCCGGGGTGAACGTCGGCTCTGAAGAATGGTAAGTTGCTACTGTTTTTCCTAGTGAAAGAATTAATGATATTCGTGTTTGCTCGAACGAGCTCGAAAGCTCCGAGCCTCGGCCGATACTCCGAGGCAGGGGGTTAATTCATTCTTTCATCGGGAAAATCGATTTTGATAACTCGCCCGGTACACACGTGTTCGCGGTTGCTGTAAGTAGAATCGGTAAACCATTACCAGACACGCCAGCCGAGTTCCACTTAACCGTTCGTTTATCCAACAAATATGCAAATTCGATTTTCTCGGAAGTGAAGCCCCGCGCGAAACAATTTCATTTTGAAGTTTCGGCTTGCCTTTGCGATGTAAAGTGTAACTAACTGCTCTATCGGTTATACGATTTCGGGTCGGTGTGAACCTTGATTAAATTTAGAATATTTGAATGCGTCGAGTACGAAATGAATTAAACTGTGAAACTTTGCTTTCGCAATTTCAGAGATTACAATAGCCTGTAATTGCACAATGTTCCACGGTCTATCAATCGCGGTAATCCTAAAATTCTCAAAGAATTTTTACGAAAATTAATACGCGAACAAGAGATCGTACAAGAGGACATCGCGAATCCGACAACGAATAGTTCTAATGAATTATTATCGATATCCGCAGTGGTCGATCGTGTTCTTGATCGCATCCCCTAGCGAATGCCTCCTCGTCAACATACATAGATGCTCCCTGGTAAACCTGCCCGTTTTCTTGAGCAAACACGTAGATCTACATCGCCGCGTATTCTTTCTCTCATTCAGGTCAGGCTTAAAAGCCGCCTCTATTTCGCGGGCTCGCCTTTACACCGGCCTGTACACGTCGCGAACCGGCCCGCGTATTATGAAGCGGCCTGTGTATTGTTCCGAATAAAGTGTACCGGGGGCGAAACAAAGGGCTCACAGGGAATAATTTGACACGGAAGCAGTAAACCAGCGTTCCATGCGGCGTATCCTCGAGCCGCGGAACAGATCTCGCACGGATCACCGATGATCCGTGCTCCGCGTCACGGAGGAACGAGTCGCGCGACGGAATTTGGCACCGACCCGGCCGCGATTTGTTTCGCCATCGACGGGGACTTCAATCGTTTGGCCCGCGGCCATTCCACGGGAAAGTTGCGCCAGTAATTATTCTATCGGGAACCGAAGGATCGGCGAACTAGGTTAACCCTTAAATACGTGATTCCTCCGAATGCGATAAACCATCCTGGAATTGACAATTCGCGTCACCCGCTGAACGTAGAAAAATCCATAGCGAGTTCAGAAACGGGGACACTGGGAAAATAGTAAAGAGGAGAATTTTTAAATAGACCGAATATTTATGTTTGGTCAATTGAAATTGGCACGTTCGTTGTAACGACAATCTGCCGTTACGGTTGAACGGGTTGAAAAGAATTTCATTCGAAAACTGCATCGTTCCTTTCTCTACTTATGATTGCAAGTGCTCTACTAGCATCTTAGAGAAGTAGAGAGTGGCTGAGAAGAGGGCGAGATGACGTCCATTCGACGCCATTATTTCAGAGCACTTCCAAGAGATTCGAAGACTTGGGGTAGCTTTCAGTCAGGAAAAAACGGGGTTCGGCGGCGAGATTGCTCCGTGAATTAATTCAACTCGTCCCGCTACTTATGAAAACCTAGGCCGCGCCGCGTATGATCGATTCCTCTGATCCCGTTACCTCCATCGATCCGAATTTTCGTTGCCTTCAACCGATGGCTCCGTCGCCGATTCCGATTCGATCGAACGCGAAACTTTGAAACCCCGAAAAACCTTGTCTCGGCATTTTTAGGCCGTTACGCAACCGTTCAGCACGCAGACTCGTCGCGTTCCCGATTTATTCTTTGCGCCAGGATTCAATTAAAATTCATACGATTCGTTCAATCTGCAATTCTCCCGAAGTTAACAGTTTTTACCCTATTCCAAAGCCATCAAAGTCCTCTCCACATAAGACGCACCCCCCCCCCCCCCGAAATTCCTCGCGCGTGTAAATCAGCCCATAAACCATCGAATTTGCATAAAGTTCCGCAGTCGACTAGGGTGGCTTAAGAACAGGCTACTTAAACGCCGAGCTGTTCCTAAGTCGGTGAACGTTAATCGAAACTCCTTAATAATTTTCAAACGCCTTCAATTTACCATTAACGTTTTATCCGCCAAACAGCTGTTAATGATCTTCCGAATATCTTGGAATGTAATATTAAAAGAACAGCTAGCGATTCTCTTCGAACAATAGTCTCGGAGAAAGTAAATCGTTATCCAATGTTCGTTGATTCCGAGTTTTAATCGCCGTTGCTAATGAAAAATTTGATTAAATCCTCGGGCATTGATTATCAATTTTCAATAAACTGTTCAGTAACTGCCGGCAGATAAAGTGTCAAGAATCTACTCGAGTCCGCTCGCGCGACTAATTGCGATCCCTCCCCGAATCCTCCCAATTATTTCGCGAAAGTGTGTCGCGACTTGCATCCCAAAGCATCGGTCGCGGAACCGTTGCGCCCCGCCCGGATATTACATCCATAAATATTTATGCGAACGGCCATGGTGGCGGGCCCGGCCGTCCGGACGACCAATGGGAAACGTTTCTCGTTAGAATCGCTCGTTAATCATCCGCGGACGATCAATTTCCACGAGTGGATTGCTCTCGCGATCCCGTAGTATTCTTCTTCGAGTGAAAGTTTGGCGTACACGGACCTCGTAAATTAAAGAATCCGCGTAGACGGATGCCGGGCGAGTGGCTGAGCGTGAATGGACGTTTCAGGCAGACTGGACCGTTTTCAAAGATGCTGTTCTAATCGTCGCGTAATTCTTCCGGGTCTGTGTGCCGAGGTTTCTTCGTTAAGGGTTCGCGTGAGATTTAGAGTAGTCCGCGACAGTGAAGTTGTTGCCATATTTTGCAACTGCTCTATCAACAATTTCAGAATGAATATCGCGATATCGTCTACACAAGGATTCAACACTCAGAATTAAGAATTGTTGGCAAACGATGTGAACAGTCGAAACGACAAAAGATGCGCGATTTCCGAAAAGGAAATCATTTCCACGATCCATTCGCAGACACCTGGAAGCTCTTTCTTTCGCAGATATGCGAGGAACGCGGCGGAGAAGTGTTTTTCTCGCGAGAAATCCAGGAGAAAGGATCGGCAGCACGCGGATTCCGCGAATATTACGAGATTGTCTGCCGAGCTGGAACGCGAGTGGCTCGCAACCATCGCCGCCATGCTTCCTGCCGGCGATGATGCTTTATCCCATGGAATAGAAGCCGCGGTCCGCGCGTATTTTTAGAGCCGGCGCGGGCTCGTGCTCGTGGCCCGACTATTAGCATAATTGCTCTAGCGCGTGTCTCGACTTGCCACGGAAACGAGACGATCCCCGCGCCGGAAGCGGCCGGTGATCAGCGACGGCTTTGAAAACCGCTGACCGATGTTCGAATGCTTCCAATTTTGCGCTTTGTAGCTCGAACAGCTTCGGCGGAGTACCGTGAAAAATCCTCGGCGGTCGAATTTGGTTAACTTTTGTGCGTCGTTCGGCCAATTGATGGGGCGGCGTTTGGTGAATCGAATGTGCCGATTGTTACGATTATTTTCCGTGGTTTTCGCGAGTGAATAGGTACACTCGACAAAAGCGACAATGCGAGAAGAATAAAATAAACGCAAGGATGTTGCACGGACGATTGTGACGACGATACAGTGAAAACCTTTAATTCTTTGACGTGGAATCTTTAAGGGGATGATATTCCTTATTTACACGTAAAGATCAAGGAGTTTGAAGCTGTCTTCGCAATGCTGCGAATATTCGCTTCCACGAGGCTTCGAGATAATTGTCGCACGATGTTTTACCAAAATGTAGACCGCTGCTAATGAATCCGTTGGAACCGGGAATCAAGATAATGCTGCACGTTCCCGTAAAAGATTCAATAAGGCGCAAGAAACAATGATAAATCGTCGCGAGGAATCCCGGGGCGCTTTGCGGATTATTCGAAACCATCCTTGAATCGCGCGCTCCGCCACGCTCCCCAGAGGGTAAGCCTGTCTAATATTTTAACGCTAGGTGGAAGGTACGAGGCGACGTTCGATCCTCCGAAGATTTAAAGGATCAGGACGATGGAAGCTCGGAAGCTACTTGCGCAATTACCCCCAGCTTCTCCCCGAGAGCGAGGAAGAGAGACGGAGGAAGGATGCCACGAGTCAAGGGAGAGAGCTACGGGTGTAAAAATCGGTCGGGTGGAACGATCGAGGAATCGAGAGAAGTACCCAGACTTGGGAGAACGATCGAGTTACGATAGAGTTCAATTCGAAGGGAATTAAGTGTTATAAGTGGATTAAGTGTTCGATACATTTCTGGATCGTTGGTCGTTTATTTATCATCGTTCATCAGTAACGTTAAGTTGCTTATCCTACCTAAGTTCATTGAACACGTGTTACTTGGAAACGTTTCACGTTAAATTTGAATCGCGTTATCAACTGCTAATTCAAGTCAGACCAACGGGACAAAGCCTAAAGATCGCGCGTATCGCGTTGGAAATTTCAAAGAGAAATTGAATTGAATCGAAATAGCTCGAACTGCGTACGATTCCCTATTCGCAACATCGGTGCGCGCGTCCGAAGATTAATACTCGGTCGTTTGCGCATTCCTCCGAGGTGGCAAACATTTTCCATGATTAATAGATCGTCTCCCTGGTAGACGCGTCACGGTTAGCAGGTTTTCATCGTCCCTCCGATTCTTTCGCAGCGACGCGTTCCTATTCTCGGATCCACGGGTTCACGGGGTTTAATCGGATCCAAGAATATCGGCGTTCGAAACACCCGAAGAGATACGTCGACTAAAGACCTACGTTCTAAGCATTCGCACACGGCTACGCTGGAGCGAGATCTGTATAGAAAAGATAGTGTTTCACTAGATGCGGCAGTTGCGGTCTACCAACAGCGAGCTATCGGCTAAGAGGCTACGCGAGGCGTCATAACTGAAAAGAAATCACGTACAACATGGAAAACCGTGTCAGTCTAAGACTCCACTACGCTAGAGATCGGGGTCAAAAGATGCGCCCACGTTGTCGGACCGCTTTGCGTCTGGCAGTAGTGACAGTAGAGTAGTAGTAGTAGTAGTAGTAGTAGTAGTAGTAGTAGTAGTAGTAGTAGTAGTAGTAGTAGTAGTAGTAGTAGTAACAATAGTAGTAGCAGTAATAACAACAGTAGTAGTAGTAGTAGTAGTAGTAGTAGTAGTAGTAGTAGTAGTAACAGAAGACGGTAGGGTAAATGCGCAGTCTAGATTCTCCCGGTTTCCGCCGCTCGCTTAGCGCTGCCCTGCGTAAAGATCAGCAGTGCAGCCGATCTAGGTCTACGACTACATCGGTAACGAACCGAATCTCGAGAAAAAGAAAACCGAGAGAAGAATCGCTAGACCGCACATCCAACAGCGGAAAGATACAACAAGTTCCGAGTAACGTCAAGACGCGTCGTCATGCAAACCGCGTACAACCTCCGCATAACAAGAGTGTGTATCGAGCCGATCGTGAAGAAAATGCTAGGTAGAAGAACGAGAGGAAGACGTGGATGATGGTCAATCAGTTTGGTCCGTACCTCGTGTCGCCGTGTTCCTCCGCACCATTCCGGTGGGGGCGTAGGTCCTGCCTCGGTTTGAGGACAGGGGTCAGCCCCCATTTCTCGATGAACTCGGTGCGGGAAATCTTGGCGCTTCGCGGCGGTTACGAGAGGGGGCGGATCCCCCTCCCGAGCCCCATGCCCCCGAAGAGCGGTGCACCCCCGCACAACACACGCACCCGACGATGATCCTTCCTCTCCGCGCCTCGTCTCCACCGCTCTCGCTATTCCTTCTTCTCCAGCTTCCTCCGTCTCCTTCGCTCGCCTCTCTGCTCCTCCTCCTCCACGTTCTCCCGGTGTTCCTCTCCTCCTCCTCGATCAGCTTCCTGGTCCGCCGCGCGCCGCGCGCCGCGCTCTTTCTCCTCCTCCTCCTCCTCCTCCGGGTGGCGATCCTCCTCTCCGGTCTGATCCTCCACGGACCCAACCCCGTGTGCGCCGTTCTTCTCTAATTCGCCGATTCGTTCCTCCCTTTCGGCAGGTTCGTTACTCTATTCCACCCTGAACCGAGCGCTGCTCGATCAATCTCCGTTTGATATTCTTCCCAGCTCTCTTTCCCGATGCTCGATCAGCGTTCGCTGGCTGGCCGAATCGAGGGCCGGTTCTGCCGTGCCGCACCGAACGCTGCACATAAGCACGAAGTAGCGGAGGACAGGGGAGCCACGAGAGCCGAGAGACGATCCACCACGAGGAACCAGCACGAGCACTACCAAAAACGATCACTGTGCGACGCGGAAACACCGACGATTCACGGGCGACGCTGAGAGGCAGCACCAGCAGCGCAGTTCAGTAGCGGCAGCGCCGCTCAACACACAGCCGCCTATCAAAATGGCTGCTAGTCTCTTTTCTCTCTTTCTCCAACTCTCTTCCGCGGTTCTTCTCGCGAGCCCACCCCCTTCGGGACTCTGTTTCTCCCTCTGTGTCCCTCTCCTTCCATCCACCCTCTCCCTTTCGCCCGTTCTCGCCCGTTCTCGCCCGTTTTCGCCTGTTCCTCTCCCCCTTTCTATCGCCCCGTTTCCGTATCGGCCCTGTTCCGGGACTTTATCGTTTACACCATCCACCCTTCGTTCGCGCACTCTCCTCTCACTCCTCCCTCCGAGGTTTCGACCCTCCTTACGCGCAGCTCGCGCGCTCGTTCCTCCGCCCGTGTCCCAAGTGTCACGTTCACCGCGCTACGACGCCCGTTCGCGGAGCCGTAGCTCGGAATTCAAGGTCCGGCCGCCCGGCGAGACGGCTCTCCGGGAGAAAGAGAGAAGGAGGACAGCTACGGCCGCGAACAGCCATCGAGAGAAAGAGAGAAAAGGATCGGAGCGCCTAGAGGAGGACGCCGAAGCCTGAAACTAGCTAACCCAGTACCGTCGAAGGTACGCGCGGCCAGGGGACGAACCGTTAACTGTCGCGGCGCGGTCCGTCGGTGGTGCGCATCCTTCACTCGCGATCACTGACGCTCGTGTCGGTCGCCGTCTCGCGGGGCGAGGACGAGCGCGGACAGATGACAGCAGCGGAGACGGCACTGTGGCGCGCCGGCCATCGACGACTATCGCGATCGACGGGCGATCGCCTCGTCGGCCAGCCGAATCGCTCGAGCAACGCCTTCGAGGCGGCACGACGGAGACGGAGACGGGGACGGGCCTGTCGGCGGTGGCACGCGTCCCTTGGCCGCAGCGGCGCGGAAAATCTCGATCAAACGGATCGCGGCCGGCCGACTGAAGCGCCTCCACCGGGAGACGGCTATCATCTGACACGCACTTCGCTCTTCGATAACACACCACGGGCACACACGCGCACGATAATCCCGCTGTCAATTCTCTTTCCGTTCCCTCCACCGACCCGTTACTCCTACTCCGGACTCGTCGCTCCCGTCCGAGCGGACGAGTTTCGATCTTTCCGCGGTCCGTTCTCCCGTTGTCCTCCGGTTCGTTACGTTTTCGGCTAGGCTACACGGCGTACACCCGTGTTATCTCGCCACCGCCTCCCTCTGTCTCTGTCTTGCCCTCTGTTTCTCTCCGCTGGTCCCGCCTCTCGCCTCGCCTCGTCGCGGCGCGCCTGCTCCCTCCCGTTTCTCGGCCCTCTCGCTCGCGCACACCCGCGCTCGCGCCTCACACCCGACCACGAGGACCACCGACCAGCCGACAGAGTAGTTTTCCGTTCCACCTTTGCGCCACGCCGACGAGAACTCGTCTGAGGAAGCTACCCGATCGCTCTACTCTCCCTCTGGCGAGCTCGCGAGCTATCCCTACTTCTCTCTCGCTCGCTCCCGCGAGGTGGAGGCTACGGGAGATACCGCCGGTGGAGGTGGCGGTCGTCGTTGCTGGTGGTGGTAGCGACGGCGGTGGTGGTGGCGGCCGTGGTGGTGGTGGTAGCGGAGAGATCGCACCGCTGCTGGCAGCCAGACTGGAGGAAGAAATATCGCGAATAGAAGGCGGTGTCGTAACAAAAGCTCGCTCTAGGCGCCAGCCGCGTCCGTTACGCCTGTTTTTTACGTGCACCCCTGTGTGCGTTCCTCTCCCGTTCACCGCGTACACCTGCCTCTCCGCCGCTGCTGCTCTCGCGTGCCCGTCTACCCGTTTCTCTCTGGCCGTGCACTGCGAGGCAACCTCTCTTCTCGCAAACCTGCGCTCTTCCGCCGACGCGACGCGGCGCGACGCGGCGCGACGCGGCGCGACGCTTCACGGTCTCCCCGTCTCCCTCCGATTCTCACCTGGCCAACCGTTTCCCCCAGTTTACTCTACACCAGCCCCCCAACGTTCCTCTCGCTCTTTGCCGCCCCTCCCGTGATTCCTCCCCTTTCGCGTCGCTTTGTCTTTCTCCGTTCTAGCCTCGGGCCGGCTCGCCTCTTTGTCGCGCGGATTGCGAGACCATCCATCGTACGCAACCCTCTTCTGTGGTACACTCTCCCTCTGTGTACTTCTGTGTACCTCTCTCCGTCTCCTCTCTCCTCTCGTCTACTTTCAACTATTTTCCTCTTTTCCTCGCCGACTCCATTTGCTTTCCCCTGTTCTCCTCTTTCTCTGGCTCGCCTCGGTTCAGCCTCTGTTTCCCTTCTGATTTCCCTGTATCTCCCCCCAGCCTCCCATAGGCCCCTAGCTCGAACGTACAAGCACGGCATGGCATGCCGCGTCGCACCGTGTCACGCAGCGCCGCACCACGCCACGCCACGAGTTCAACTTCGCAGAGTTTCCTCTACTCTCCCTGTTCCTCTCTCGGCCGCTCTTTGGTCTCCGTTCGCGCTCGATGGTTCCTCTCGCTGTTCGCTGCGCCCCCGACCCTCGCGGGACGCGTGTACGACGCGTAACACGGATTTACGCCCCGCGAGAAGAACACGGGATGCGTCGCGCGAGTAACGACCGTGCCTCTCGCCGTTGCGCTGGAACCCGTGCACCGGGACCGCGCGCGCGACGAGACACCGACGTTGCATTCGATCGCGGAAAAAGGATTCGATTGCTCTTGTCGCACAAAAGTCGAGCGTCGATACAATTTTCACCTGATTTCTGGGGAGAGACGCTGGGGCTGCTAACCGTTCGGCCTACTGTAAACGTAGGTCCCTATCGTACGTGCAACTGGATGCCATTCGAGACATTCGGAGAAATAGAGGGTGATGATATAACGACATTGCGGGTATGGTTTGAAGTCGAAGTTTTAGTAACGATTCTCTTATGTCCTTCGCGAGCATAGGGATATCTATAGAGTTACAACGTTTCGACTTCGATACGATCCAATAATTTTAAGTAGCTCCTAATATTAGGCAATCTATTCGAATTCTAAAGTCCACAAAAGTAGAGAACGCCAAGTTTAAAATCGACGAGGAAGTTGTCGCTCGACCGAAGGGTCAAGCGATGTCATTACCCGATACAAGAAAGACGACTCGAAACGACGAGTCTACTTCGAGCCATGAAAATTCGGGGAATTCCAACTCGAACTGCGAAAAGACAGTCGCCGACCGACGAAGGGACCATGTCCAAGGAAGGACCAAGGGAGGACCGAGGAACGCCATCAGCTGACAGGAGAAGCAGGTCTGGGTTAGCCGCGTAGAAGTGTTGGGAAAGTAATCTCTCTTCTCCGCGATCAGGCAGGAACTCCGGTCATCGGAGCAGCGTGAAAATTTCTGCCGTGACGATCGGGCGGCCCCAGGGGAGAGGGCACGACTCTGATCCGGCGTCGTGGGGGAGAGAGCACGAGGTTTCGACTATCGGCACGAGGAGATCAATGGCGGTTGCGTAATCGCGCCGGGGCAACGAGGTGCAGCCCTCTCGCCACCCCGTCCGTCGTTGTCCTCGCCCCGCGAGCCCCAGTTCACGGTCCTTCTTCCTCCCCCCTTTGCGGATAAGGCAGACCGCTGGCCGCTCATCGGGGGAAGAGCGAGCAGGGTCGCGGGGACGCCGCGGAACAGGAAGAAGAAGGGAAAGAGGCGAAGAAAAGGGAGGAAAAAAGGGTGTACGCCGGGAGGTTAGGTCTCCACAGCGGCGATAAATCTTTGGCGCGCGGCCGAACCCCGTCGCCCACCGGCAGAGACGCGACGTTGAACCGTCCCTCCACCCTGGCATAGCGGGACAAACGCGGGACCGACCGCGACCTGACCGGAGTCTTCGTGAGTTCTCGTATCCGTCCGCCGACCATGCGCCATTTGTTCCTTACGCGCGCGCGCTTCGAGCGACGCGACGCGACGCGACGCGACACGACCGGACGAAACTCGGAACGCGCGCGCATTCCGACGAACTTTGCCCGTGGCCAGACGAGGGTGGTCGCCGGCGCGCGTTCCCTTTTTCTTCTTTCGACCGGCCGCGTCTGACTTCTTTCCCTTTGCGCCACTTAATCTCCCGGCGAATCCTGCCCGCGGCCTGCGCCCGCCGCGATCGCAATTTCTTACCGGGCGGACCGACTGTGCCCGTTGATCGATAATAGTTGCGCGCGTTTAGGGTGAGGCACCTGAACAACGGTACCTGAACGCCGTCGCAGTTTGATGTTTCACTTGGGGCTGCTGCCTCTGTCGCCGAGTTTTCGGGATCAATTTCGGAGACTGTTCTTTCCATCTATTTTCTTTTGAAATTCGGCCGATTCGAAGTTAAAGAATCTTTTTAAGTTGATACTAATGGAAGTATAGTATAGAGATTTTTTATGTAGGTTGCCAAGGACTGAAAGTAGTAAACGTCGAGGAATACGGGTAACCTTTTTCCAATCAGAAATACCAGCTTCACGACGACTGGGAATGCTCGAACACCGCGTACCCGCGTTTCTCGGCAGCAATAATTCTGCAAACGCATCACGCCGAGTGCAAAGTCCTCAGCGATCGCGAACAAAAACGTCCAGGGCGTCTTCCAGCGGCAATAATTGCAGCTTGAATGTCAGCGGACCGTAATAAACCGGAGAACTGTGTTACTGCCGCCCCATTCCCGGTAGAAGTTACGAGAATCCGACGTCGTCGTAGATGTACCGCGAAAGATAGCTTTCCTTCCGTTTCCTCCTGGCCCTTGATCACCTCTGCAGTTCCAAACTATACGCGACTCGCCCCGAGCAAAGTTTCCCCTTACGAGTCCGTTTCGAAGGATCACCGACCGTTGGCCAGTCGCCGAAGCTAGTTTTTCGAGTGGACTGCAATCACCGTCCTTCAATTTCGGATTTTTCGACTGACGGGTCGATCGTCGAGAATCAACGTGTTCGGTCCGATTTATTGGAAAGGAATTTCAATGTTTTATCGCGAGTACCAACTACTTGTATAGTTCTGAAAGCAATACTGTAGTTTCGAGAGCGGTATTCCAGTTGGCGAAACATCGCTGCAGTCATCGAGACGGGACTGTAGTTTCCAAAGTGACCACTGGCTCCTGGAACGCTACATTACCCAAGACGGTAGTATAGTTTCGAGAGCGACCACGTGATCGATTCCTGGAAACTACGGTAGTTCCCATCCCTAGCAAACGCGTTAATAACCCGAGAATTGATATCGGGACGGTTTTCATCTGGCAATCCCTCTGAATTCGTTCCAGCCGTCGACTCCCATAGTTCCTTCCCCGGTTTTGCACCTGTCCATAGGTAGCGGGCCACAGATCGCATCGATTTGCAAGATGAAGCAGGGTGTAGCGACAACGGATAATGCCGGGCTTTCAGGCCCGCCTCGCGATATTTCCCGTTACCCGGTAACGAGCAAGAGGTATCGGCTCTACATATTCATGCCGGATTATGAATGAGTGGGCCACACGCGCACACGCGCACACGCGTAGCCAGGTAACACGTACGCTTACACCGGCGGCTAAATCCTGCGCCGGCCGCGCTAACCGCGCCCCGGCAGTCTATATTTCCCTCGTGTCTCGACACGTCGCGACGCGCCGGTCAAATGCAGCGGCCAGGGCATTAATACCTGACGATTTCCGCGGGCTCGGCTCGATTCTAGTGAGCCTTCAGCCATTGAACCGTTTCATCGACCGGTCGCCGGGCTATCGGCGAACAGGCCGCTAATGGAATCGAGACGTACTTTGATCAACGTCGACGCCTTTGCGCCCCGGCCGAGCGATTGCTGTCGATTTACATTCGTTCGGGAACGTTGGCGATTCGAAATTTCGGGGATTGGTCGGAGCGGAGTAAAGCGAACACCGAAGACCGTGGGAATTCCATTCGGGGAAGAATCGATGTTGCCGGCGAAGGGAATTACGCGACTCGCCTGATCGTCGCGTGTTCATTCTACTCGACGGTACAGGTGTACAATTTCCATTTTCCCGTGAAACAGAAATGTCGAGTTGCCGTAACGCGTAACCTACGAACAAACCGAACGGTAACTAAAATACGAATGCAGAAGACGACTCTCCAAAGGTGTTATCCGAAGTGGACAGAATCCACGGAGAAAATTCATAGGAAAGCTACAAGAGTATTATCGATTAGAAGTTGGCCGACGTATCGGTTCCCTATTCACCGCAATCACAGATAGCTGCTCTAAGGAGAAGCACGCGTGCCAAGTTCCAGCATCGATTTATTCGGAACCGTGGCTCCACGCGAAAGGGCATCACTCGACATTTTTCGGCGATTTCTCCGTGTAGCCCGTTCCAGGTTTCCCCAGCAGTCCTGTATATCCGAAAACAATTTGAAGGATCCCCGTGTAAACGGAAGCAGTTGCCAGCCAGTTTCGAGGACCCCCGTCGGATTGGCAACGGCGCGGAGCGTCGAGGGGCGAGTCGGCTGGCGATGTCGCAAGAAAACGGGAAGAGCGAAGCGCGGGAGGCGAGCAAACAACCCTCGAGTAGTGTACTCTTCAGTCGGTTGACATTCGCGGCGGAGCCGGCCGATATTCGCAATTCAGAGCAGACGCGGCCGGGGATTGGCTGGAAAACCGTACCGAGGAATTTGCATCTCGAACTCGGCCGTATCTCCAGCTGGCTCGTTAGTTGTGCGGTTCGCACCGCGCGCTACGCGGAGCGGTTCGCCACGTGGCTCTCTCGCGCGCCACCACTAAAAATAACGCGGACGCACGCCGACGACACTTTCCTCCGGCTCCGTAGCATCGTCGCGCGCGAACGATCTGCTCCCGACTGCCCCGCCGAGACCAAGAAACTCAGTCACCTTTGCGCCAGTCGATGTCGAGACGTCCCGCAACTTTCTTGTTTCCTTTCCCCCGATCGTAATACACCCAGTCAGCTAAAAATAGTGTCCTCTCCGCTTCCGTCGACTTTGTTTTCTTAACTTGGCCTGCTTTTAAGTGGCAGTTGACGAGCTTTAGACTGGCAGTTAGCGCGCCACGAACGTTGCGTTTATGAGATACGAATTCTTTAGGTAGCGTCGAGTAAACATTTTTCTTATACCGCTTTCCATGGGGCAACGCACAGGGCAATCGGAATCGTGAAAATCCAAGCGTTTACCGGATCAAGTATATATTTAGTACCGGAAGAATATTCTTACTCGCATTTTATTTGTTCGACGACGTTAAACTAGAGAACTTTACCGTCGACGCAACGAATAACGAACAACCCGAGCCTCGGTTAAGAAACTTCCGAGTTGTCCTTTGAAAGCACGGGTCTGAGCAGACCCGTCCTCCGTCGGGGTCTAGCTCCGTGAAACACCGGACACGCGCGAGCCGTTCTTCCGGCCAAGTGGCCATCAAGTAAATCGAGCATAAGATCAGCGAACTCGTGTACGCGAAGTTCCGTCTGTCCTCCGCCGGATGGAAAACCGTCCGAAGGGAAAACAGCCGAGCCGAGGCAGAAACTTCTAACCCCCGTTCGTACTCCCCTCTCGATACCTTTAGAAACCCTATCCCAGAGAGAGAGAGAGAGAGAGAGAGAGAGAGAGAGAGAGGGAGAGAGCGAGAGAGAAAGAAGCCGATGTGTTCTCTGCCCAATCGATAATCGCTGCAGAAACACCGCTAATTCAGCTTAACGATCGTCGACGCTTAATTAATCCCCGTAAAACGTTTTTTCTTTCCCCCGGTGTTTCCCTCGTAACGAGTTTCCAGTCCGCCTTCATTCATCGAATAGGGAGAGCGAAAAAAGGAGAATAAAAGAGAGTCGACTAAAACTAAACGGAATAAAATCAATGTCGTCATAGACGTGGCTTTCGGTGAGCGGTGCTCAACAGGAAGGTTCCGCTAACGGTTCGCGGCATCGTTGCTGCTGGCTTCGTCAGGTGTCAAACGTGCACTGCTACCGGAGTGCATACAGGAAAACGCTTTACGCGCGACAAGTTCATTTTCTTCATTTTTCTCCTCCGCGTAGGCTCCAGTAATTCCGCTTGTCGAATGTTTTCACATTTCAGCATGAAAACGGGCGATTCGTTCAGCATTCAGCGAATCTCGTCAAATTCCTTTGATTTTCATTTCGTAGAGTTTGCCAATGTCATAATAAATTCCGAATAGCTCGTATGCCGTAATACCATGAAAAAATGGCTTCTATCCAAAGGCTAAAATGACTGTAATCTCGGAGGCCCTGAAAGCATCGCATCAACTAATCAACGTCGTCGGCCAGTCGATTGATTCGATCGGAATCCGCGCGCGGCTTCTTCGTTTCCGTGACTATCGTGACACAGAGACCAGCGGACGACCTAGATCGCGGCGACGCGACGTGCCGCGTTTCGTGCGGACGAGCCCCTGCGCGAAACTTCTCCAGGACGGAAGGAAACGGAATAGCATGTGGCAGCATTGCAGTCTCGACGGCATTGATCTCACTTTCTCTTTCTCTGTCATTTCGTAGCGCACTCTCCTCGCGCTGCTCCTCTCCCGCGCCGCGTGCCGATCCTCGAAACCTGAATGACGCGCGGCTTTACGCGACCCACTGCATGCATGCCGTTTACCAGCGACTCCCACGCCCTTAAGAATGGAGACGCGTGCGAGAAATCGTGAGAAGAAACGCGGGGATTGGCCAAATTCTTTCGCGATTGTTTTCCTTGTTCCCCGGACTGTAGGTATGCAGATTTCTCCTTGCGCTGCGAATCCTTTGTAGAGTCGATTGCGACACGAGCAAGCATTTCTTCGAGTAATTTTGCCGAGAACGCGCAGACCGAAGTATTCGTCGAACAGACGAGAAACGAATCAAAGTATTTCCTAAAGTTGTATGCAGCAAGTAGCCCGTATGTTCCGTTATCGTCTCGTATCATCGGCACCTCGCACGGTGAGCCATCGAGCCAACCTGCACCGAAACAACCATCCACCGAAAACAATAAAGAAGGATCCAAAGCACTTGCCACGGTTCTCATCCCCGAAACAGTTCCGCCATCCAATTATTCCCACAGCCACCCCCTTGAACCGTTACTCACCGAAAGTTACGGGTTCATACTGTTCCCGGTTACGCCGGCAATCTTTTATCGAGCATCCCTGCGATCTCCCCCAAGGTTTCCGGTCTCTTCCGGTACCCCATACGGATAAGACAGGCCTCTTTCCGTTTTCTCTCGCTGTTCGCTTTATGCAAATCTCCCCTCCTGCAGCCCCCGCCTTTGTTACGTCTCTCCTTCGTGGTTGATCGTTGAACCAGCTCTCCGTCGGCCACCCCTGTTTTCATCTTCCCGAGCCGCCCCGCGCGTTTCGTCCTCTCCTTATCTCCGCGTGTATTTCTTCCAGCATAATTCAAGCCCGTGTTTCATCTCCCTCTCCAGCGCACCTCGAGCGCTCACCCTCGCACCTGTGCGACGCGCTGCCTCCGCTGGCCCCACCTCGGCCCTCCCCGCCCCTTCCTCCGGAGCTGCGTCTCTTTTCATCCCGACGCGAACGTTCCTCGTCGCACCAACCCCACGCAATCAATACGTCCCTCTCTACGACTGGGGACCCCCACTATCGGGCAGTTTCCCCTACGCCGCCCCGAGAGCTACTCTTGATCCTGGCCCTCTACTGGCAACCCCCAGCTCTCTCCGCTTCTCCTTTCGCCCTCTCCTCTTTCTCTTTCACTCGGTCCCTACTCCGGCTCCTCTCTTTCTCCGTCTGTCTCTGGGGATTTTATTCGGTCTCCCTTTTAGCTTCTAGTAACCCCTTTCCGTTCTCCACCCCTCGGATTCTTACTCAACCGCGAGCTCTCTCTCTCTCTCTCTCTCTCTCTCTTTCTCTTTGTCTTCCTGGCGTTTCGAGTGTCCCACCGCTTCACCCATCGCGTTCTCGGTCTTGCTCTCGCCCTCTCTCGGCCACCATGTTCCAGTCAGCTGATCCACCCACCGCACACTGGACCACCATAAAGCCAAGGTCAGTGCGTCTTCCAGGAGCGCATGTCGGACCATGGACCGGACTATTCCACTTCCCGAGGGCGTCTAGATAGGTGACTAGACGTTCGCCGTAGACCGCTAGAGTTTCCGAGTCGATGGGTTGGCTTGGACAAATCTTCTTTACTTCTGGAGTGCGATATGGAAATCGTCGAGGGCGAACGAGGGGAATTTTCCGACTCGTCGATCGGAGAAATAGCTTCCAAAAATATTGAATAACTCGCGATATTCTCGCATCGTCGAAATTTATGCGGAAATAATAGTCGTGTTAGATCCAAGAGCCATTGGAACTTGAATGAAATTCCACGGTAATCAAGAAGTTTCCCAGTAAGATTCAGCCAGGCCATAAACTTCCGAAACTCGGCTTTGTAATTTTTCAATTTGTCGATCCCGCCGAGTATGACCAAACGGAGTAGCCACGGGGCGTAAGTACCGGCGAAGAAAGCTCCCGATAATTGAAGATCCGTAACGCTGGCCGAACTCCGCCCCTAAACGCGGCGGCGCAACCGAATTAAAAAGTTTATCGTTACCTTCGGCCAGCCCCGTTACAAATTGGCAAAGTTTCGTTGAAATTCAGGTCGGCCGCTTCCGTCGATCCCCGTTGTTTCCCTATCGGGGTCGGACCATAGACGGGGACCTTACTACTCGGCCACCACGATAGCCGCCGCCACCTTTTTATAGACTCACACTACTTCCATTCTCCGATATGTCGCATGCTCTTTCACCGTGGGCTCGTTTCGTAAATCCTTCCCTGTTCGTTACTATGTACGTACCGTGAAACTTTCTCTCTACATTGTTGGACGCACGCGGACATGTAAAGGGGCTTTATTTTTGTAATGAACCGTGCGCCACCGATTCAGCAACGGTTCGCGTGACGGACCGATCGCCGACGCGAATAAATCTCAAGATGATTTATGCGTCTTCGGTTCAGTTTGGAAGATTTATTTTTCAATCGTTCAAAGTATCTATTTCATTCTGTAATGTAAGCGCGACTAAAGTTGCTAGTTCGAAGTTTGAAATATTCGTTGCGAATTAGCGTCGAGTACACATTAAAATTGAGAGCTTCCCTGAATAAAAATGATATTTCGGTAAAGTACGATCCAAGCTTAGTCTTGAATCGGTACTAAACATTGAATAGAAGAAAGTATATCGAAGACACGGATGTGCAAAGGACAAGACAAAGAATTTCTACAAAAATAGCCACTGTCGGCTCGTTTCGGCGATACTAACAACGAAAGTTTCGGCAAGTTCCGGTCGCGTGCAGCCCGGCAGTTAGTCAGGCCCGCGGACAAAGCGAAGTAATTCACGGTTCACTCGGAAACGAACGTTTTGCGTAACGACGAACGAATTAATTAGCGTCCCGCGTCACAGAAATCACGGAATACTTTGCCTGCGGGGACGGCTCCGAGTCGGTGTATCTCCGGAGCTGTTTCAGTCACCCCTAAAAGGACCTTTGTTCGCCGACGATGATAAAGCCCGCGGTTCAGATCCTAAATAAATACATTTCCATAGGTCCTCGCGCCAAAGAACCTCCACGTGCAATCGGAAAATGCGAAGGTAATAGCGTGCACTTTGTACTTTAATTGATTCGTTGTGCTCCTTCGTTCGAGGTTAATTAATTATGAACCGGTTCGATGGAAGAACTCGTGGATCGAGGAAACGTTTGAAAATGTACAAGTTGTTGAAGAAGATTGTGCTAAATTATAGCGAGATCAATAATGTTCTCAATTCCGCAAAATGTATCCTTATGCCAGTGGAAGTAGAACAAATATAAAACGAATCATCACTTGAGAGAGCAAACTGAACTTTAACCTCCTAAAATCTTTTTCTTTGCGTGAATAATTAACATTTTCAGCCTATAATGAGTATTCAACCGTTATCATTCACTCAGGATTGAACGCAAAGCATGGGAATCTTGCTGCCGAAGAAGGCAACGCTAAAAACGAACGACTTCCTTTCCTTTCGAACGTAGACGGAACAACGCAGCTGACCAATCGACAAGAGATTTCAGAATCGAACAGGTTAAAGAAGACTTTACGAGAAGAACATCTCGAGGGAGGCTGCAACGCGATCGAACTTGATTTACCCGTTGCGCGCGAGTTCCGCGGGGTACCCGGCCGAAAGTTAAGACGCGCCAATAAATATCCGTGTATGTGGGCCACCGAAACACAATCCGCAACGCGACGTGGGAGCTAAGCCAACGACGCGGCTCGCATCCGCAGCCTGGCCGCCCTATTTCAAATTACGCCTGCCGCGGAAGTTTCGATATCGGGTACCGGACCGAGACCCGTTCTTTGTGCCCCAGGAATAATTCGGCCAATTCATGGGCCGCCGCTCCGTTACCCGTCGACGACACCGTTCTCCACCATTGTCCCCGTTTACGGTTCACCGTGCTGCGACATGATCGCCGGCTATGGAAAAAGAAATCACGCCATTTGATCGCCTGTTACGGTGAACGATGAACTTTGCTTCATTTCGGATTTTACCTTTAGGTTGCTAGAATTGCGAATACAGCGATGTTACAGGAAATTATACAACATTATGTATTCCCGAAATATCGCACGAACTACGTGGATTGCAAACGCATAAATGAAATAGCCAAACAACCGATAATAACCAAAGTTCCTTTATTGAAGGCAGAAAAGAAAGTAGCGACAACTCGATGGACGAAAAGTTTCCTCGCAAGCGAGCTCGCGGAGCGGAGATCGAAGGCGACGGTAACGATCTTAACGATCTCTGGAGGGAACGCGCGTCCGCCGGAACGGAACGGGCCGAGAGCAGGCATTCGGGGACGGGTGGGAACTGGCGGAAAAGTTGGCGCACCCCGGGCGGCGACACTTTACACGCCGGTTACGCCGGCTACGCCGGCTACGCCGCCTCGAGAGCCCCGGGGCCGAGGTATTAAACTCATCGTGACAAAGCGTCGCCATCAAGGAGACCCCGCGTCAAAGAAGACAATGGATGGCGTAGGCACACTGGGTACTCTCAATGATTGATCTTACCAAGTGCTTCTTTCAGCCACGAGGGCACCCGGAACATCCACATTCGGAGCAACAAGAGATTAAACGAGTCGAGATATCGGGTGCTACCTGTTCCAAAAGAGAAAGCCCTCGAACTCGCCCGTTACCGAAACTGCGAATCAGTAGCTCCGTCCAAGTCTGCTCTTCGACCCCTTCGCCTTTTAACCCCTTGCACTGCGATATCGCGTCGGACTCGTGCGAATCGAACATTTCGGCTGTGAACGAAATATCATTTTCCTTTATTAATTACGCCGATTTAGTTGGTCGAATCGTTCGATCTTAACAGTTTATCTCCGTCAGCTGTTTGTATAATAAATCGATTACTTTCCACGTTTTATGATATTCATCTTCAGTTTCCAGAGGCCAAAATGGTCGTCACTCGCGCGTAGCCGGGACGGTCGTCCAAGTGTTAAAATGTGCTTTGTAACAATTTGCAACTTGTTGCGAGGCGCATGACGATAAACTAATTTGCGTTTTGACTATCAACATGCAACTCTTCCCGGTCGTTTAATTCGCGTAGAAAAGTAGAATTTATCGGTGGGTGCGTGTGATAATTTAAACCGTTTATTTCAATGCTCGGATAAAACGACTTCATCACAATTAATCAGTTATATTGCCGCGGCCCGTGGATACGCAGCGCGCGGTTATTGAAATCGCGGTGTGCTCGTTAAAGAGATGATTCTACATGAAAAAATATGTGAATAATGAACAATAAAATTCCACCCGATACGAATTCATCTCCGACATAATCGCGTCGATTCCCTCAAAACGAAAATCACCTAAGAAAGAACGTTCCTCCGCGTTTCCCAGTCAATTTTTCGCGTACAATCGACAGCCATTTGAAAAATCCTCGCTAGAGCTTCGAGGTGTGATACAGTTTCAATATGCAGCGGTCGCAACTTCCCGTGATTCATTCGCGCGACGCGCGCAGTTCAATCAACTACAATATTACCGGTTTACAAACGACGGCTCGAAATTTCCATAAATCCATCGTCGGGGCCAGGCGCCGAAACAACAATCGCTGCATCTCGGCCGTTCATCACGAGCCGGCTGCGGATGTTTATGCATTCGCGGCACGTACACGCGAAATAAAATACAGATGAAGCTGTAACCGAGATCGACGCTCGTCTCCGTTTGCTCGAGACGGAGCTCCCGTCCGAGGACAAAAAGAACGAGGAGGTCGACTCGATCGGTCCGGGCCGATTAATCGCGCCGAGGCACCGTCGTTAGTTGCCGTTGTCGTTAAACACGGATTACACCGACTCGAAGCGGGAGAAAAATTTAATAGCCCGGAAGACGGAATAATTCAGCCGCGAATTCACGGCTGAGAGCGCTCGTCGGCGTTGCAGCCGCGGGTCCGTGGTTCTCTTTCGAAACGCGCTCGGCGAATTAATATTGCAACGGCTAGCGCGGCCGGTCGTCTAATGGAAACCTTCTAGCCCGGCCGAATTGGAAATCTATTATTGGCCCCGTCTCGCAAATTACATTTGTCGATAATCATGCGTTAGCCCGCGAATTCACTTTCGCGAATGCCTGCGACGTTTCCTATTGCTCGGCGGCCAACCGACCAGCCAGTGCATTCATAACATCCCCCGCGACGACAGTTCCCATTATTGGCCGGACCCGAGCACCGCGATTAGGCTACTCGATTGTGAATTATATGCTGGTCCGTCGAATCTCCGAGTCCTTCCCTTGGCATTCGGATTCGGCCCATATTGCTTTCGCGAGAATTCTTGTCGCTTTTGTGGCGACATGCAGATGGTAATGCGATTGCTTGAAATTAATACGCCGAATAATAATGGAACGTCGCCGAAACGGATGACGCGTAGAACAATGAATTCGAAATCCTTAACAAAGAGAAATTTGTCTTGAAACTTTCTTGAAAGATGGGGCAAAACCTTCGGTGAACCATGCATAGTATTCTCGCACGAAGAGAAATCGATTGTCCTAGTCTATACATAAATTTCCTCCGAAGTGCAAAAACGAAAAGAAAGAAAATACGTTTCCGGAGATGTTCGGCAAACAGCAATTCCGTTGCAGCGCCGATTTCCCGGGCGTTCTCGTTGCCACGCTGAGAAGTCAGGCACCGGGGAGCGAGATTGTTCTACCCGGTAGACCAAAGTAGCAGATTTATCATCCGGAGTAAACGGTGTATGGACTTTCGCACTTAAGTTTTATTAGGTGTAGTTAGACTTTACGAGAAACCCATCGTAAGAGCGTGCAACTTCTATTTGAACGTTCCTCGGTGTATACACAATCGTAAATCCGAATGGGCGAGCGTTTCGACGGGCTGCCTACCCAATGCCGCCCTCGCGTCCACCAAACTTTCGGTGTCTGTCAAGCTGGCAGGGAGGTGACGCTAAAAATAAGCTCTCGCATCCTGGTGGCTTAGTTGGAAAACATGCCTGCGTCAAGGACGCCTCGATTGTCGGGTGGGAACGTTCATTCAGCCCCGATTCGGGCTGGCCTAAGGGGTCACGGACTGCTCCGTCTATCGTCGATGTACCCGGCATATTTTCCTTTTTCAATTATCGACTTCCAGATCGTAAGAGATCGTAAGTTACATCGCGATAGACGCGTTCGTTGTTGTCTTCGATAAATAATAATTTAACAAGCCGAGCGAACGAAACTATCTCTCGGAAATTAAAATCCCTATCAGCTGCGTTAGAGATCTAGGTTAAGCCTACAGTTAGATCTAGGTTAATCTTTCAAAAGGTATCTAAATTAATAAACCGACTGAAATCAATTGCCTCTTCGCTCGCAAGACTGGAATTACTATCTCCGCTACAAGTCGACATCGGTCCACACACCCGCGAGTCTCCCTTGATCTCCCGGAAGATGAATAAATTATTATCCAGATTGTAACAACTTAGCTCCTTCCTTCGTCATTGTCAGGCTAATGGCCGCCAACCCGTAGCAAGGAGGACCGTCAACGTCCCCCGACGAAAAACGAAAAGAGGAGGAGCCGCCGTGTCAACCTCGCTGCCTAAATCGAGGAACAGCAATTAAGTAATGAAATTTTTAAGTAGCGTTACGCGGGCCGCGGCTCGATCGAGGGGCAGCCTATTAAGCCGGTAAAAAGGGAGCTTGAAATCCTGTGCTTCTCGCCCCTCGAGAGACCCTCCTCGATAACGCCTTCGCACCCTCCCTCGCTCTCGAGCCCGAGCACCCTAAACCGCCCCTCATACGTTAACCTGCCAAAGCTGTCCACGCATAATTAGCTTCAGACCTTCGCGCCGTATCGGATACACGTAGCACAAGGGTACGTTTACAGCGGAGCGCTACAGTAGTAGAACTCGAGGGAGCTGCTGGCCGCCGATCGGGGCACCGATAAAATATCTCCTTTGGCGCTTTTGTCGCGGAGTATGGCGGCAGTGGAGTCGAGGTATGGTCATTTAACCGTTCGCCCAACGATTTCTTTCGCGACCGATCACTCGCAGAAAATTGCAGCGCGCGTCGCTCGAACGCGAATGCTGTCGGTACGAAACAAACCCGTACATTTCCACGGTCGGTTCTCGTCGTTCCGAACGAGTATCGCAGCTCCGCTGTAGACGTACTCTAATGCACACATGATCGGTGGGGCTGCGGATCGTAAAGGACACGATGGCGACAGGGGCCGCGGAAGGGGGGCAAGGGGTTCCCGATGCTCTTACGTGAGTCCTGATCGTTACGTAAAGGAAATAAGGTTATGGATCGAGGCAGGCTCGAAAGTAGGAGCGAGACAGGGGCAGCGGAATAGAGAGATGATGGTGGAAGAGAGGGAAAAGAGCGAGAGAGGGAGAAGGAGAACGCCGGAGGAGGGAGAGAAAGAGAGAACGGCATGGTGTGTGCGTCATGTCGGATCCATTCACCGGCTTCGGTGAAGATGGGGCGAATCGGGTCGTGGGCATAGTTATCTAGGTCAGCTTCCCTGCTTCTCATGGCCTCGATGGGAGTGGTTAACTCTGGTTACCCCCCGTGAATGTAGCGCGAGGCATCAATGAAACGTCCAGAATGACCCTGATCCGACGAATTGCCAGTAACAAGCCCGCAACGCCGCGAGTCGATATGCACCCGTTCCCCGCCCCCCTCTGAATTCGGTGCCACCTGGCAAACATCGAACCATCCCCGACACCACCCTGCCTCTATCGCTTTTTATAATGCTGTTCCTCGCGACTACGTCGACGACGTGTTGTCCTCTGGCAGCAACTCGTCGAGACTTTTTCATTTCTCGTTCAAAGTACCTTGCGTATTGGGTACTTATTCTTTTATGGGGACGATAAATGGCGTCGGACATAGTTATTAATTATTCGAAATTGCAGTTCTCCTGTTATACCGTTGTGTCCAGTTATTTCCATCACTCTGCGGTTTTATTCGATATCAGAGTTATTATTGCGACCGTTTCATTCGCTTCTTGCTGGTACTAAAGTGTGATTATACGGAGAAATTCGGAACTTTTAGCGAGACGCGTTTCAGCGTAATTCGACGTTCATTAGCAAGCTATTCGTTCATCGGCGACGTGCACGGTTTTATTCGAGGAACGTTGGGTTTCCGATGGAAACCGACTGCTAACCGGAACGAGTATCTATAATTCGAGAAATTATACGACGTATCTGGGTTAAAACGGGCCCAAGCAACATCGTCCGAAGAGAAATGGTAGCTCGTCGCTAGATGTACAAGCACGATAAGCCCGCGTTCCCAAGTGTAAACGCGGCTTAACGCGAGGTTCACCGATAGAGGAATACCGTAACTCCGAAACAGAGGTCAGCACTAGAAGCGCAGGTAGCTGAAATGTATTTTCCCAGGTGGGTGTGCGCTAGCTAAACGAAACATTCGTCGCGGTGTCTACGGGAAGTACCTGAAACTCGCGTGCAGAGGTCGCGGCTGGAAGCGCACGGAACTCGAGCACGCCCGCCCACGTGCGCGCAGCGCTTTCAAACTACTCCCTTATCGACAATAGTGTCCACTGTTTTTTTCAGTTATTTTATTTTACTTTATCCAGAGATATATATCACGGATTTCGCGAACGTTTTCAATGTATCAGATAATAGTACAAAAAGTTAAAAGGTATCGTCTGTCGGTCGACCGATTGTTCGCAGCAAAGATAAATAGAAAGAATGATTAATTATTCGATATCACGATTCTTAGGTTACTCTATTATCCAGTTATTTATCCTATTGATTTTAATCCACGCTAATTATAATTGTATACTATAACTATCGCCAAGAAATTGAGAAGCATCTGTGGCCATCGCGCCAACTAAAATATTAACCACTTCCCGAGCAAGGAATTGAGAATTTTGCGATGGTACGAGCAACGTCTCGAGATACCTCGTACGTGGTCGCAAAGCGTGGAAGCGCGTTACGAAACGCGACAGAAAGCATTTTCCAGCTGAAATCGTATGCCCGCCCTCTACTCCGTCTTTTTTACGAGCGAGCGGTCGAACCCCCGCTCTTTCGATCCGCGAGCTGCAACGAGGGCCGGTCGTCCGCGAATAATCGACGAACCATCGTAACCGTGTTACGATTAAGCAGCTTAATCGCGTCGCGTGATTCAATTGTCGGCGACGCGACCGATTTACGCGTCAATATGTCCCAGGCGAATTAGCCCCGTCGAAACGCGACCGGGAATTCGCTCTGGGGACCCGGACAATTGCGACGAGGGCCATGGAAAATTGAAATAAGTGGAACGCCTGCTCGCAATTCGTTCGACCGAGTATCGTTTCCACGACTGACGTGTTCCTTTCCGTCTACGACGCGGAAACCTGAAACGCGGAAACGCGGAAACGCGGAAACGCGGAAACGCGGCCACGCGCATGAAAAAGGCTACCGGAAGCTCGCCGAATCTTCCCACTGGAACGATTCCGCTCGTTTAACCGAATAACCGTGTTTCACGAGTATACTTGTCATTCGTTAAATATGACAATGTAAAAGTTA
Organism: Nomia melanderi; assembly: GCF_051020985.1. Classification (NCBI taxonomy): domain Eukaryota; kingdom Metazoa; phylum Arthropoda; class Insecta; order Hymenoptera; family Halictidae; genus Nomia; species Nomia melanderi. The sequence continues at coordinate 18,844,600 of NC_135005.1, forward strand.
AAACTAAATTCCACGGTTAATTGGTAGATAACCGCATCGGGTAACCAGAGACTATTTGGCCAACTGGATTCGGTATCTCTCTTCTACGATCTTCGACATCCGCTGAAAAAAGAACGGAATTTTTTCGCGTCGCAGAAATTGAATTCTTTCCCGTGCGGCGTTGAATGGAAATTTGAAAAATCAAATATTTCTCTCCAATATTTCCTGGTTCCCGGCTTCCCGTGCCGGTTTTGATGAATTCGTTGATTGATGTCGAACTCCACGAAAAGGAGTTTTCGTGGCTTTTTCAGGAGAGGATGGAGAAGAATTGGCGATTCGATGGGAAAATTCATGGAAAGTTGGATTCGAGAACTCTTAGCCGATTACTTAGAGCGAGCACGGCGCAGACCCGCAATAATCCGTCAAGTTATTTAGGCTTTAACCTAGTGACCCAGCTGGTGGACGAGGTTTCGGATCGAGATTCAGATAACTAATCGCGCGACGTCCGTCGGACACGCGATAAAATTGCAATAAATATCGAACTACCCTTAGGGGTATTCCACTGTCCCTAGCTTCGACTTTCGCGGCTCGGTCGAAGCGTCGATTCGATTTATATTGAATGTTTGCGAGTCAATTTACGATCTCACGCGATAGATATTCATCGAGTTTTTGCCACTGTTGTCAGAGCAACTTAGCGGACTGCAAATTAAAGCGATAAACCGTTAGAAGATCAAAGAGTCCGATAATCGTACGGATTTTTTAAAACTCGTAGCTGTTTCCTTTCCCATCCAAGGTTAAAAGCAATCGAATGATTCTCTAATCTGAAAGTGTAAATTAAGAAATCCCGAAAAATCAGCGTTCACCGCGTGAAACATTTGCCCGAGATGCAATCCCAGCGTCGTCGCTCTTAACAATCTCTTCGTTCAACTTTCATTGGAACAAGTTAAGGTGAACGGGTCCAAGTTCCAACCACAACTCCCAGACTTTCTGCAGGGATGAAAAACCGTCCCGACGAGGGTCGAGATTCTACAAACTCGAAACTTCGTTTCCTGGCCCGGGGAATCCTATTGTCTTCCGGCGTCGAATCTGTCTCCCAGAAGCACGTGGGCCAGGAGCGGCGATCGATCGGAATTCGTTCAAACAAACTTGTTCCTCCGCCTCTGGGCGGCCACTAATTATAGCGGCGCGCTCGAACGAGCCTTTTCGCTCCGATCTCCCCCGAGATTAATCCCGTTCGCGGCGGCTCGTCGAACCTCCGGATCTGATTCGATTCGATTCGATTCACGAATCGGCGGGGCGCGGCGAGCGAAGAAAGGAGAGAAACGCGGCCAAAAATAACGACTTTGCACTCGAACGCGGTTGAATCGCCGTTTAGCTGCGCTTTGTCGCGTCGAGGAGGATTTCCACTTTCGGGAAACGATAAGAGCGCTACGCGTCGAGCGTCTCGTGCACTTCGGAATATTGCCTCGCGACTCTTCGAGTAATATCCTCCGTTGACTCTTAGAAATCCGGGTACGATCGTCGGAATTCAAATGTTGCGATACAAACGACTTCTACCCTTTCCTTTTCCAATTTTCTCTTTCAGGTTTTTGGTTGCAACTCTTTTACAGAGATTGTTGTGGAAAGGGTTACCGGTATACAGACCTACCCTTTGGCGAGTGTACAATCCGGATTGCATCATTTTAAACTCTAACTAGTGCGACCTCTTATAGATCTAATATAAAACAATTGCCAGCTTAGAATAGCTACGTGAAACGTATAATTTATTTCGAGAGATTAGACCAAGTTTTTGACTGGTTCGGAACTGACCCAGTTTTTCACCGTCCGAAGCAAGGTAAAATGGATTTTTCCGTCCCAACTTTGCGGGCGGTTTCCATCCCTTCGACATGAGAATTCCTCGATTGAACGAAACACGTATGGAGTATTCTTCCAAAGCCTACAGAATGGCAAAACTATGAAAACATTGGGACGTATCAATTGGACATTCTCTTTAAGAAACGTTAGAGCAGTCCTCCGTAAAGCAACCGCAATATCACTGCATTCCCGAGAACGTTATTTCCACGCCGATCCCTGGAATATGATTGTTTAATCGATGCAAACTCTCCGATGTTTACCGCGACCACGTGGCACGGAACGCGTTACATCTGGAGCGTCGTAACTCCTCGATCGGAATCCCACCTTCCAGAGGAATCGATTCTGCACCTCGGAGAAATGATTTCCACGAAACCGGTGAAACTTTACAATAATCTTACCGTTGAAACGAACCAGCCGTCTCCGAGCGGGAGACGCGTAGGCACCGTGATAGCGCAAAAATCAGTCAGCACCTACAGGCGAGAGCCGTTCAGCTAAGCAATACAAAAAAAAGAAAAATGGCTGCGTACGGAAGCGTGCGAACGGTTTACCGATGGGAAACCGCTGGTCCCGGTGTTATGCAACGCGTTAACGTCAAATCTGCTCGGCGTTCTCCGCCAGAAGAGCCCATGGACTTTGCTCGTAGTTATGATTAATTACACTTAACCACATCGAACAATAGCAAATCAATATCGAAAATTAAACGGGAAAAAATGAAAGCTGACCAACTAGATCCTTACTGCTTCCAGGGCTCTCCCGAATAACGATGAGTACGTGTCCTTTCACAAGAAATCTTCGTGAAAGTCCATCCAAACCATCTCGGAGGAAGAAATACTATAATGATTGTCCAGTCGCGTAACACCGTGACCGAGAACGAGAACCGAGAACCGGTGTTAATCTATCCCCGAAGATTCACTGCAAGCGAAGTTTCACGTGTCGGCTGATCGGCTCCTAGCCGTTTCCGCGCGCAATCGACACTTATCAACACGTCGCGTCGCGGCCGATCTTTGCTTTCTCTAGGCTACACTTCCAATCTCACCTCATCTTCTACTGTCGGAGCGGCGAACACGTTGCAACGTCAGAAAACCAACATAGTCCCGCGGGACAGTATTTTGTTTGTCCAAGCTGTGAGAGTGCGACTGCCGTCGGCTCGCCCACGCCGGGCGGCCGAAGCGGTCCGGCCTCGTGACGCCACGCCGCGCGATGGGAACGCAACGTGTGCCAGCCGGGGACACCGCCGATCGCTCAGAGAGTGAGAGAGAGAGAGAGAGAGAGAGAGAGAGAGAGAGAGAGAGTACAGTTGTATACTACCACATATAGCTCGATTGAAAGTTGGCAAACGAGATGGCACTGGGACAGAAAGAGTCTTCCACCGTATGGTTTGTTTACGGCACTGATTAATCCGTTCACTTCTAACAACCTCTCTGCGAACTCCCGGCGAAGGTTCCGCACCGAATTTAACGAACATCGATGGTGCTCGGTCCTTTCGAATTCGAGTTAGATACAGTTGTTACGTCGAAGCAGACACGGATGTGGAATGCTAGGATGTTTCTGCTTTTTTACTACATTACTGGTGACACAGTAGTTCGACCGATGCATCTGATCGATATTCGAATAAGAAACTGAAGCGCAATCAAAGAGAGTTACACGTTCTTCGGAGGGTACTGGTCGATATTAGGATTGTTAGGAGTGCGTTCATTGGAATATCGTAGGACATTAGTGCCGAAAATGCATATGAGAAAAGGCCTGCCTTCCATTCTGATCGATTACACCTGCATTCCTTTCAAATGCCTCCTTTCCATCAACGCGTAATAGGCGCAGTCGTCGGCAAGATATAGCGAAGTCGTAAATTCCACTTTCAAGGTAGAACCTAAGCTCCTTAGAATCGATATAGTCGCTCCCTAGATATAGCCACGTAGAATCTATTAGGCCTTAAACGCGTTTCAAGCGTGACAAGAGAAAGGAATTGACAGAAATGTCATCCCCTCGGTACTCTCAACTATGATCAATCCCCTAGGTCTTGCACTTCGGTTGGGGCCAACTATGAACAGCTTATGTACCATCTTAAAGGTTCGATTCACGGCTTGTATCGTGGAGTTGACGAACAAATAGAAGATAAGGGACAGCAAACGGTAAATAACGAAGAAGAAACGATCGAATTAACGGTTGATTCGTTATTAACGCTGGAATAAAGTTTCATTGGAATAACGGTGAACGATGAGATAGCAACAGTCAGCTGATGCAAGTCGAAGAGTCAACTTGCGAACCACTGGCGATTCAATGGCGTAAACAAGGTAAACAGGGGGGCGCAGCCTGCATAGAGCCAGCTGGCCAGGCAATTGGGGGAGCTAGGCGGTCGAGGCGGTTTCGGCGGCGTTTCGCCGCCTCGCGGCGGGGGATGGTAACGCCGGGGATGATTATTAGATGGCGCCAGCCGGCGGAATCCCTCGCTACCCTTATCGACTCCATTGCGCCAGCCCTGGCGGTCTCTCTCGCGCGCGCCGGGGACACGCCAGTTGCCGACCCCCTTCCTTCTTCTTCCCGGCAACCCCTTCGCGCGGCGAAACGTGTGGATGAGCTGGTACGTGGCCGAGCGAGGGGACAGGAGAATATTTGAGGCCGACTGGCCAGCCAAACGGGTCGGCCAGTAGTCATCGGGGTCGACTCGCCGGCCGATGCCGAAAACGGGGAACCGTTTCAGGGTCAACTTACAATCGCCCGGTAAAATACAATGCGGAAAAAGCCGGGCCCGCATTCGAACGTCGTCGGGCCGATCGATTACGCGGACTGGACGCGATTCTGTTGGAACGACGGGTGTCTGTCTTGCTCGCTCTAGGGCGAGCCGATCGGGATGCACTTTTGGCACGTTCTTTGTTAACTTCTGCTATTGTGCATTCTCTTTCTTTCTTTTCTTTCTTTTCTTTCTTTTCTTTTCCTTCTCTCCAAGTTTTGTTCTTGTTTCTGGTCTGTTAGAGCATTGGCTGGGCTTTTCGTTGACGGTCGGGGCAGATCGATTTAGATTGCATTCGAGGGAGGGCGTGTTTCCGTCACGCGGATCGATCATTAGCACTTCTCGCGTGAATCCCTCGTCGCATTTTATGCCTTTTTTTTGGTTAATCGTTGTTGGTTGGGATACATTGAGGATCTTTACTGGAGTTTCTGACCTTTGGAACACTCGCGAGCTTCGTACGTGCAGTTTATCGATAATATTCGGTGATCGATGTCACCGTTTCACGCATCGTTGCTTCGTTTTCGTTTCAATCCGAAATATACGATACCGTTAACCGTTTAGAGATTGTTTTTATTAAATCGACGAGCTAGATGCATTCTGAAAGCATAGAAAAATTAATAAAACGCGAAAACAGCGCGAGCCAAGTGAATTTCGTAAGAATTCGGCTCGCGGCCAGGACGTGACTCTTCTGAAATTGCTCGCTTCGATATCACGAATTAAGGAAGCGCTAGGAATTCCTCGATCGTGTTCGGTATTCGTTCTTCTAATACGCGTTCTACAATTACCCTGGATGCGAACAACAATAAAACACGTAAAACCATTCTGTCCAGTATCCTCATAAAAACACACATTTACAGAAAACTAGCCAATTCGGTCGGTAATAGCATTTTCATGTCGGGAAAATTCTCGCCGTTCAACAAACGTGTAACCGTTCTAAAATATTCTCTCTAGAGATCCCAGAACGAAGCGTTCCCATTACCATCGAGCGAGAAAAAAACTCGGCAATTTTGACGTTTTCCGATCGAAAAGTTGGCGACAGAGAAGAATTGCGGCAGTGGCCCGCTGACCGGCTGCCAATGGGGAAACGGTTCCCGAAATCTCCCAACGGGAAAAATTGATTGAATACGATACGAGGAGAACCTCGGCCTCGGCGTTCGCCTGGCGCAAGTAGGTTAAACAAAAACTTGGAAGGTTGCGTCGCGGGTACGTGGAAACCGCGGACAAACTTGACCCCATAAAAATCGTACACGAACTAGGCTTGTTCGTTCGGAAAGTAGGAGAAGCCATGGCCGCGATAAAGTCGTTTTCTCGAAAGCGCTATGCGAAAAAGCCACGGGACCGCGGCGTACCGGCCCCCGCCATAACTGCGGCCGATGCAGCTTCAACGGAAGCGTTCGCTTAATGTTGTTAACAGTTTCGATCCTGGGAAAAATGCGAACGACGTGTGCCCACGGTAATGGAGCTGCTCTAACGCGGTATACGTCCACGAGGCAACGGAGTGATCGCGTTAGCCGGTGTGGCCCGCGAACTAGTACCAAGAAAACTTTGCTGGAACTTCAAGTGGAATAGTGCGGTCGTCGGAGGCGAAGAGAGAGAGAGAGAGAGAGAGAGAGAGAGAGAGAAAAAATTGGAGGAAAGACGGAATGACTGATCGAACGAACAGAGAGGAATAAAAGAAAAGGAAAAACAACTCGGTGGACGAGTTACAGAGAAAATATGAAATAAAAGAGGAGAATCTGGAAGCGAAACGATAAGAGAACAGAGAGAAAAGAGGGAAATCGAAGACGCAGCGGACAAAGAGGGAAAAGAGTTCTGTGTCTCTCGCGACTACTCGACTCTAGAGACTCCGGGGAAAGAGCTCATCTTTCCCCGTTTACTTCTTCTCGAAAAGTTACCCTCTCGCGGCTATACCGCTCTCTACAGACCCCTATACCTGTACCGGACGTTTCATCCGTCTTGTTCGCCTTAACGTCCGCCATTGCTTTCGGAACTACGAACGCACCTAGGACCAGAGTCGCGTATTCCGCAGCGAGCAGCAAGTATTGTTTACCTCGGGGCATAATATCCGGCCAGGATCGTCTTATGTACCGGCACCCTAAAAGCGCTGCGAACGTCCAACCAAAACTAACAAACGAGTTTCAAACATCTTTCAATCCACAAAGAACGCGTTCCTCCATCTACTAAATGGTGCAAAATCGAATCCTGGATCCAAGTGTACAGCTCGAGAAACGCAAAACCACAGGACGAATCTCGATCAGCAAGAATCTCGCAAGACGATCTCGCGGGAAGAAAATTTGTCGCCGCGAAGCACGTATCGGGGACAGGCGAGAGGCAATCCGATAAAGGAGCAAACAATCGAACGTGATCTCGTTGGGAACGGAAAAACGATCCCACAGCTCCGAGGAAAGAAGACCGAGCGCAGTTTTCGGGAGCCGAGGGAATCGATAGAGGACGCCGATGCAATCGTGCCGCGAGTTTTCCTGAAGAATTCATCCGAACGACGCGAAACGAACGTCGGAGAAAAACACGGATAGCTACGGAGACGGATAGACGGACAGAGAAAAAGCGAGGGAAGCCAAGAATCAGACGCGAAGCGAGAAAGAACCGCTCCGCGTCGTTCCCGTTCGACGAGGCGTTCGCGAATGGGCAGATTCAAGCACGCGATATTTCGCATTCCGGCGACGCGACGCTTTCGCGGCGGCCGTGGAAATTGCTTCTTTCGCCGGGCGCTTCTGCGAACGACTCGATAAATTGACCTTTGATGCAACTTACGTTCCCGAGGAAACAAGGAGGCAGACGGTCGCGAATGCTTCGGGTTTCGATCGATTCCTCTGCGTTAACCGATGCAATCCGAGCGAAAAGTCGCGTTCCACGGATCCCAGAGACGCGAATCCGCTCGCGGCGTGACCAAGCTGCGAGCCACGTTCGCGCAGTATGCAGGCTACGGAAGCTAACCGAACGGGCGGGGTTTACGAGGTAAGGTTAAATTAATATCGGTTTATGTCCACGAGTTTTACGGCGGCGAACGCGTGCCTCTGCGCCCCTTTATGCGCCGGCCTCCGAAATAAATCGCGCCGTAAATAATGCTCCCGTCTCTGGCCACCCAGCCGGGATGAAAAGAGGGAGAGACCGCGGTTACGACGTCGTCCGGCTACCAACGCACCCGAATTTTTCACCGGCGAGTTCGATGATTGTTTGCCGTTGGATTCGGTTCGGATGTTTCTCGTGAATCCTGGAATGCTAATGGAATGCCGTTCAAAGTAAGGGAGACCTAGTGTCGGATCAGCAGTCGATAGCAAGATGGGAAGACAAGTGAAGTGTAGCTCAGGATTGCAGTGTACAGTTGGCAATATCGCGTGTCGATTAAGAATGTTTTTAAAGCGGGATACATCCGTCGCGGAGCTTTGATTAACCCGGCTGTTAATTAAATACCGTGCATCCGCGTTCCGAAACTTGCAGGTTCGGGTGACGCGGTGCGTTCCAATGTACAAAATTAAATGAACAGAATCCTCGGATAATTTGATCCGTAGTAAATAGCGCTACAGTACTAATCGGATCATTGATTAATAGAGTTAGTCTTTAGAGGAGACATATCATACGTTTATCGATACTTGATCCTTACGATTAGCGAAACTCGGATGCGTAATTTCTCCGTCCTTGGAGCATTATTGACAATAACCGTTGACCCCTAAACAATAATCGGCAAAGAAACGACAAGGCAACCGGTTAAACGAACCTCTAGAATCATTTATCGAAGGTTCTGAAATGTCCAATAGGTAAAGTAAACGTGCAAACGTTTGAAAAGCAAATGATGCTCACTCTTAACAATCCCCAGGTGTTTTCCCCGAGGAAACTCGTTATCCTCGGCGTATTCTTCGTCGGTCTCGCCGAGGAATCGTTAGCTATCGCCGGTGCCCGCGGCCGAAGACGGTACCGGAAAAATCGATGGGTTCATTAGCCGTACGCTTCCGCGAGTTCCTCCCTTTGTTCCTATTTTCGCGCGCCGGTACTCGCTCGTTTGCTCGCCCCGGCCGCGCCGCGCGCCCGTAGGGGGTTAACGATGCACGCATTCATACGTGACGCGTATTCATCGCGCCGCGATGCCAGGAAGCCGGGGGAAACCCGGGGGAAACCCGGGGGAAAGCCCGTGGGAAAAGGCGCGGAAGCGGTCGGGTGCACGCGCTCTCGCGCGCTCGCGGAAAATGTGTCGCGAATCGTGACTCGCGGCCCGGATCGATCAATCCTTCGCTCGCACGCGGTCGTCCCGTCGCAATGGCGAGCCGTCCTCGACGATTCAGAACCGGCGGTGCATCGTTTGCCAGCCTTTTCACGCGAACCTTCTTGTTTATTCTCCGACGCTTGCAACGAAACAGTAAATAAGTATTCCACGATATTACGGAAATTATGCTTTCGCGGGGTACTCGTAGCTAGGGAAACATTCGTTTCGAGTTATCCTTATTGCGAGGGTTTTCGAGGGCGTGAAATCCAGTAGACGAGTAGCTGGCAACGCGTCCTCGATGATACGCGCGATTCTTCCCCGTAAATGAAAAAGTCCGCGAACCGTACAGCGAATACGCATACAAATCGAACGATTTGAAACGGTAGAATCTGCCAGCGAGTTGCTCGACGGGAACTTTCATCTCGAAGTTTTTGTTCCCGGTCAATAGGCGACGCTATCCGTCTTCCGGGACCATTCCGAGGGACTGCGACGGACAATCCGAGACGTTCCATCTTCCCTGGGAAGCAAGAAAGTCGAATCTAACACAGGATCCTTCTCGCCTCGGAAACTGTCCACGCTTTTTTCCCGTTCGATCTCTTTCCCGATTCCCGCTGATCAAGATGGAGAGCCGCGGAATGCACCGGAAAGCGAACGCGTCCTCCGCGAACTTATCGCGCTTTCAGCGTCAATGAATATTTATCGCGTCGAACAGTCGATTATGCGACTGCATCCGAAGACAGGAGCTAGTATCGGCTAGCACTCGTTTCGCGGAATCTTTTAGGCGCGGAATTACTCCGTTTAATCGAGTCCCCTCGCCGAAAACTGTCCAGCGACGCTGCGCCGTATCCAATTTCCTTCGGTAATAGGAAAAAGTTTTATCTTCGGGCGCGGTGCCGCGTCACCGGGGACAATTGTCGCGGAATATCATTATCGCTGTTTGCCAAGTAGGAAATTTCTTTCGAACAGCAGTGCTCGCTCAATTACCGGCGCAGCAGTTCCCTTTACGGCGTTGATAGCGGGGCAGGGGCCTCGATAATCGTGAATAGAATCGTCGGACTAGAGAGGATTAGAGCCTTAGTGGGGCGATTATTATTAAAAGTGTTCTGCCGGAGAAACAAGAGACAGGGAAAAGGAGGGAGGGGATCGATAAAAGGATGACGTGGCCGAGGAAGTTAACACATAATTCGACGTAATTTGTGAGAACTGTGTTTCACACGAAACCTATACATCGGCCACTTTTCCCATAGAAATAACTCCGTTCGGTGAACAGTTCGTTCGAACGCATCCGGATTCGAAGAAGGAAAAATCATTTACTTCGAGCAAGACGAAAATTTGCGGCTTCTCGTTATTTGATCGGTGGCGATCGCGAAATAACGAATTTCCATCGTTCCGTTGGAAACCCGTTAAACTTTTTATTCGCACTTCCGAGGTACAGTTCCACGCCAGTTTCGAGATGGGAAAAAATGTCGATGGCTGCCTTTCCGAATGATTGGTCGTTAAACGGGGAATACTTCTCTCTCGGAGAAAGAACGGGGAAAGTAGGCGTTAGGCGCGCAATGCTTTAAGCGAACTGAAAATCCTCACGGTATAGGTCACTCGCCTATTTCCGAGGCGGATCGATGAAAGCCCAGTCACATGGGAATCACCATGAATCGAGCGCCGTCCACGTTGCCAGGCTGTCTACAACCGCTCGTCGTATTTTACCATTTACGCGCGCACCGTACGCGAGTCGGTGCGGCGATGGAAATAACTGACTCGCCGCGAGAAACAGCAGAAATTTCGATAGGGAGACGTGTCCAGAGTTGCAACCGACTGACGCCAATTCTGCCAGAAATATGATTCTTTATTTATTCACCGGCCGAGGAAAGTATTCGTACAATTTTAGTGAATATTTGTTCGGGATACTTTCTCGGATTCTGTTTTTTCATTCGTGTTGCAAGAGTAGTCACTGATTTTCTCTTTGCGATTACAAGTAATCGTTAATTGTTCGTTGCAACGAACAATCTCCTAGTACCATTAGAACTGTCTGTAAAGTGCACTCTATAGACCTCCATGGAAATTCCGTTTCTCGTGCATCATTTCATAAAATCCGAAATAAAGCGGATGGTCGTTTCGCCGGGCAAAAGTTTCCTTCCCGCAAAAACGCATTGCGGTAGCTCGTATTTCGCAAATTGTGAAAATCCCACGGTTGTATAATGTAGACTGGTAATTCTATACGCTTGTAACGTTCGTAGAAGGTTAAAGGTTTAATGAAATAAACCATTTTACCGGAATGGTCCGGAAATCTCCAGATAACGAAAAGCACCAGAAATGATTACACGAGAATAGGTATTTACATAAAAATCCGCAGTGTATTAATCAGAATGCGCTTCGGCCAGCTGTGGCCTATCGAAATTCCAAGGATAAATGCAAAAGCCAGTCGCAGCGTGTGACATCGATCCGCGGAAGAGACACGCGTTTCGCAGACGGTAACCGTTCACGTGTTTTTCGAGATGATTCCCGTGGAACGCGTCGCGATCGCCCAGGGAAATTACGCTAAATTGCAACGCTGCACCGCCTCTCGAGGTGACTGTCCCCCGTCTACCAGTCTCCTCGTCGAAGGCGGCTTCCGAAAGAGAAAAGGAGCCTCAACCCCTTCGAGACGGGTCGCGGACGGGCTGGCGACTGATAATAACAAGGTCGTGGTTCAATTAGCGTCTCCAGCCAGTTCGAAAATGCTAATTACAAGTCCGCAATGGGGACAATCCTGCGGGCGGCCATATTTAGAGTAGAAGATTCATTTCTCCGGCAGATTGGTAGACGAACAACGCGAACCAAGATGAAACAACCGAGAAAATAACCAATAAGATAGCGATTTCATTTCAATAAAATATCCTGACTAACGGTCACGTTGAACGCGTACCACCGAACAATAAAGAGTGAATCGAAAGGGAGCCGAACGACTCGCTCGGGACACAGGATTCCAGGGAATATCCCGCGTTTTATCCGGCAGCGAGCGGAAACCGGGCTAGATATCCCCGAAATTTCCCGACAGCCGCATCCAATCGCGAGGATTTCCAGTCCGCTATCGGTGTATCAAACGCGGATATCAGAGGCGGTCGGTAAGGTTGAAATCGTGCCGGGTTGCTGCGCCGTATTCAGAGATGCCGCTCCGGCGGTGCCGTGACGGGCGTCGCGACGATCCGTCGACGTCGTCGTCCTGCCCACCCCCGAACGGTTTGACACGGAAAACCGTTCGCGTATGTCTGTCGCGGATTAAACGCGCGATTCGGGGAATGTGTTCCGTTGGCCCCTTATTCGCGTTGCACGCCGGAGGAGTCGCAACGGCAAGGTACACACGCTGTACATCGACGATCGCTCGACAATTTTGTTCTCTAGTCGCGACATTTGCATCCCCTTTCGCATACCAGCGTCAAAATTCCCTGGGAAGCTGTCGATTCGACGATAAAGCCCCGACAGTTTGAAATTAATAGATGATTACCGAGTGAGAATACTTCGATGGCACAGTTGCGACTATCGGACGAACGTTTCAATATCGTAGCGATCGCGGATATCCCGGTCAAAGTATTTCTACGGAAAATACAGCGATGAGAGTGTAATAATATTATACAAAGCTATCGAACGACAGCCTTCCTCTTGTCTTCCATCGAGCCATTAGGGTTTAATGCCACGTGAAATCGCGATGAAGATATCACAGTCCCCTGGTCGTAAAGCACAGCTCTGCAATCGCTGGGCGGAGATTTTAGGAGCGTTCCGTGCGAGCCGAAGACTCAATCGAAGGCATTTGTTTGCAAAATACAGTGAGCGTCCAACGGCAGCGCGTGATACGATGATGGATCGATTTATAATTAGCACGGGTCATTAAAAATACCCGGTTATAGCGGCCGTGTCACCGAGAAGGCAGTTATAACGACATTAAGGGCCACTGCAATCGATTAATTATCCCGTGTACCGGCCGCCATTTTGGCGGCCCCTTACCCGTGGCCCGTTACCATTTATCAAACCTCCTCGCGGATGGTCGGCGCATCAATAACGGATCAAACCATTTTCTCTCTGGCGAACGTTCGCTTTCACCGGTGTATCCCAGCCCCAGCGTTGAAAAAAAGACAGAAACTAACGAGCCTCGAAGTCGAGCCCTCTGATAATTAATACGTCAAAATCACGGGGTCCGAAACAAACGAGCAGTCGTTCCGAGCAGAACGCGGCCAACTGATATTGATATGCTGCCGCGTATACGCGCGATCCGCGAGCATAATGCCTCCGAACCCCCTGACAAATTTCAATCGGAGGGTGACGCGCACGTGCGATTGGCAGCCGGGCCGTTTCGACATTTTTAATCGATCTGCCGACACTTCGCCCGCCCCTCCGACTATTCTAGCCTCCATGTCGGATCCAATCGAAACGGAAACTCGAGGGTGCAAAACGGCTGGATCCAGGAAAATTTGTGGGGACGTCTTCGAAAGTTTCCGGACGCAGTGCCAAAAGCGCTTGTTACGCGAGGACATTATCCGCGACGTAACGGCGGGCTCGCTCGTATTATCGTCTCGCGTTGGATCGGATCGCTTCCGGGTGCTGCGACGGACAAAGGATACGCGACGAACGACGAACGACGCGATGGATATCTTTCTCTATTCCCTCGTAACGTAAACACGATTGGATGTGCTCACATTTGCCAAGTAGCCAAGTAAATAATAAACGCTGAATTTCAAGTGACCAGTGGATCCTTCTTGTTTGTCGCAGTTGTACAATTTTCTTATGTAACGTTTAAGGCAAAATATTATTCGTGATGGTACCGGTACTTGTATTTCAGGAAAACGTAGGCTGCAAGAGGAAAGAATATCTTTCGGAGACACGCGGAAAGCAAGAATTTTCAAACTTTGTTCTTAGGGTACTTCTAGTGGATTTAGATAGCCTTAGATGGCTACGTATGAAGAGGATAATGCGAGTCTTTGATGTAGAATGAATTTCGAACGATAGCAGAGTGGCTCCAAGTGAGAGAGTTGGGATAAAAGATTCATTTTAGGACAGCTTTATTGGATGGATCTTGGAAAGAGGACGTTGGTGAAAAGATTAGCGAGAAGATTGATACTAATATCAATCGATTTGCCTGAAACTCGGTAACCAACTTCCGTAGATCCCTCTTTATAGCTGGAAGTTAGCCGAGAAGTCTACTCCTCGAAAAAATTAAATTTATATCCTGCATGCAGGCAAATTTCTCCCCTTGGCCACTTTAACGTGCAACTTTTCCTTCGACCTATCGCAACTTCGAACGTAATCGTCTCACGCGCGTACAAAAATTCCTGTACGATCTCCAAGGATCACCGAATAAACAATCGCAATTTAGAATCGATGTATCGATCAATTTCACCGAAGAGAAATTCTAAAGAACCGCTACATTTTTCAACGGCGACGCTACTGGAAATAATGAATTACCCTTAATTACCTTTTTACGAGGTAATCAAGCACTCCGGTTGTAACGGGTAGACGCCGCAGACTTTCCCGACGGAGAGGGATGAAAATTTACGGTGAAACGGGGGTCGCGGCGTTGATCAGAGGGCAGCCAGCGAACAGAAGGAGGGAAACACGCCGGGCGGCGTTCAAGATCCAATTAGCTCGCGCCGCGGAACGATACGGTGCCTATGAATTCTCTATTGCCGTTTAATGTACAGTGTGTTCCGCAGTTAACGTATCGCCGGCTCATTGTGCGAGACGACGGCCAACGGATACACGCCTCTCGCTTCTACGCGGGTCCGAAGGCCGGTCAGGCTCGCTATCGGAAATCAATTAACCCGCGACCGTGGCGCGTCTCGACCGTCCCCGCCCGCTTCCCTGACCCTTTCCAACCCTTCCGTACACACGTGCAACGTGTACCGCTCCGATATTAATACACAACGAAGCAGAAGGCGGAGAAGAAAACATCGAGAAGACAATTAGACACCGTTACGGCACCTATGTCCCCCGAGAGATTCGAGGTTAACGTGCTCGATAATGCTTCGCCGTTAGACTGTATTCCGCGCCAAGCGGGAATAAATCGTTTCAGTCGAATGAAATTCAACAATCATCTCCAGACAGGTCCGAAGACGACCAAGATATCAATCATACGGCGGTCGGGATGCGAGTAAGATCGATGAGAAAGGTGGAAGAGTGCGCTCTGTTTGCTCTGTCCTCGCTAATGGACTCGTCGACACGCGCGGAACTTAAATACTTCGACGCCGGGACCTACGGAGAGTGTTCAAACAGTGCAATGAAAGTTCAAAGATGTCGAGTATCAATCCGAGACCGAGGAAAAACTTGTCCAAACTTCTGGATTAATCGCGAAAAGTCGGAAAATTTCGCGTCCCCCCCCCCGTCTCGAGTTGACCCGTACGTTTCAAACGCGATACCACCGGAGGAAACAGAAACGCACAAAAGTTTGCGCCTGTTCTGGCACCGTTGCCATGCAAATCAGAGGTTTCCCGTAAATCATCGCGACGCAAAAAAGGATACGGACCCGGAATAATGATTGGTCGTTCGAATGGCGAGCAGGATCGCGCGTCTTATTTTAAGAGACGCGGAACAGGGGCCAGCAAGAAGCCTCGATTTATGCCGGCGAATCGCAGCCACTTCGCAACGGCTTCTTTCGTCAGGGAACAATAAAACACGAGGCTCGTAAAGTTAAACCCTTTCCCCTGCTCGAGCCACGGTATACTGCAATGGTAGTCTCAACAACTGCTGTTTAACACCGGTAGAAGCGACAACGAAATACCTCCTTCTCGAACACCTTCTACAAGAAGCGTGCCGCTTAATTGATAGACTGCGGATGTTTACGCAAGCTTATGGGCGGAGTTAGGGAAACTGGAATTAAATAGGAGTTTATTTTCTTCGTTAGTTATTCCGACACAGTCAAAGTGCCGAGTGATATCGCGGTACGTTTTACTGTAACTTCTGGTCCTGCGATTTTTCAAGATTTCTGGTACGTTGAGAATGTTATCCGTTTCCATGGTAAAAAGGTCTATTCTTATACCGGCGCGAAAGAAAATCTATAAATTGCATTAATTTGTATGTACACCTGCAGGCGGTACACGAAGAAACGAATCGAAGGGATGAAAATAAAGTTGCAAACATCGGAACGGAAGGACGTACAATTGTATAACCATGAAACCGAAGTTCCAAATATAAAATAGAATTCGATCCTGCAGAAGCGTCTACCTTTCGTTTTATTATTTAATCGCGGAAACTCTTATGCCCGCATAAGTCTCGACGTCTGCTTTGAAGATCGGCGACAAGCTGGCCAAGAAAAAGAATAAACATTTTCCAGTTTCTACTTGCAAGCATTCCCGAGACACCGTAAGCCGGCGTCGAGTATAGCCGAAGATACGGAACGACCGACAAAGGATCGGTCGCACTGGCAAGTAACGCGAACCGCGTGTCCTTCGACCGAGCGATGCATAGATCTACATTATTGAGTCGCAAAGTTCCCAACGAACACCGCGTGGACAACTTTGAAACGAAAGTTGCGTGGCACGTTCACCGGGAAACGTTTCTCTCACGTGCGATTCCGGCGTCGACGGAAAACGTCGAATAAGCGAGCGGCATTTTTCATTCTATTTTCGTTCGCTTCTTTTCCGGCGTGTTCTTATTTTTCCGTTGGCCATGTTTCTTGCGCGGCCGGAAAATAGCTGAAAGCGTCGAGCGACGCGAAAGCGGCTAGAAAATCCCCGAGAGATTCTTTCTGGCCGATCACGTTTGTTCTCGAGCGTTTTTTAATAGAAAATAAATCGGGCGAATTAACGTGTTTCGTTGAATCGCTTACTTCTTTAAACAAACGATCCAGATTTCTCCCGAGCGATTCGGTTCAAGGTTCAATCTCCCTGATCGATTCCTTTGACTCCGTGTGAAGCCCTTTGAACCAAGTAATCTCTACACCGAGCTATTCACGCGAATGCCTTTACTTAATTTTTCGGCAAATGAGCCTTGAACCGATCTTCATTGTAACTTTCGTTAATGTCGGACAGTTTAATGAACAAGTTCGCCGGTGTAAAACTGGTCGTCTGTTACAGCATCGATGCTTCGAAGGTTACGTAACAACCTTAAACGAAACGTCGACACGTTCGCCGTCGATGAGATCCGCCCCGTCAGATATGTACGGGCACCGGAAGAGAACATCCTGGCGCGCAGAGTAGGTAAATAATCGAGTGCGAACGGGTCGACGGGAACGGTCTCGAAGCTCTACATCGGAAACAGATGAAAACCCAACATCTAGGGACATTCACAAAAGCGACGAGACGCACCGCGATTCCTTTTCCAAAATTCCCGATCGTTCGACGGCGATAACCGTCAACCGAAAGATGCGAAGCGAAGCCTACTCGTATCGGCCGTAGCCGAGGGGGGTTATCAAATCGATTAATTCGGTCGTCTTTCACGTGAAACTCACGGATGCTGCCGATGCTCGGAATATCTGGCGTGTCGTTCCTCTGAGAAGCCATAGATGCCGGCTACCGCGGCCATACCTCAATGTCCACGGGCAACAGAGGATTCGATGATGACCATTCCAGGTTCATAATACCTCGGCGTATCCCTGCGAGCCGGTCGCTGGTTCCGTGTCCGGTGTCGCGTCAGCTATCGGTGGGGCCGTGCCTCTCTATTTTGAGCCGGTGCTGCTCGCCGATCGACCGTCCGCTCGTTTCGTTCCCGGCCGCAGGAACCGAGAGCCAGCCCGCTCCATAAGCGGCCTTGTCCCCCTTTTAAAATAGCCCGCGAGACCACCGTCGAGCAAGGTCGCCGGGCATCCCCTTCGAACACTCTTCGCGGACCGCTCGCACCGCTCGCACCGCTCGCACCGCTCTCTTTCTGCACCCTCACTCGCGACACCACCCTGCCCTTCCCGGCCACTGCATCCGTTCGTCGCGAATCACCGCCGAGGCGGAACTACCGTCGTCGTTGACGCGAGGCTAGATGGCCGGTAGATCTTTCAATGTTCGAAGCTGCGGAACTGTTGGGCGCTGATCACCCTGTAGACGATTGATTTTACGGAGAACCGACCTTCTCTCGGCTTATATTTTCTACGGTTAACACGTTGTACACGGTTAATCTTTTCAAATATTCTTATATCGGAGAGTTCGTATTTTCCTATTCGTATATGTATATTTTCGACCATTAACGGAGTTTGAAAAGGTTCGACGGGCGAATCTCGGCGCGGCTAGATTCCGCACGACAATACCGAGCAGGCGTCGCGAACACGCGCTCGCGCGTCCAAAGACTGACAGCGCGCGGGGTTCGTCTAAAAATGACGGGGGTAGTCTTGCTTCGAGTCAGAAAAGGGGATGACGTTCAGTTCCCAACCAGACGAGTACGCAATGCGTATTTTTACTCGTTCCGACGTGCCCGGGACCATGGAGGAGTTAGTACCCCTGGCGAGAATTCATTCGGTTCCTCCCAGTCTGCAGTCGTTTCTGCCACATTTTATACTCTTATGGTTTCCGGAGTTTAATCGCTTCTATATAATATAACCCCACCGCAACGCCACCGTTTTGATTCGAGATAGAATTGCATTTAAAATCACTTTCCTGGTGTGCAACGAGTTTCCCAAGTATCCCCGCGGATCTCGTCAACGTACAATTTCACGGCAACAATAATACAGAGAAT
The DNA here is from genome assembly GCF_051020985.1 of Nomia melanderi. Lineage (NCBI taxonomy): Eukaryota > Metazoa > Arthropoda > Insecta > Hymenoptera > Halictidae > Nomia > Nomia melanderi. The sequence continues at coordinate 18,863,004 of NC_135005.1, forward strand.
TCCACCCTTTTCTCAAACTTATTTCCCTCGACGTCCACGCGACGTCTCAATTTTCCGAAAAAACCAGCCGAGCTTCTCCAGAGAAATGAATAACGATTTCAACGTGAAACCCCTCGAGTCCTTAATTTTCGTTTCCCATTCAACGTTCAAGGTTCTTTTCGTTCGGATAATAATTTCGCTCGGTTACAGCTTCTTGCCAGGGGTCGCGCTCGAGTGCGCCGAGAAACGTCCTCGATGTGTCCCGTTAATTTAGCATTCTTCGTTTTCGCCAAGGAGTCGGAGAACGTGGCGCCCCCCTCCCGGCCGTGCTTCGCTCCCTTCTGCGTCCGAGCATCGTGAAAATTGGAAACGCTTGCCCGCGACGGCTGCGATTGATTTATGCGCGAACCGATTTGCACCGCGGCGAGTGTCTCGGACGCGTTCGGAATTGTACTGCTGCCCCGTTCCCCGTCTCTTCCCCTCGCATTTTCCCTGGCCCCCTTTTTGCACTTCGAACGAGTACCGCGCGTTTACGAGTACCATGCGTTTACGAGCACCGGCGTCGCGGAGCGTTACCTTTTTCTGATAAGAGATAAGCTTTATTGCGGCATCGACCATTGTGCCACTTTAGGCTCGCCCGCGGGGAGCGTCAGAGGATTTCCGCGAAAAGATTTCCTGGCTGTTTGCTTCGCTCTCTTCTGGCTATATGATAATGTTGGAAATGAAGCAGGTCGGAGCCTTTTTATCGCGCGGTTCGGTGGCTGATCTGAATCGTAGGCGTAAAAGGAAGTGTTTTCGAGATACGGTGAAATTGGGCTCGAACTGAGAGGGGATGATTTTACGAACAACAAGTAGAAATAAAGTGGAAGTTTCCTTCTAACTCGAGCAATCGCGGAATCTTAGGTAATGGCGTTTCAAAGTTGTTAATAGGTCTGTTTATGAGTTTCTATTTCTACTTTCTGCACCTGTCGCACGAACTTCCAAAGTCGATTACCTCGGAGTTGGAGATTTTTCAACGAAAAATGTTATTCGACCTCTTTGGTCTATTCTTCTGGAGACCCACTGTGCTCTATATATTATTATTTATGAAATACATAAAAAAATAATTCTGTTCCAGGCATTTACGTAACACGGTTTCGTTAAACAGTAACGCAAATTCATTGTTTAAATGGGATTCGCCCATGCAACGTGTAGGAGCCGCAAGTGACAAAGCCACTGAAGCGGTCCCGACCGCCTCCAACTTCCTGATTAGACAGCCGAGTAGGTAAGAAATGCGTGATTGACAATCAATGATCCATAACGTGAGCGGGGACACTCTTAAATAGACGATAACCGTAAAACTCTCCCGGCGGCCGATTAAACTGTCCGCGGGAGGACATAACATTTAACTTCGAAAGGACAGCGTCAAATGCAACAATTCCCGCTACGGAATATGAATCGCATTCAAACGACAAGAATACCGGTAAAACAATTAGTATTATAAATAGTCTGCGAACGAGGATCATAAGCCAATCGCTGAGCCGTTCCATTCGTTTGACAGGAAAGGTCGGAAGTTGAGAGATTATAATGGGCTCCTTATCACCGAACACGATAACAAAAGAGCGTCGTTCCCTTTCTCGAAAAAGAAAGTCCACCATTATCGATATCTCGAAAGAAAACAGCCCGTGAAGCTTCTCGAGGAATCCTCGAGAATCCCAGCAATCGAGCCGACGATAGAATCGTCGCGAAGCTCGCAAGGCTCGCAACGGTAGCCCGGGTGAACAAGCAATCGCTCGATCGTGCAGCAGTTTTCATCTCTTTAATTCGCGGCCCTCGCAGTCATCGCGGAAATTCGAAATTAATGAAAAACGGAGGCGGCGAATTACGGCCGGATCGCGCGACCGACTTCGTACGCGAGCTTCCGGAGCGGAATCGCGAGGAAATCATTTACGGGCAGTCGGGAACGGGTCCGCGGCATTCATCGGGTTTTATTCGAGGTTCGGCCGAACGGTTCGACGGTTTTCATCGCGTCACGGTGCTGCGGTACGGCGCTGCCCCATCGATTTCAGCCGCGCGGCAGACCCGTTCGATAGAAACTTCACGCTGTCGCGTACGTTGCGTTCGTACCTCACCTAACTCAACCACCTGAACCGCTCCTTCCTTTTATTTCCTTCCTTTCCTTCCTCCGATACGCTTGCTGCTAGTGTACCGTTATGTCGCGAGATATTCGAGCCAATCGTTCGGTAAAGCGATCCGTTCTGCAAACAGGGAAGCGTGACAAGTGATCCAGTTACGCGAAGAACAAATTAGTTTGTCTTTAAAGTGTTCCACCGTTTGGTTAATCGTTTAAACGACTGTACGGATTAATGGAGTAATCGAACTTGACTATTTCAATGGCATCGGTAACCACACGCGCATGAGACAAACCAGTCTGATCGTGAGTATCGCTAAAAATGGAAGGAATATCGGTCTCGTATTTTCGTGGAAGCCAGCGGAGAATCGTCGCGACCTCGAATCCCGAGAATTTAATTAATGGTCCCGACGAATTCGTCCGTGGATCGGGCAGCGTCGCTCGATCCACCCCAAACGGGCGACTTTGGCCCGAGAACGCAGCCGTAACTCAAAGACCCGTGGTCTTCCGCAGTTGGAAATAACTGGACGCAATAGCGAGCCGCCGGTTCCGTGGCGCCGGAAACGCGATACTGTAAATATTAAACGAACACCCGTACCACGAACGTCCAATTAATTGCTATCGAGTTTTTGCAGATATTCGCGGATGGCTGTTTTCGCCCGAGTCGCCCGTAACGATTACAGATAGACTGCAGACATTGATATCGACAGGGAGTTTTATCAAATAATTCACTGCTGCGTAAAATCTTCAACGTTTCGTTACTCGAAAGTACAACAGATAATAGACGTTTTACTGTTCGTTTTATTACTTGCAAATCAATTACAGTAAAACCGTCGATATTTAAGATTAACGAAGAGACGAAAGGCAGGAAGAGAACGAAGGAAGGAACCAAGGAAATTATTTATGATCCAATCGAATACGGGGAACGCGTCTATCAAGAAAGAAACGCCATTCGCCTCGGAACGAGGCAACGAAACGTCCCGAGAAATTCGTTTCGCCAGTGGGTTTCATTTTCGCGGGGGATCAGCCCGGGCATGAATACCTGAACAGAAGAATAAATGTTTACGACGGCAACGTCGACTCGTTCCGAGGCGCGAGATCATCTCTATTCCGTTTGGGCCATGAATTCCGGGCGAGGCCCGCGTCTATTTCAACCGAAGAGTAAGGGGGATGAACGGAGTTCACGGGCCCGCCAACCGAGATACGAGGAGCTATCGCAGGGGGAAGGCAACGTTAAACCAATGTTTACGCCTCCGTCGTTTCAGGTAGTTGAGATATGGTAATCGATACGGCACACGACACAACGCGCGGCGAGCAACATTTCGAGGAAACTGGCCGCCGTTTCGCGGATACGATCGCCACGAACGCTACCGCCAGAAGTCGCACCGAGAAAGGAACCGTGATACGAGCTTTCGGTTAGAGCTCCTTCCAGAGCAGAGCATCTTCCTTCCGTTTGCAAGCGCGATTGATTAACGCGTCAATGCTAAGCAAGTCAAATGGATATCAATTAGACTGCGGCTATTTTTCTTAATGGACCTTTTCAACCGTTAGATCCGTAAGTTCTTTCGAGTAGTGGATAGTATCGCATCTATCCCGTCTATCCGGAACAGCAAAGTTTTCGAAACATCTGTAAAATTCGAAAAATATCCGCCATCCGATCCATCCAGAAACGCTACGTATCACGGGTCACTAGCGAAACATCGCGAGGAACCGAAACGCCGGACACACTGTCACTGGCTCTCGCTTCGTCGAGCGATTCGAAAAGTCACTGGTCGCGACTTTTCCTCGCACTTGTCGGAACACTGCTTCATTGCTGTCAATCCTGGTTAGAACCGATCGCGATTTATCCAATGAAAAAAATCACCCACTAGTCACACAGCGCGTTCTCCAGTGTGTCGGTCACGATGGTTGTCGCGACGCGGGGACGGAATGGCGCGCCGCGGCGTCTCGTTCGACGGTCGCGCTACGCTTTTCCCGGACGGACTGAAAGAAAGCGGCGTCGTTCGCGAGCGACGCGGAACGTCTATTGTTGACAGGTCGAAAGGTAACTGCGGCACGCCGGGGCTCCTCTCGCCTCGAGGCAAGGTCCCACGCGCGCCACGTGCTCCCGTCGATTGGCTCCGCCTACCCCCGGCTGCATCGTCATTAAACCGGAGAATTACGAATCTATAAAACCAGCCCGACCCGTTTACGAGGGCCGACGTTGAACACCTCGATACTTGGCCTGCCGCGTCACTCCGGCCGCGTCCACAGGTGACGCAATTATTTATCTAAGTCAGGAACGTTCATTCCCGTACAGGTGTATCCGGCACAACCGCGGCCTTTCTCGGTGCAATTTGCTTTTATGTTTGTCAAGCGAAGAATGATCGGATATCGAGGAATTTTCTCGAGTGCCGAGTTCAGAGTTGGCCTGTTATTCGAGAAGGTAGATCAGCTGGGATTCGTATTTGGTTTTCGTCGTTGGATCGTTTCTAGGATTTATGTAAGGTTCGGTTATCTTTTCGGATTGAATGTTTGCTTAAAAGGATCGCGGCGAATCATCGAACGTTCATTGCAAGGACAACGAATAAAAGTTGCACGCGGTTGTATTTAAATTATTGTAAACACTGCAACGATAACGTCTAGGTAGTACATAATCATCGCGACAGCTATACCCAAGGGAGATCAATGATTAGCGGAGAGTTGTTCGGCGAAACAGGAACGGAACCGAATCGATTTCGTTGATCGATCCTGTCAATGAATAAATAGCGGGGGTTGCCTTTGTCGTCGCTCGAACCGAACAAACGGAGCCCCGTCGAAGTCGAAAATGTTGATTCTTCGTCGAGTCTCCGTGCAAGACGGAGAACTCTTTCAGGAGATTCCCTTTGGCCGTGCCCCGTGTCCTTGGTCGTCTTTGATTACTTTCAACCCCTTGGATAGCTCGACAGCTCGCTCTTCGTTAACCCCCCACCCTCTTTCTCGCGGCTCTCTGCGTCCCTTTGATTACCATCCTTGAACCCCCAAGACCCATCTTTGACCATTAACGTCGAACCCTTTTAGCCATCGTTGACCATTCATCTCAAACCCCCTTTGCTCATCTTTGAACATCCTGTTCGTACCTATTCGACCATTTCCCGACATCATCCTTGAACCGTTATCATCGTTTCTTACTGTTCCTGTGAAACCGCTTTGGTCACCATTAATCGTTCATCTCAAAGTTCCTTTAGCCATTTTTTATCTATTTCTCTAGAGAGCTTTCGGCGATGTTTCGTTATTAAACTACATTAGATCGTGGAAAAGAATTAGAGAGAAATTATCTGTCCAACTGTCTAGGATCGGTACCTATTAGAAATGGAAAGGTCTGTTAAAAAATTCAAGGCTTATTTACAGTGTTTCTCGAAGTTTCCTCGAAGTTTCCTCGATCACCTTTGATCGCCGTACTCGAGCCCCATCTTAGACCGTCTTCGATACTTGCCAACTAGCCCTGTTTACCATTAAAATGCCAGGAAGCTTCCTCAAAGGGTACTAGAAACTACTCGAGCAGCTGCTTCAACAAACAGCTACTTACTTTCCATGCGTGCACGCGCTCTCGGATCAACTCATCGAATGTCATTAGATACCCTCAATCGAACTAGGGGATGCTTCTATGAAATCGCTTTCCACTCAGACCCGTTTATCCTGCGACTACGCTCCTCGCGATCGCGAATTACGATAACGGCCGCAATTTTATGTCCCGCGGCAATTTGCTCGAATGTTGACTAAATAATTTATCGCCCGGCGAGTTTATTATCCAACCCCTATCTACATTATGCTACACCCGTCAGCTTTAGGTCGCGTAATCACGTTAGCCTCTACCGTTGAAAAACTAAAGGTCAACCTCGGCAAGTATAAATGATAGCCACGCCAATCTCGATCGCGACATCTTCGATGCAAATGAAAGTGTTTCTCTTATAGAGAATAGAGAATTTAAATCGAACTCGGTCAAATGAAATTGATCTTGAAATTTCCTTAACAAGATTTCTTAAATGTTCAATGACATCTCCACTTTAACCTCAATTTCTCCAAGTTTTCACCGAGGCAAATGCATCTAACATTGCATTGAAATAATGTTTAAAGATGAAAAAGATGCATAGAAATGTCCACAGTCCAGTCATCGAGTTTCGAGCTCGCCTCGGGACTCGGAGATCTCCGAGTATCGCGAAAATGGTTTACCAGCGATCTCCGAAGCGAATCCGTGCATGTCCCAAGAAAAAAATTGTGCAGGCAAGCGCGTGCAACGGTTTCCTGCATCAAGGCCTCAATTAGCCCGGTAATCGTGCACGCCACGTTGAAAAAGCTGGACGTGACGCGTAACGAACGTGGACCAGTAATTGCCGCCACGGTTTGACGCCGGCGATGATGTAATCGCGGCCTCGGTATCCCGGATAACTGATACGGCCAGACGTTCAACGAGACCTCCACACTGTCAAATTTTCCCTGGGAACGCTGCCTAGCCGAGGGGGTCCCGTCGACGTGTGCTTCTTATCGAGCAACGAAGCGCAACACGGTCGAACCCTTACACGCCACGGTTATCGATGAGATTTTTAACGCGTCGCGAAAAAAAAAAGCGTGTCGCTTTTACCCGCTTTTTATAACCGATACACGCTGTTAACCTCTTAGCCTACAATACCCGTCGGATGAAATATTATTTTGTCGCCTATCAAGATTTACTTTTTACGGTTAATGCAATTCTGTAATATACGCACGGTTTCCCACCTCTGTGGACGAGTTCTTTCGAGAATGAAAATCGACGGTTCGTTTGCTATAATCATCGATTGCGCGTAGTTTATCGGAGAATCTTGTTTTAAGTATAGAATGCTTAATGATTGGGTTCCATCGATAAGGACGATTGAAAATTCGGGAAAAATGCAGTCACGGAAGCTGTTTGAATCGTCAACGATAAGGCGGCTTTCCGTGAATACGATACGAAAGAACATGAGACGTCGTTTTCTAGCCCGTTGACCCCTTCGAGCGGCTATAGTTGGACTTGTATGATATAATAAGGGCGGGATATACGTCTCAAAATGCTGTTTCATTTATTATGAGGACCCGAGCGGCGTGTTCCGCGGACGAGCAGATGTAATTTAGCGTTCCAAACCGAGCAGAAAGTCGCTTGCGAGTACCCTAAAAACTGTGGCTTTTACCGACGCGCGAGAGGAGCTCGGCCTTTGTCCCTTGAGGGCGAGTGCGTGAGAATATCTGGAAATATTGTCTTCTTGCTGATATATTTCAGAAAATAGAAGATGAAGCGTCGAGATTCTAGAATAGTCACTACTTTTTTTATTACAATTTTTAGTTGTTAGTTTTTCAATAACAGAACAAGGAAAAAACCTGTTTCACGTCAAAGTTTACCTATTTCGCTAGCTCTGATTCATCTTTGCATTGCCGAAGGACCAGGCCGGTCTAATTATAGGAAATGCTTACGATCTTACGTTCGCGATCGGGCAACCGACGCATAAAACAGTGGGGTAAAGTAAAGTCGATAGCGTAGAAGAAACGACCTTGGAAGAAAGTTTCCACCCTGTTCGCGCCATTACGCGTTCGAATCGCCGGCGCGTTTCCCGCCAGGAAACAACGGTGCCGCTTAGGCGGTCCATTTAAATTCCTGCACCGGTTTATTTGAAAAGAGCGTTCTTTATGGACGCTCGTGTTCCCACTGAAAATAAACGTACCGTGGAGGGGAGCGTCGCATAAATTCAACGCGGAAGAACGGCGTGCCGCATTCCCGCGTGCGCGACACGCGATGCGCTGCCATTTACAACCGTCTCGCCCTCGGGAACAACGCTCCCGACGTTCGAACAAATCTACCGGTTCCTCGGTGGCTTTTACTGCCGAAATTTCGAGACAACTTGACGCATTTTTCAAATGATCTATTCTACGATCGAGCGCTCGACGTTCCTGTTTACACTTGAAACTACTCAACTTTCCTATGAGGATTCTGTAAATTTCACTTGCAAACTTCCATAAAATATCGCGACAACTTCGTATCGTTTCAAAGTTATTTTCGCTAGATCGAATTACTCGACTTTTCTACTTCGATTGCGTAAACTTCGCTTTCTGGAGAAACAGGGTAGTCGACCGTTAAACTGTCGCGATTTCATATTCCATCGATCGTTGCCGCAAAACTTGTCCCGTTCGATCGACCGTGACACTTTTTTTTCCTCGACGTGTCTGACGTGTCGTGTGTCCAATTCAGACTCGGGAATCGTAATTTTGTTCCGCGTTGCTTATGAAATATCGTCTACGAATCCCGGACTGCTTCGTTCTCCAGGGAAATGAACGGTACGATGAGCATTAAGTTATAGAAATTCAACGGATTTCAACCCCCCAACGACGAGGGTGGGAGTTCGGGTCCGATTAGAGTCGACGACGTCGTTAACGATAAACGTCGACGAGTTCGCGTTGGCTTCTGATACCGATACTGTACAGTCCGATACTGTAGTTGTCGTCTGAGCACTGTCGTCGTCGTCGTCGTTCATGTCTATTATGGCTTAATGTAACAGTGACAAATTTCCAGAAGCACCGTGTCTTCCAACTAGTGAAAAATAATAGTGCTAATATTCTTGTGACTCGTTTGCTCGTGTAACAGAGAATAAGAAGGGGATATATTAATAGCGACGAAGCATTAGACCCATTGGCACTCTAATAGATGTCATAAGAAGAGTAACATAACGAAAAGAAGCGTTCATCGCGTCTTATTTCCCCGTTCGCGTTACACACTTCCGACGAAAGTGTCGATAAATCTCCTAGATAATGGTTAATCGTCGGCAACGCCGCCAGTTTTGGCACGGATCAAGCTGTATCCGATCCGTCGAGGGCCACGAGCTCCAAAGGGACGCGCCGTTATCCCGGTGCAGTAAATCCTGCGGCCGGTCTGGGAAAGTAGCGATCGTGCAACTTTATCTTCCTATCGGACGCTCGTAAACGCCAGGCCCTCGAAAAATTCGAATAACTACGAGATACAAAGGATGCTGATTCGCTCGGAGTTTCTACTGGACCGCGTTATGGAAATTTATAGTCTACTCGACCTTCTTGCGCGAGCTAAAGCGTTCAGCTAAATTTTAAGTAACAAGCAAGAAAGTAATGTTCATTAATCTGCTCGTCTCCGGAATTATGCTGCGTAAACCTTTCGACAGATTCGAAGCGATGAACGACGCCGGACGCGTAACTGCGTATAGGCGGCGTGGACAAACATCGCGCCGTGATTTATGAGACTTTTATCGGTCGCGAATCGTCTATAAACGCGCAGATATAAATCGCCGACGGATAGTGTCAAAATGACTATTTATAGAAACCTACAAAACAAGTCGTGCCAATAAATTTCGCGGATTAACGGGCGCGCGGAATAGTGGGCAAAGGGAGCACGCGTCGTCGAATCCATTGTCGAGAGACCGCTCGCACGAATTAATGCACGGCCGCGTGTTCCGCTTCCGCTCGATCGTAAGATGTAATTACCTTCCCTATCGTTGGCCACCCGATTTCAATGAGTTTCACCCGTTTTCGTTATCATTAGAACGCCGCCTGCTTCGACCTTTCTTCTTAACGCCCAATGCAGCCCTGCCGATTTTGCAATGCATTTTCCAGTGACACCTTCGACGATGACGATATCTAATCGAAATCCTTTGAACTGTAAAGAAATAGACTAGCAACGAATACAAGTCTAAATAGAGACTTTCAAGTTCGTATTTAACCCTATAACGCGTTCGATGTTCGCGAACGTGAACGTACCACAGTTCCCCGTATTTCAGAGTTTCGGCAACTGATCGCGTTGGCCGAAGTTCAGTCCGCTGGACATGTTCAGGGCCAAGACACACGGATTAGACGTAAATCCATCAGGCATTGCGCTCTCGAGACGCGGAACATATTCGTGGGCACAGGTCGCCGGAGTTATTTTCGGCGAGAAAAGTGGATATTCCGGCTAAAAGACCTCGCGGGTAATCTATGTGGTCGCACGTCCTCTAATTCGTCGCAGAAAGATCGGATTAATGCGCCGCCACGTATCCCGAGCTAGAGGCCGAGTTCGAGGATGCAATTAAGTTTCGACTGCGGGAATCGCGGCTCGGCTCCCATGGGCGGATCGCAGCGATGCGTATCGACGATCCTCGAGGACGCGCGATACAGATTCCCCGAAGTCTTCCGGCGAATAATATCTCGTTAACGCGAGCGACAAGATGGCGGCCGGCTGCCGGCCACGCGACGACCGTTTACGTCCAACTGACGCGCTGCTTCTCGTGGAAATTCATTTTCGAGCGAATAATTACCAATACTCTCGTCATTTTCTTTCTCCGAACACTTCGTAATCTGAGTAACATTTATTTATCTATTAATTCTCCGATTTTGACTAAAATTACGTTTTCAAATTCTACTTCTGCAATCTCGACAGGTGCTTAACCATTCGTTTCACAAGGGACAAGAAAAAGTTGAAACTTTAAAATGAAATGTCAGATATCGCAAGTTTTTCCGGGGAACGGCAGGTCGTTTGAAAGACAGAAGTCGCTCTCCGAACGGGTGACAGCTGTTAACGATTGGGAAAAGCTCTGCAGCAACGAGAGAAGCTTGGGAGCATCGTCGAACGATTCGGGGGGCTTCCTCGTGGATCGACTCCTTATTTTTCCTTTAATAATGGTTACCTTCGTACGCGGCTCGAATATTTAAGAAGGGCACGGCGGAACGCTCGAGGAGATCCTGAAGAAGCGGTTGGCAATCGTCCCGGATCGATGCGAACCGCCACTTAATTGAATCGGAAAATGAAAAAATATCCGGAAGGATCACCGTTCGCGCGGTCTTATCGGTCTTGGATAGGTCGGCCACTGTTTCGAGAACAGTTTCGACTTTGAATCGACGAATGTTCCGAGCAAATTAATGCACGCATGGAAACATTAATCGCGGATCGTTTCATTTTCAACGTTACACTCGATTAAAGGTACGCGACACTTGCAACTGATGCATTTGAAATTCGCGAACACGTTACAGATTCGACGAAAATCAATCTCATTGTTCCCAAGAGGTTAATATTCAACGAAAACTCACGAATTCGTCGATACACGTGGATCGTGTAGGTCCGTAGAACATGCTAGTGTATACCAATCAACCCACCCCCAAACTTTTCGATAAAATACCACTCTCATCTCCATTTTGAGAAACCAACAGGCTAAATACTCCCAAAAGAAACCTCGTTTCGTACCCTACCTCAAGCGTCTACCCCGCCCAACAATGCCGCACAAGCTTGATCCATCGCATGTTCGAACATTTAGAATCTTCCCAGCATCGGTTATCACAGAAATAGCAATTGAAAGGAAAACCAAAGAAATCGCACAGCGAAACACAGATACGAACTCGGCGGTAATAATTCCGCGGTCGCCGATGATATTGTACCCGAAGAAACGCGGCGGAACGCGCTCGTCGATCGGGCGGAAGGACGACCGTCGAGCGTTGTGACTGCGCGGCCGGCGACGAGGGAACCGCGACGCTGGTTTCCCACTTTGAAACTGACGCGGGATTCAGGGTCGCGGCCGGGCGGCGGCGGTGAAGCCGCGCGGAGAACGGTCGTCGGCGCGCTCGGTACCGGAAGCCCGCGGGACCGCGTCCCCTCCGGATGTCGGCCGCACGCGTACGTGGCTCCCGCTCGCTGGCCCCGTCCGCTGCTGCGGATATATCATCCTGCGACGAGGTCCGCCCCCGAACTGAGCCACCATCCCCAATTCCCCTGCACACACGTACCCGCTAACGATTGTTCCTTCGAGGAACGGATGCCGCCGAAAATGGGGCGTAAATGTTACTCCCACGTTGCTCGAGGCTTCCTACAGTGTCTCTCTGCCTTGCTTGTTCTAGCCCAGTGATGCGCAACCTTTTCGGTAGGGTTGCCTGTAACGTTCACCGACAATCGTCCGCGACAATGAATCCTCGTGCACTGTCAATTGAGCGAACGAGTGCTAGCGACCGGGATTTCCAAGGAGAAATCTATATGACGCCGAGAGAGGTCGGATGGTGTACTTTCACAGATTGAAATTCTTACTGTCAAGATTAATGTTAGAAAAATCTGCTAAGTAGAATTTATCGTTAGACTAATTGTACTTATGTTCGAAGGTTGCAGGTTCCCTCGCGTATGTGCAATGCCGAAAGTGTGTACGAGCGAGTGGTGTACATTTTGATTAACGGAATGTTTGTTTCGATTAGAGAAGCAATATTTCTCTGCGCGTAATCCGATATTTCACGTTAAAGGACTTAATATCGTTTCAGATGACAATCAGCGACACGAAGTTATTGTTAGAACAGTTTTCATTAAGGTTCGTAAAGAGAAAAAGAATGAAATAGGCCGCGGGTTGTGCGTCACTGGTCTCCACAGCGCCTCCCGCTGCTCCGCCGATCGAACCCCGTCCCCCTTTTTCGGCTAATCGCGGCGTCGCGCGTCCCGCCGAGCCAATTAACAAATTAGCCGCGGCCACTGCGAAACTAACCCCCTTCCATTCTTCTCGGAGGAACGGGAATTTTTCGGGTCGATCGGGAGTTGAGCATCGGCCGATGCTTTCAGCGGATTTCCGGGATGCATGGTTGCGGGAATTGTGGTACCACTGGCAAAGTGGAGCGCCCGCCGATTCGCGATAATGAAAACGGCGTATTGGCTGCTCCGTAAGGTCATCGCGGGCTCATAGATCCGCTTCGAAAAATTCCTCTCAGTTTATAGTTCAGTGGATTTTCTAGTTGCGAATTGCAAATTATTCGGGTTGTATATAACAAGAGTATCAAAGGAATCGCGAGTCATTTCAGTAATTTCTGCGGAATTCGTCTAATCTCAGCTATCGAGTGACCGAACGCTCGTAAAAGGTCTATAAACCTTGTTCTTTCGCTTTAATTGTCTTCCACGCGACGGATATGTACAGACTTTTATTACCGACCATACAAGTGAGAAAAATTCGGAATATTCGGAATCGTGTCGCCGCGAGCCAGCTAAATTTCCTTGTATTATACACTTGAAGTATCGCGAAGCTGAGAAGATAGCTGTCCTGACCTTGACACGTTGCATCTTCCGCATGGGAAGAGCTCGAAATTTCCAAGTTAATAGAGGATTGTCTTCGAGTGCATTAAATGCGTGCGTCGTCGATACAACCGTCCCGGTTTTCCGAATTTCCGAGCATTTCCGCGCGATCGACCAAGGTTCCCCGGTAACGCGACCGGAGACGCAATGGCGTTCGACCAACCGCTTAAACGAGCATGCAGGGAACTCCAATATCCCAACCGAGACACTCCGGATCGATTCGCTCGGGAATCGATAACTTTGGCGCGAAACTGCTTGCCTCGGTGCAGTGTCACAAATTTCTCGAATACGACTAGCGGTTCCAGTACCTCCCGAACAAAACAAAACGTGCATGACTCGTCAAGATTTTATTTCATAGAAAAACAGTCGATTACTGGAGAAAGATCCGTGGGAATGGAATTTTATTCGCCGTGTATCGTCAGTTTAGTTTTATGAAACCGATCACCGTACGATAGCTTCCGGAAGCTGAACAAGGTTGCGGCGGACTCGCCTTGAAACGTCAACCGAATCAGCCAGCCCCGAACAAAAAGCTCCGCGAAAGGTAATCTCTGGCTCCCGTGAACCCGTCAGCCAGCCTGTCTCGAGCAAAAAAGCGACTGCATATTAATTAGACGAGGTCGCGATCGCAGTGGGAGAAGAGCTGAAGGTTTCTCATCGATCAAGAGAAAGTTAATATCGAAATGAGACGGCTGTCGAACGTCGAATCGGGAAGAATGCAGAGAAACGCGATACGAGGTCGCTTCCAGCAGCGGCGGCATTCGTGCCAGAGATGTTGCATTTTGAACGAGGATCGAGGCACGCTCTCGTCGCGTGCGATCGTAAATAACAGACGGGCCATGCACCTCTTGCAATTTTAAAGACCGCGGTGGAAACACCGGACCATCCAGCCACACGAGCGGGCTTTCGAAAAAAAAACAGCTATTCTCGATTCCTCGTGGTCTGGCTGTGAATAGAACAACGCCATTCGACAATACTTTTCTGGGGAAATTTCAACGGACAATCGGTTATTTGCAATCCTTCTCGTACGCGTCATTTACGAAACGGAGGTACCGTTCGCGTGAATCATTTATGCGTCTTCTGGTTTCAATTGCCTAAGGTTCGAGTATCCGACGAGGTCCGAGAGTGCAATAATCCGAGGAAGATCGAGCAATGCGTGAAACGAGAGCCCGCTGTTCGTCCGAACTCATTAATTTGCAGCGAACATAAGGGGGCGCCGGAACCGCATTCGTCCATGAATCCTTGAAGGACACCGGAGAAACGGAACGTCTAATGTCCACGCCATAAATACTCTTCTGAATCGCGATCCGACCGGGAACCGAAAATTTCCTCGCACACTGGTTGTCTCGCAGCCGCGATCGTTTCGCCAAAAATAAAAAGGGAATTGGTCCACGGAACGGACAGAGACGTAAATCTATCGAGCGTTTCCGGCTCCGGGAAATGAACAGAGTCGCGGGGGAAGGATTTTATGCGTCGATCTACGCGAGACCCCGGCTGACGGTTTCCAGACCCGAGACGTAAACGTATATCTAGAATCCTTTTTTATTTCCCTACCGTTGCGCCGCGATCCGTCCCGGATCTTTCGGAGCCACCCGAATAACTAGGATTCGTAGATCGCGTTCGCAAAGTGAAATTCGAACAATTCGGAAATGGTGTCAGTTGCCTTGGGTTGAACGGGGCAGTTGAAAGAGTATATTATAAGTTTAATATTTAAATTGATGGCCGGCGTTTGAAACGGAGACACCTCTAGCCTCTAAATTTGAAATCCGTTCGATAAATTAGCTAGAAACGCGACGAGGTCGCGATTTCGAGAAACCCTCGGCGGATAATAAATTAAGCAACGGTTATGACTCGGCGGGTTGATTCCGCGGGACGGTGGGAAAGGTGTCAAGGTCACGCGAGTGAATCTATTCCATAAAGCAAATGTGCTTGCAGCGCCGGAGGGCTTTCTTAGACGAGTGCGAGTATCTGGGACGATTCGTTGAAAAAGGCGGTTCGATTTCAGTGACTTAAACACGACTTCGGACGTCGTCGCGTATCACCGTTTTCCTATCGAATCTTGCCGTCATTGTATTCGCTAATAAAAAAAAGCTACCTATCACCTGGAAACGCAATCGTAACTTTCGAAACATTAATCGCTCGGTGTTAAAACTGAAATGTTCGATCGAAGTTTCGGCTAGTTCTGAGATTTATTACCCCTATCTTTCCCCATCAGATCGCTGGCCACGATCGACGCAGCAGAAACTCCGTGAACATTGGAACCGCCGGGGCGAGCCTTTTATTTGCTAGAACGTCGAGTACACGTTGATCACCGTTATCACCGTGTACCGGTGTCTCCCCGGCGAGTGCCGGCACGGGCAAACACTCGATATTATGCAAGCAACGCCGCCCGGGAAGAGGAAAGGGCAAATATTGGCCGAGATATCAATGCTATCTTTTAGCGACCAACGCCGGCAGAAAAACAATAATCGTATGGAAATTGCTCGCCGTTTCCTTCCGTTCGTCTCTGGTCCGGCGCGAATGGTCAATAACGAATACCCCATCTGTAACCCGCGCCGTTTCCCTCCGTTTCCCACCGGTTCCAGCAAAGATTGAATTAAACCCGAGAAGCGACGCAACGACGCCTGTTCCACGGAAATTTCGCGTTGGGAAAGCGACCCGACTTCCGGCGTGGTAGCGATTGTTCTCGGAGATCGATTGTTCTCCGTAAAGAGTGCGCGACACACTTCGCGTCCCGCCGCGTTGCCCGAGACTCTTCAGTTTCGAAAAAGGACGAATCCCGCGAGTTTTTACCGACCATCGAGATCTCTTTTCTCCCGCGACCTTGTTCCATTCGGACACGCCCGCCGCCCCGTGCTTCGAACAATCGTGCTGCTCGAAGAAACGGTCTTCTCCCTGATAATTTCTCACGGCTACCCCGTTAAACGATACATCGAACAGATTTCTCCCATCGACTTTTCCCCAGTCAGCGAACCCGGTGCGCATCCGTTGGAAAAATAAACGCGCGTCGATAAGTCTCCGTCGCCACGGCGACAACGACTCCGGCGAATCTTTCTTTCCGCCGGATGAAAATCCCTGCACGATCCCTCTCAACCCTTTCATTAACCCTCTCCTAAACCCTCCCGTTTATTGACGCAGACAGCGGAAATACGAGCTACTCATAAATCCCCGCGCCGATATTTGCCAGGCCCGCATTTCCCTGGAGGAATGCCTCCCAGTCAAGTGTCCGGGTGAACGAAAATATCAACGTCACCGTCCAAATCATTTATCCCAGCCCCGTCTCCCCTATTCCGTGCTCCGGCTCGCGAAATATTTGCTTCGGAACCCGCCCTCTTTTTCTTGCCTGTATTCGACAATATTTTCTATGAATTATTCTAGTTTCCTTTCGGATCAATGCAGAGGTCAGCTGCAATTCGTATAATTGAGAAATATCCGAAGCGGCGTGATGTATGCGACACGCTCGTGGGTCGTCTAACCGTGAAATCGAAAGTCGTTAGACACCGATCCTGCTCGAGGTGGGACTGGGGGTGGACCGTAATAACGGCGGGCACTTTGAAATATTTATGATCCGTCGTGACACAGAAATACACAGCGCCGCTTTCGGAACGATTTCCTTCGCACGTTGCAAACGAAACTAGGCTGCGGGTATCGCTTCGGGGTCAATTAACGTTGATGAAACCTCTGGTTAAACACTTTTCAGAAATGAAATTCCGTTACTTTTTAATTAAACAGCTAACTCGGAGAAATTCGAGGAAACTTGAATCGGTAGATGTACGTTTACTTTATAAGTAAACTATAAAAGGAAAACCGAGGATGCGCGTTCGTACAGTTCGCAAGCTGAAATATTTCCACGCAAATAATGAATCCCGTAAATCACCTGAATATCGCGAACAAACTAGATCGGAAGGAAAGGGAGAGGGAAAAAATGATTAATTACCCCCCGCGGTGGCGAGGCACAGATTTCAAGCGAGACGCGAGACGCGAGACGCGAGACGCGCGTCGCGGGGGAGCAGATCCAACCGGGGAAGATGCTTTTAAATATTTATCCGACGTCGGGTTGCTGTGATAAATAGACTCCGGATATTTATGCAATGCTGGTATAATTTAACTCGCGAATCGCGATGATACATTCGTTTTAATCAAACCGCGTTTCGACGACATTAGTAACGCGACAAAACCCTTTGACGAGAAATAAATGTCTATCCAACCTTTGTTCCACCGTTGCTCGGAAACCTTTAAAATTCAAATGCACGAAATTTACACGAAAATCTAAGGTTTCCCGACGAATTATCGTCGACGTTGTTCCTGAAATTTAAAACAGTTTCACCCGTAAACTTTCCGACTCCTACCGAAGGAGGGAAGAATTCTGATTCCGAGAGGGGCTGCGGGAACTGCCGAATCGTCGAGCGAGGCAACGCGTCGGGAGCACGGGAGAGGAAATGATTAATTATCATCAGCCCCGCGGTAACGATTGCGATCGATCGGTCGAAGGTCGTGTTCTCGAGGCCCGAGGCATCGGGGCGACGATACCGACACAATTATCGCGCCGATGGATCGCGCAGATACCGGTGATTGCCGGGTGACAGCACGGGGATCCCGAATATAACGAAACCGAGGATCGACGACGCGTCGTCGAGGCTGCGGACGTGGGATCTCGCGGAGACACGCTTCGAGAGACCAGCTGCGTCGATAAGATCCTATCTGGCACGTGGTAATCTCCTCGCCATTGCAATATGGGGAATCGTTGTTGCGTCAAAATGGGACAAGCCGGCTCGCGATCTTGGTTAGATTAATCATCGATCCGGTCTCGCTGTTTTTTCTTTGCGAGTTTGTCGTTTCGTCGGTGAAAGCCAAACTGCGCGCTTTAATTCTCCTAGATTGAATTCGTTCGGCTACTCCTACCGATTAGTACTCGATAATGTTCGGTGATAACGAAAAGTACTTTGAACCCTTTGTCCTACGATTTCTTTCGCAACAAATGTCAGAGCTACATCGAAATTAAGAATCCGTCTCTGAGAGGAGAACGTGACATTCATTGCGGATCTACGTTTACTCGAACATTTCTATTCGAACGAAATAAACGACGCTCCCGTTCAACGTATCAAAGTCAAGCAGAAATTCAGTGGAAATTCTCTGCGACTGCGACTAAAGTTGGCAAGACAAGGGGTTAATTCTCACAGTTAATCAAGTCTACTATCCAGCAGCCAACGTTCCAACAAGTACCGTGCCTGACCTAGACCCGCGCCAGTGACGACGCAGTTCCGTTGTAAATTCGCGAGCCGGTCACCGGCGACTCATTAATCAAATATCACTCCAGCACCGTGGTCTAAAATAGCTTCCGGCGGTCGCGACATTAACGCGCGTTCCCCGCGTCCTGTCGAAATACTCGAGAGATTCTTTTCGTGCGGCTCGATGCGACGAGACACTCGCGCGGTGGCGTTCCGAGACTGTCCCGCGATCAACCAAACACTCACTGGCAACAAACAGCCACCACGTTCGACGAGAACGTTAGAACAAGGGGTGGGGGTAGGAGATGGTGATCGCGGTAGCAGCGATCGGGGAGGGAGAGCCCCGAACACCAGCGAACGCGGCGATCGGATCTCTTTCCCCTACAGAGATCCGGCGGCTTCGAGAGTCGACCAATTACCGTGACGTTTTAATGACTCCCGTGGACAAAAACCGACCAAAACATAGAATAAGATCCGGTGAACGAAGTGGAAGCTGCTTCGGTAGCGGTACTTGGCTTCTTCTGCTTCTCTGTAAAATTTAAAGCTTCGGACGCTGTAAAGGTCCAGCGGAGCATGAAAAGATAGGGGACAGGGTATGCGGTGAGAAAGGTAGAACAGAGGAGAAAAGAAGAGGCAGCTTGAATGCGAGGATAGAGGTTCATTTTCCTGTGACAAACTGCGGTACCTTGGAATGTCGATTAATTATCGTGACGTTTTAATCACTCCCGTGGACATTAATGAACCAAAATATAGAACAACCTCCAGGAAAGAAAACAGCCACTGCTTCGGCAGCGATACCTGGCCACTTATACTTCTAACGTTACGTACTTTGGTAAAGCTTGAAGCTTCGGATATCGCGAACACCAAAGAAAACTGCTGGACCGAAAGACGGGGGATACAAAGAGGTGGAAACGAAGAGCAGAAGAGAGAAATAGAAAGCTCCAGGCACTCGAAGCACTTTGGTCTATAAAAATCTGTAGTAACTTCGAACCTCGATTAACTGGCCCGGCGTTCTAATAATTCTTATCCCAATAACTGCCAGAGCCACAGCGGCATTCGACAAATTACACGGTCCTTCGGTATCGGTACTTACAGAGCGAAAAAGAGCAAAGGACCGGAAGACGTACGATTCAAGGAGAAAGTCCGAAGCACTCGCGGACGCGCCTCGACGCAGTGTCCGCACGGTTGACGAGCAGGGGACTCACGAAAGCGAATCGCGGGCTTCTCTTGCTCCCGCAGGAGCGGAAACCGATGAGCGCGGGAGCGAGAGCTCGACGAGAGGTCGGCGTAGCTCGGTTAGTCCGCGATGCCGCGTGCCACGGTTGCCTCTCTTCTGGTTGCTTTCCACCGGTGCGCGACAACCCACCCACGCCGAGGCGACTTTCCGCTCTGCTCTGCTCTTCCGCTCGAAGCCCCCTCGAGCCACCCCTGGGAACTCGTCTGAAGCTCCACCGGCTCGATATTCTTTCCGCGCTCCCGCACGGAACACGATCAACCGCACCGGTGCGCTCCGCGAGGGTGCACGCCGCGCGCTGATTTATCTGGCTCGCTGTACACCGCGGGGGAGGACAAAGTTCACTTGAGCGGGATCAGCTTGTCCGTAACGGTCTATAATGTGCCGATGACCCCGGTTTTTCTATTCAGGATTCTGCCACTTTTCTCTTGTTTGTCCATTTTATGGGCGTCGAGGGTTTCTGCCGAGAGCGGTACGCCGACAGTTTCTGTTTTTCGGGAAAGTCCTCGGATTGGCGTGGAAGGGGAGGATTCGATTTAAGGAAATGACGCTTCAGGGGATTCGAGGGCTACGAGGGATTTATGTTAAAAACGCGCAGAATCGTTGGAAACCGATACAAAGGAAAGAAACTACGGAAGAGGAAGGGGTACAAGTGAATCAGCGATCGAACGAGATCAAACGGAGTATTCGGGGCGTAATAGTGTGTGCAAGGGCAAGGTTCGGCGTACAAACAAGCTAATCACTCGAAGCCCGGATATAATTTGTCGCGTGGAAGGTTTCATCGGAATTCAATACCCGTGAAAGATCCATTTCCGCGCGGGAACCGCGTTAAATCTGTCGGCGACGCGCGCGTCAAAGCACGACGGGCGGCGAGTGGACCGGGGCCCAAGCGAAATATTAGCTAAAATTTACGGCGGGCTCACTAATTGAAATTTACGTTTCCACTTAAACGGGGAGCTGCGCTGCGTCGATAAAATTTCATAAAGGACGCGGTAACGACATCATTTATCGCCGGGCCGCGTCGTCGGTTTGAGCGGCGCGCGTAAAGCTTCCGACGGGTCCGGTGTGCCGCGAGCTTTTGCTGGCCGGTGAAATTACGCGAATTACAACCGACTACGCGTGCAATTTCGAACGCGATTCGCCGCGGGAAGAAGTTCACATTCGTACCTCAGGCTTGTCAACGATCCGTTCGGCCGCCAACGTCTCTTTTGTCTTTTTTCCTTCTTTTCTTTTCCCTCTTCTTTCACTGTCCCCTGTTCCGTTTGTTCCCATTCCCTTCATTCTTCTCTTCTCCCGAGTCTTCCGTTCTACTCCTCGTTTCATTTTGTTCTCTCCTTTCGATCTTCTTCCGTTTTTCTCCTTAAACTCGCGCCTACTGTCCGATGCAAACTCAAAGTGACGCGATAACCGCCGTTTAAAGAGCTCCGAGCAGCAATTCTCGCGATCCGACCGCGATAAATAAGCGACCGCGACGATCGATTCTTCCCGCGAATTAATTAACGTTTCGCAGCCCGTTTACACAACCATCGGACGCGTTGGGTGCCTATTAATGAGTCGCAGCCCCGCAATGGAAATCGAAGCTGGCGTTAAGATATTGAAAATCGCCGCGATTGATGACGCCGGCGGCGTTCGAGCTTATACATCGGCCTGCCGATATTGAGCAATAAATTGTCGAGGACCGAGCCGGTAAGGTCAGGCGGCGAACAGTCGGGGCGGCCATCGCTCGAGGAGCGCCGATTAAACCTTATATCGTGGAATTAGCCGAAGCTGCTTCGGGGATGATTCATTGGCCGAGCGTTAACGACGCTCTTTATAGCTATTATATTCTTTCGGCGCGGAGGTATTTTCTAATATATTGCGGCTTAAGGGGTTGCCTCTCGGTAAGCGACACAGTTTCGTGGGAACCAGTGCTCCGAACGGTGCCACTTTCTTCGATTTTATGGGAATAAATCGGATCGGATCGCTTATTAATCGAGACAGAGACTAATAATCCGTGATACGCTTGAAACGATTATTTCGAACGATTATCGTAAGATCGTCTGTTGAAGATACTCGAATAATCCTTATTAACCAGAGATTCGTCGAATATTATCGAATATTATCTTGAAACTGTGACAAATCTTTCACTTTTCGACGTTTCCAGGATACGTTTAGGACCCACACAGATTCGGATCATCCGACTCGCAACGGAGGGTGAATTTCCTATCAACGTCGGGGATCAAAGAACATCCCAGTTTTCGAGGTTTCTATTTGAGACACGTTTCACACCGGTAAATTGATTTCCGTTGCTTCTACTATTTCTCGAAATCGCGACCGATAAGGGATTTGCGGGTCGGCCGGGGGTCGAGATCGGCGGCAGCCGAATCTCGGATAAAACATGGTCGGGGTTCCGCGCGTAAATCAAACTTTCCGTGTCTATAGGCATCCATTTCCCGCGTCAAACGACTATCGATCCGTCCGAACGAATTACGAAATTTAGTAGAGACGTCGACTCTTGGCCGGACAAGAATTATGCGAGCGTTCTTAACGAATCGACGAAAGGAGGTCGGAAGAAAACCATATTCAAAGCATCTCACCTCCGTTTATTTTTCATCATCTTCGACATTTATAGACGGTCTCCTATTTGTATGCGTTTCAATTACGCAATTCTCGTTTTCCTTATTACTGAAAAATTAAGAGTGTTCCAATTTCAGTTGTTAAGCGATTAAAAATCTCTTTGATCGTGCGTTAGAATTAGAAAAACCGGTCCGAGTATGTTTTTCCATTTTCACTGATGAATACAAGTCCATATTTCTCGTCTGCAACAATTGGAAAAAGCCTGACCACGTACCCAGCACTGTGAAAAGCGAAACAATCGAAACAAGGAAGGGAATGGTCGTGGGCGTGCGAACTGCGACTCGGGAAAAATTATTGCGACTCGCGGCGAAACGAATGAACTCCCAAAAAAGCTATCCAACGCTCGCTTCATAATTCCGTCGGGAGTAACACGACGCGCTAATTTGCCCGCGCCATCTCTATGACGGGTAAACAAAAATACTAACAGACGCGTCTCATTATTCGTCGCTGTTTGCAGCGACGGCCCTGTTTCGTGCAGTTGGCCTCGACAATTAAAACGCCGACCAATTTTCCACTCAGCTTCGTCCGTGGTTTTTACAGGACGCAGGGAAAACATCGATAACTATACCGATTGCTGTGGTTTCTGCTGCGTGGATTCCAGAACACGATAAGTAGAAATGGTTGGCAACCTACGGACACATCGCGATTCTGTTCATCGGGAAAACGATGAATATTTCAATTCTGCTGCATCGATACAGAGGAAAGAATTTATTTTGAATATTCAATTGCAACAGAAAGACTGCAACGCTCGCGCAGCCTTGGTCGAATTATCTTTTGGTATCTATAGAACGCGCCCGAATGATCGTAATGCGATCAGGAACAAAGCGACGAAAATCAGTGCCTATTTTGTAGCCGATTAGTGCCTATTGTATTAACTCTATTTCGCGATCGAATCTCCATCGAAATCTCATCGGAAGGTCGAACAACCGAATACTCTGCGCAAGGGATGACGTCGAAAAGGTACGCGAGGTTCCCGAGTGAACGATAAAAAGTTTGTTAATTGCAAGAAACGTGTATCCAGAAAATTGACCGACGATAGACGAAACTGCTCGGATTCTGGCATATTGGATGATTATTAAGGGTATCTCTATATTATCGCAATCGACTTATCCGTTCTTCCCTTCTGCAAGCAAGCATTATCCGGCAAATTCATCACGTCGGCCGCATTGTCGGCGTCGGTTCAGTTACCATTATTACCGTTATCCACTTCCAATAAGCATTATCCCGAGGAGGTCGGGAGGCGCAAGTAGAATGCGACCGTACGCGAACCGGGGAACTTCCTTCCAAGTCGGGATCTTCTTTCGGTAATCGTCGATAATGCAGTTACCGTGGCCACCCTGCAACCCGCTGGATCGCCTATCGATCCGTCGGCCAACCAACCTGACCTATATTCGGCTGCCACTCGGAGGAGCCTCCCGGAGCGGACCCCGTTGTCCTACGCGCGTCATTTCCCTCGTCCTGCGAGCTCCTTTAAAAACGACCATTCGAGAACCGTTTTAATATCGAGATTGCTCTCCGTCGGTACTCGGTGATGTCGACATCACGGAGTTACGTGCGATTGTCCCCGGATGCGAGCGACGAGTATATTAAAAATACTAGATCAGTTTACACTTTGGATCTTTCGATACGAGATTCACTTTGTTTCGGCTTTCGTTTCGACATTTATACGATCGTTCCTCTATCGTTTGCTATTCTTCTCCATTTAATCGAAATTTAAAACGCGACCATTTCAAACGCAAGAAAATGCATTGATATCCTCTCCGAATGAACCGCGGAACGAGCCCATGACGCAGTCGGGGAGGCCAGAGATTTTAATAACTCCCGTAGACTTCTGCCGAAGCTCATAAATTCTGAAGCGGTTCTAGAAGTCCGCCGTTCCGAAAATAAACAGGTCCGGTCGAAGATAAGCGCGCGGCAGATCAATGTGCGAAGCGTTCGAGGAGCCAGGGAAGTTCCTTTCTCCGGCCGAGAATACCGACTTTCCCGGAGAATCGTTTCCGCCGGCTCCCGGACTCGTTCGGCCCCGAGGGAATCGCGCGAGACGTTCTCCGCGAGTGACGAGCGTCGAGAGGAACGGCGCGTCTTTTCGCTGCCCTCCCGACAACGTCGATGCTTCAACGCGCTCGCCGCGCTGTCAAGGATAACGCGGCCCGATAAATCGACCGGGACCGCCAGACGTGCGGCCCATTTTTCACGATCCCAAGGAGATCCCGTGGAAACCCGTTCACCCGACCGCGAGGTACCGTAACGGCGAAATTTATCGCCAAGTGTGTGCCGCGGAAACGCGTGTTCAGCATCAATTTCGCCGATTAGTTGGCCGCGAAGTTGGTCAACTCGCCGCGTGTCCCCGTCTAATGCAATTTTCCAGGATGCCAAACTTCCACCTACGTAAGATCAACGGAGAGAAATTGATCTTGGAGCTGTGGCTGATGCCCCTAACGAAATGTCGGAGGAACGAACAGAGTAACGAGTAACGCGCAATTCTTGTTATTTGTAACGTTGATTATTAGAGACATTGCACTTGTATAAAAATGTCCGATACAGTTGCTACAACGTTGCGAATCTGCAATACGGCGTGGTTATATATTCCCATGCAAATTTTCATGATTTCCAAGCGAACGCGAACGCCTATTATTCCTCACAACAAGTAGAACCCGCAAGCAACGATCAGACAAGCAACCGGCTCGTATTCAACTCATCCACCTAGCCAAAATTCCAAGCCAGCATCCCTTCCAACACAAAATAACTCGAACAAATCTCATTCTACATTTTCGACCTACTTCCTACAAAATCCCAGCCATCTGTACCCACCACGGAAACCTACCTTTTCCAAAGACTTGCCGTACCGCCTACAATTACTGTCCTAGAACAACAGTGAATTATATGTCCTAACCAGGCCGGTTCCAAATGAACCAAACGAGTGTTCGCGACTTTTAACCCTACTTACGATTTAAACTCACGCGTAGCTCGCTAGGATTACTTTCGAGCATACGGATTAATTACGTCCGCATTAATTAGTAATTATTCGATCGAACGGTGTTATCATTATCACGCGTGTATCTTCCTCGACGTCGCATAATTACGCATTAGGTAATGCTATTGGTAATACGGAAACCGTTCGAAACAATCACCGTCTAATCGAATGAACCGTACTAATTAGCAATTAAAAGATTTGCTTCAGGATCAGAAGCGACTCCCATCGAATTCAACGTGGCAAACCTAAATGAATGTGTTTAAATTAAGGTTATACGAGCTACAGAAGTTGTGTAGTAACCCGAATTCGGGCGGCACCGCGGTCAAAGCGTTAAAGAAGCGCGGAAGCGACGAGAACGAACGTTGTCGACGAAATCCTGAGGAACCAACCGGGTGGTCCGTCGCGGAAAATTACGAGGACCCGAGTCTTTGTGCGGTTACTTCTTTTCGAGCGTGATTATCGGATAAAGAGCGGTCCGAAGGATCCGGGTCGAAACTTTGGCGGCCAGGAACGATCCGTTCGGATTATGGAGACCGCTCGTTAGCCTCAGACATCGCGGGACTCGAGCAGATTTATCGTACCCGTGTCGCGGGGGACGGAGGGTAATTGATGATCAACGCTCGAAAATTCTGGTATTAATTAATTTTAATGGAATCCCGAGATCTCGGCCGGCATCGATCGTTTCTCATATTCCGCCGGTCGGGCGTAAATCCGACCGTGAACACTCTAATTGATAGAACGCGTCCGGCTCCGGTCTCGGCCGGATTTATCGTTCGCGGTCCCATCGATCCCTTCGACGCGTCGACGCTCGTAAACGACGCCGACGCTTCCGACCAGTGACGTCTGGAGTGACCGTTTTCGAACCTTGATGCGTTTTCCTATCGATCGCTGGTTGTCTTTGTGGGTTACGTGGTCCCAGCGAATGTAATGCTGTTTTTCGCAGATACAATTTTCACGAATCACGATCAATCGTGTATGCAGAGGTACGGAATCAATGTTTTCGGGGGGAATTTCGCGAAAGCTGGAATATCAGGAAGATTCGAAGAAAGAGAAGTCATTCAAAATTCGAATTTTAGGAAAATTCTTTTATTCGAAAGAGGTCTCCGACGACAAGGCGGGAGTTGCGAATTGTACAAGTGCCGTAAATGTTTAAAAATCCGCAGTCCAGTTACGACTTTTCGCAGTCGACACCATTCAGCGATCCTTTTAGCTTCAACATATTCTACATTGTTACCACCAGACTGTGAAATTTTATGCGTGCACACATTTTTACGGAGACGTTTAAACGGGCGGGCATTGCATAAAATTTAATTCTCCTCGTAAATGGTTCGACCGTAAGTCATTCTTTAATGTTCTTCCCGCGAAATGCGAAGTCACGGTCATTAAATTAGCGCGACCATTACTAAAATCCTTAATACCTGTGCCACATTAGATACAAACCTGAGGAAAATCTGTATCGTAAATAATAAACCACAAACTTTCCAACAATAATAATTCTAACGAAAATTTCCACTCCGCGGGATTCGCCATAATTGATTTGTTCACATCTCTGATTGCAGAATGAACTGTCAACTTGACGTAGAATCGGCGGAAACAACTGGTCGTCGAAGGATGGTTACTTTGAAAAGACATTGTTCCCACGATGGATTCGACGCGTCAACGGATCGTTAACGAAACAAACTGAACGGGTCAATAGAAGAAAGTTCCGGCCGTTTGGTTTGATTCCACGAGGTGTCCGGCACACGTTGATCAAATAATCAGCGCAGCCGGCGGCGACGAATCACGGGAACAGGTGGACGCGATAGTACGCTCGCGTCGTGGACCGGCGCCGGCCGCCGGGCGCCGCGTGTAACGGAAACGTGGACGGTTTTCGTGTTTCTTCTGAAAATAAATTCGGCACGCTGAGAGCAGTCAGTCACGAAGCCTCCTAAAAATACGCCCCGCTAAAAATATGATCCAGCTACTATTTCCGGGGGAGCGATCCACGGGTACAATGCCTCGGACGACAGTCGGCCGAGAGTCTGGATTCGAGTGATCGAACGTCGCGTCTGCCACGATATTCCCGTAATATTATTACATATTAACAATAACCGTCACTATTGGGATGCCAAGATAATCTTCTCGTACTTATCTTTAATGAAACTCGAGTGAATCGTTTGACATTTCAGCTCGTCGAACCGACAATCATCCGATTACACGCTTTGTTCATTAACGCGACGCTACTCGTTACGCGTAATATCGTGATTGCAATGCCAGAAAAATTGAACGAGTGACGCGTGAATGCAAGACAAGGCATAATTATATTACAGAATGAACAACCTGGAAGTCTGTGCAAGAAGAAGCACAGATTACAGAAAGCAAAGAGACAGAGCGAAAAATTATTAGTTCGACGGAAGATATTACAACGGGAATTAAGGGCAGTATCTCAGAAATGCTCCAGCGGAATATCGTCGTTGTCTCCTTGACCGTCGTCCCGGTGAACCCGGGAACGACGGCGTGAAAATAACCCGCGGATAAAATTGGACGAAGGAGCATCACGGCGCGCCGTGAAAAGTAACGAGAACGGGAGCGACGGGCGGCGGCCATTAATGCGCCATGAAAAATTACAGCCCCGATGCCATTGCAAATTCAACGGCAATCCCACGGTGTTCCGCCCGTAGTCTCCGTACGAAATTCATTCAGTCTATCTTAATTCTGACAGAAAATTCCAAATGGTTCCCACTGTGTACCGCGTCGTAATAATTAGTCGTCGACGAGAAACGACGAGAACGCGCGTCTTTCTTTGCGGAGCTTTCCTTGTCGACGGACTTCTTTCGGTCCGATCAGCCTAAAAACGCGACCGATACCTGATCTCGTCTTCTTCGTACGTGAACCAGATCGGCGGTAACTCTCGGCCGAAACCCTGGCGAAGATCAATCTCGAGCGAGAAGGAAGAAATTGGTTGCAGTAACGAGGACTGAGACGAATCTAGAATCGACGAGCTTTTTGCCCGATTTCTCGGAGCATTTACTTATGACGTGCTTTTTGCCGGTTCAAGTAAATAGTGGAGATTCTTTGAAAAATGCAATTTGTACCTATGCATCCGATGGAACGCTTGGGAGAACAGCGATATTACTCGGGTTATTTCGAATCGATATTTGCAGCCCTCGATTGCTTGGATTTTTCACGTTTAGATTAATTTCCAGCGGAATTTTCAATCTACGGGAATCTTTGGATTTTATGCTGTACATATACGAGTTTCCTATTTTTATTACGTATATTATATATTTGTAGATCTCTATATCAAAGTATTGATTCTTACAAGCCCTTATTAACCCTACCAATAGTTGATAAGACGCTAAGCAAGTTCTCTGAAAATGAATCCCTTCTCTCTAAATGAAAATACCCAAGGCCTGACCCTTCGTTGACCACGCTACTTGTAAGTTATCAAGACAATCTCATGGAGGCAACACACACACACACACACACACACACACACACACACACACACACACACACACACACACAGAGGAGGAATCCAAGTTTCTATTATTTACTGTGCTCCGAATGTATGTCAAAGCTTGCGCAAAGTGAGTCACCCTAAGATCATTTCATACTCTGGCCATGGAAAACCTCGGTTATATCCCGGATCAAGATTTCGAGCACATCCTCGGCCTTGGACCCGCTGAAAGAATGTTTCCGAAACTGCAATTGAAACTTGGCCTGCTTGCTTCCATAAGACGCCGCGTAAATCACGGTAAATAGGAGAGAAATGGCGAAACTTTGGCGGATCTCGCTGCCAAGGAATCTCTCGAGCGATTCGCAATTTTTCCAAGATATCCGTCGACATCGCTGATCGTAACAGCTCCTAAACGCTAACAGCTGATTATCTGTTCGTTTTTTCCGAACAGTAGATTACTCGTAGAAGATGCAGGACATTAGGAAATAAAACCAATGGAAAATTAAGCGAGAAAAAATGAAATCTAACCGATCGGCCGCAAGTCCTCGACCTAGCCGTCGACTGCTCTCCTAACAGTACCGTAGGGAAATCAGTTGACGTCCAGCGAGACGGCACAGGGGCAGGGGGATCTTTCGCTGTGCGTTTCGTATACAGTTCCGACTGGTTACGTCCAACTACATTGACGAATAGCAAGCGAGTGTAGCAAATCGAACGAGGAAAGATGAGAACCGACCAATCGGACCAGAACTTTTTAGCTTAGCTATCAAGTAGAGTTAGCTAGCCGCCTTTTTTCACCGATTAGTTCCCCCTGATCATCATTAGAGAATGTCGCTGCACCGATGATCAGCTTCTGTTCGGGATCGGACCCACACGGATATTTTCGTTCGATTCGACGCTGGGCAAATTTCAATTTGTCGAAGGAAGTAATTTCCGTCTGCGATATTCTTGACAGGGGTGGCGTGTAATCGACGCGCGCCCCTCGTTCCAGCTCTCCCTACCGTCGAAAAATGGAACGTAAACGGGCGACAACAAAAATATTTTCAGTGGCCCGATGAGTAATTGATTCTGTCCGCCGCGGGATTACTGTCGCCGGGCTACGACCTGACGGAAGCTATTATTCAATGACGGACAGGGCTAGGCGACGCGGCTTTCCCCGTCGCGGTAGAATTTCGTCCGCCCTTTGAATCGACATGCCGCAAAGTTGCTGCCCTGAAATTATCTTGATGCAGCTTTGTAAAAGAAAAAGAAATCGCACGTACAGGTTCGTGTACATTTGTAGGATTTAATCGAAGAACAGATCTTAAAAGAGGAGAGTTTTCATGGAATATACAAGGTGTTTCAAAGTGGAGGTGGAAAGATAGCGTTTAAAAATTCCTTATGACGGACAGTTTGCATTCGAAATAAAATACTTGGATGTACGTACTTGGAAATTCGATCAGCGAAGTCACGCGAACCGGCCTCTGTGTTTTGGATACTCGACGCGCGCTCACACTTCACTGACCCGCATGTGGGTCGGAATGATTTCGACTCGGGAGTTTCCCGAATGCACACAAACATCGCCCGTATGGCTCCTTTCAACGTTCGCGCTGAGCTAAACAAGGACGATGCAAGGACAGCGGCCCGTAGTGTTTGGAATAGAAAGATTGTTTATTGACGCAGCCAGCTTGTTGTTTCATTGAATATATGAAAGCACGTTAAAAGCATAGACCGAACGGACCGTTTGAGAATTTCTTTCATTTCTATTTCTAGCTTTTATCGCCGCGCGAGCGATCCCGTGGTCGACGTTCGGGTTATTATCGCTCTTTCGAGAATCCGTAAAGACCGAACAATCGATTCCGTCCTCTTTCAATTATAAGCTTACCAAGAAATACAATTTTCAAATTTCGTTCGACGAATTGGGCGTCCGCGTTCCTCGAACGGATCGATCTACGAAACATCATAATTCATCGATAGGATCTTGAAGGAAACCCAACGAAAAGAGAAAACGGAAACGCGTGCCGCTCACCGATAAATCAAACCCCGACGTCGGAAAGGCGGAACGTTGCCGATAAAATTGTCAAAATAGAGTCAAGCGGAGACACGGTTCGTTACAATTGTATCTGTCGCAGCGTGTAACGTATGGTTTATTTTAACGCGTTCCCGGAAGACAGACGGGTGGAAACCGACGGGTAGAAGGAAAATGGCGAACGACGGAGAAACAATTCATCACTCGATGTCTCGATAACGACAGCAGGGTAACGCCGTTGGCACACATTCGCCGCGTGCTCTTGGCAAAGCTCGGCGGATCGCTGTCTCGGGTTCCGCGTCATTTCGCGCGAGAAGATTGGACCGGTCTTTCAAACATTTCGGGTTACGACGGGCGCCCGGCGACTTTAAAGGCTCTTCGCCGCCATTCACCGCTGCGGACAAACGTTTCCACTGCGTGGGCGGCGGGCGGCGGGCGACGGGGAGGCGGGACGACCCCGAGTCTTTCCCGCGGGAGTCTCGCGAGTGCGTTCCCTCGGTCGTCCAAGATGCTCCGAATAACCGGAGGATCCTCGTCGTACCGTGTGCATTTGCTGAATTACCTTCGCCCCTTTCGCCCTCTACCCGGTTCATCCTCGAGCGACCTTCGCTATAACTCGAGGCACCGATAACGGGTCCCAGCGTCTAACAAACGTGTCCTCGTTTAATTAAAATGTTCCGCGATGTCTCGCGGATTTGCCTAACCAAGTGGAACATTCGGATGATCGTTTTGGTAAGGCAGCGTAGAATTTGTATGACGTATTTGGTAAGTTTGTTCTAGATCTCCAACTTTCTCTGCGAAACATTCGACAACTTGTAAGTTATTTGAAAGTTCCGGTAGCGAAATATGCAGCTAACGCGGAATCAATGAAAATCCCAGTGCAGCTCCAGCAGCAGCCCTCGTCGAAGCGAACAGCGAATCCGCGATACTGTCCGGCCCTCGCCGGAATCGCGTAACGTTTCGAAGCTTATGTAAACAGCGTAGCCATCGACTCTCCCAGAATACACGGCTCGCGTCTCGTGCTCGGTCGGTCAGCTGTGCGAACGGTCGATCCGTCCAGGACAGAAGAGCCACCGATACGAGCCTCGATAGCGTAGGAACAGGTGACGCTCGTTTCCTACCTCGAAAACGGTTGCGAGCGTGCCGTCGTGTGCCGTCGTGTGCCGTCGTGTGCCGTCGTGTGCCGTCGTCGGCCGGCTCGCTTAACCCTCCGTTAGACCGACCGGAAGGGACCATTGTCTCCAAGTGGCGCTTCGCGAGGACAATCGGGCGCGAGAGGGAGCGAGAGGGAGCGAGAGCGAGTGAAGGAGGGAAGGCACTTTCGCCCGGGAGCTTTCAAAACAATGACGCGCTTGCGGTAGGACACGGCCAGGGAAAGAGAGGAGCCTGAATGCGCGGCTATTAGAACGGGAAATAAAAAACCGTTCGACCTTATTCCCAACCACTAGTGTGGCCATCCGCACGGAATTCCTCCTCCCGCGTTACAGCCCATCGGGCCGCGATAATGCTAACAATAAAAATAATAACATCCAGACTGTACCGGTCGCGAAGAGCTCGAGGGACAAACGAGCACGCGTTGCGTTCAGTTGCGTTGCGCCGCGGCACAATGGACACCGGCGGGGAGGAAAAGAGGCGAAAGTTAATTAGCAAATGAACGGGGCGAAGCGAAACGCGCCGAAGACAATGTTGCTCGCGTGCGCGGGCCGGGTTCACCGGGTAAACGCTGTTATTAAACCTGACCCATATGGGATTTCGTCTGGACAAAAGGAGGCGAACCGGAGAGCAGGATCAATTATAAGGAGGAACGTGCGTCGAAACGTTGCAGAACGAACGACGGGACGATCAATTCCGGAATCTGGCTTTTCTCTCGGTTTCGCGGCGCAGCTGCTGGATAACCGAAGGAATGGCTGCGATTTTTCTTGGGGTAGCCTCTCGGTGTCGTGTTTTACAAGTTGCCGCTATAATTAGATCATTAAGGGGCTAGGTGGAAATTCAGATTCATTACACTTTCCGTGTTATCGGCGGTCAAGGCGGGATACCTCGAGAACGGCCGTCGTTCTCGCTTAAAGGCGCATCCCCATTCTTTGTTGGAAACCGAGCTGTAGCCCGTTTACACGGCGAGTTAACCGAATTAGGTTGGCAGCGCGCGTTCGCGGGGGAAAAGGAGCGGCTTTCGTAAGAACGCGAAACTTTCTGACAAAGCGGCGGGGGAGTTACGGTTTCAGCGGCGGACAAAAGGAGGCTCTCGTGTTTAACTCGGCCCGCCCTTCGCCTCTGGGGACGAACGGTCCTTAACAATCGGGCCCGCGTCAGCGGGGATAATTGACGGGGCGAAAATGACCGGCGTTTCGTTTGCGCGGATATCGTGCCGGAGCCTGGAGCCCGGGGACCTTGGAGGAACAGTAATTAATGCATCAAAGGGCGAGCTTTGTCGCGAGCTCCGCGACTTCTTTCGCCACGGGAACGCGGACCGCTGGCCGTTCTCGAACCTCAAAGCGGCCTTTCCCATCGACTTTCCCCCGCGTCGGTTCGACGATTCCACGCCGGCCATTAGCTCGATGTTCGCTGTCGTTCCGCGAATAGCCATCGTCGAACCAGTATTAGTCTCATTTCCGTTTGCTTATGAACAGTAGACTGCTGCTTTTCAATCATAAGCTTTCAGAAATCATAAAGTAGAGAACGGTGGGTATGTATCGATATCGCGAGTTGCTCTCGAAAATGAGAACTATGCGGTGCGCGTTCAGATGGGCTGACGTCTACCGATTTTTGGCCACTTGATTTCTTCTCACTGGCAGGGTGTATTTCAGTGGTCCTACTCTCCAGCTGCGCGCCGCCGGAAGTCTCCAATAACCATGCAAACGTCGCGCAATCCTCTTTAAACGAGGAAAAGCGGAGATCGAACTGGTTTCCATCGATCCGTCTCTATTGAACGTCGCATGCTCCGATGCGAGTCAACGGGGCAAAGTTGACTCGTGTCCTTAAACGATCGATTCGTCTATTTAAACGATCTATTAATTCGATGGAAAATCCTTCCGATTCGATAGCAAGGGAAACGCATCGAAAGACTCGTTAAAAGGTCAATTATTTAAGAGCCATAATCCATTGCATGATCCAAAGGAAAAGGCCGAAATTCATTTCGCCGAAAGAACGAAATTGCGGCAATCAATTTGCATACGATCGCGAGAGGTTGCAGACGATATGTTACGTGAGTCGGTTACGTAATCACGAGCGGCTCCGCGTTCAAAACTGATCCCTCCTTATGTAAGCTTCCACATTTCGAGCCATTTCCGACCGGGAATTATTCGAATTTCATAGCAACTTCCTCTCGAAGCATCCTGTTCCCGTCGCGATAACACGCGTGGCAACCGCTTCGAACGAAATCGCGCTTCGCCGAAAGACAACGGAGGAACCAGCGAACGGGGAAAACGGGAACAACGGGGAAAGTTTCGAGAAAACACGGGTAAATCCCGGTGATTTGTATTTAAAACGCGTTGTTAACTATTCGATGGATCCGTTAACTCGAATTTTCAGGGCCATTGAGCGCGGTACGTGACTTACACGTTAAGGCTGCCGCCGGATCGTCCCGCGACCCGCCATTCAATCGAAACCCTCCGCAACCCGGAAATTACCGTGGGAAAAAAGAACGAGCGAGCAAACGCGCAGCAGCAGCAGCAGCAGCAGCACCACCACCACCACCACCGTCTCCCGGATACCTTTTCACGGGATCGGCCGCGGCCGCCTCGTAATTAACGGATTAAGGCACAAAGGCGTTCTCGTGTGCGAACACGGATCGGCAGCGCCGCGCCCCTTTCATCGACGCTGCCTTTATTTGTTTGCCGGTACAGAACGCCGAGATTACTCTTGTTCGTCGCGGAGAATGGCTCGCGAGTGCATGCAGCTGTTACGAAGCCTGTGAAGATTCGTCGGGTAGTTTTCTCTGCCTGTTAATATGAGCGGCTGCTTCTTGTCGACCGTTAGTGTCTTTCCAGCTGCTTTTCAAAAGAATTCCTTCGGAATATTGGATAGTGTGTCTTTTCATTCTATTCCTTATGATTCGGATTTTCTTCGATTCCATTAAGACTTCCGTTAAGAATAGTTCGCTGCTAATTATCTGTTCCCGACACGACCCTATGTTGCGCGTGAAGGAAATTGAACGAAATCAATGAAATTAAAGAGAATCGTCAAGTTACGAGACGAATGTCTATAGCGTTCACTCTACGGTGTTCTTCGCGGAGAATACGAACTGACATTTCAACACTTTTACGCATCAGGTGTTCCGCTTACTTTCTCATTTAATATCATCCCCTATTCGGTGGGAACGTGGCTTTGGAAACACACTGTAGAACGAAGGTAAGCGGGGTATCCAGCTCGCGGAGGGCATTGTTTCAGGGACAAACATTACCCGGGGCAGGATTTTTTCCGGCGCGGTGAAATCGCGAGCACACCACGGTCGAGCAATCGTGGTGTTCTGAATGGTCACTTGTTAAAAGTTCGCGCGTGGAACACGGCGAAAACTCGTTTCGCTCGCTCCTCCCTCGGAGTAATTCCAATTATCGTAATAATGTACGGCCTGTTCGGGAGTTTCGAGGATAATTATAACTTTCCGCGGACAGCCGTAATGAAACCGCGGGGAACTGAGCGTGCTAGGTTCACGTATGAACGGTGCTCGTCGCGACATCCACTGCGACACCGAATGCGTTCGCGATAAATCGATCATTTCCGGGGATGAATGTAGAAAGGAAGATTCATAGACGACCAAACGGAAGATTGTACACATCGAAAATCCAATCGATTGTTTTCGCAGATGAATTTTTCAAAGAAGAATCTCGGAGAAGCAAAATCAGAAAGACGATTCCACGCGGTATAATGGAGTGTTACGAGACTAATATCGAACGAGCACCCTATTATCCGGCTTGGATCTCCTCAATGGTCAACCGAAGCACCCGTCCCCGCGGCTTTCTTCTCCCGGACAGCTCTGCTCACTCCTCTTCGGGATCAATTCATTACGGTTCATCCACCGGGTGTACAATTCGCATTTATCCCGGCAAACTTCTATCGCCATCTACAAAATTCCTAACGTTCTCGTCGATATTCGACAACGTTGCTTCGGTCATCTGTTTTCCGATCGCTTCTATGTCGCTTTGCGCTTCGAGAGCAAAGAAAATTGTAATTGTTCGAAGCTAAAAGACCGCAGGGGCAGCTCCTCGATTCAACGCAATCGCAGAAAATTGAATCGAATCGGTCGTTTATTTCGCAAATATCGATCACGCCCGGCAATTACAGTGTGGGCAGGGAGCGGCTAAGCGGCGGATCGTTGCCAGAATTTTACGCACGACCGAACCGGGTCGTCGATATCGTTTTTCGGGAAGCACTTAATTAAGCTTCTCTTCTTCTGGCCGAGCTCCGCCGGAAATGCGGCCGCGCGACGCGCCTGCGAGCGAGTCGTTTATCGGAGCACGGCACTCGTCGGGAAATACCTACTTCCTACTTTAACGATGTTCGCGGGACATGGAAATTTCGTGATACGGACTCGCGTGCTTTTTACGAGCCGATCCAAGATTAATCTACTCGACGACTTTGTTTTACAACGTCGGCGCCTTGTTAACTTTCCGAACTGCGAGCTCCGGCAGGTTTACGGACCAGACACTGGGTACACAAAATTAATCATTGCTGAACATTTTGTATTCTCGCTTGCATTAGCATCGACACGGCGCGTTAAACTTTATCGAACTCTCGGAACCAGAGATTCGAAACCGTGTTCCATAATAATCACATTTTCCAGCTGGAACGATAGCTTTCTTAACGAAGATTTCCGAAGGTCCGGTCCAGTTTTCTTATTGCCAGTATCGCGTTAACGACGTTATATGTAGGGCAGGGCAGTCGTTCCGACAGCAACGCGTAAAAGTTCATGGCAAACCCAGCGTTTCGCGAATGCGCGATCCAGTTTATGTAGAAACGACAATTGAAACGATTCCAGCTTCGATCTACGTTCGCCGAAATTAGGTCATTCGAACTGTAAGAAAGCTTTTAAACCAATAATAATTCGGATACGCGAATTCCTAACTCTTCCAATTCCCTTGAACTTGTTGAAATCAATCGAACGTTTCGTTTCGAGGAAACTATCGAGTGTCTAGGAAAAGAGAATACACCGGAAACCACTTCGGGTAAGAGTGTTAAACGATGGACCGTGCGATATCGAATAACGTTCGAACGATTCGAGAGAACGGATAGGATTAATTGCGTTTAGCGACTTTCTCGGACAACACCTAAGAAAACGATGGAAATCATTCGACGCGGAAGTTAACGATCGTCAACGGTCAGGAGTAAAGTCGAGTCTACATTCGAGAGTGAAGCTGCGGATACGCTTGCAGCAAGTTCGATTCATGTATGATAGAAATGAAATCAAATTACACGAAGCGATACGATACCACGTAAATACGAACACTCGTGGAAATCGCTGTAAAAAGATGTCCCAAGGTTGTTGCCGGAATCCCCGGACTTTTACAATTCAACATCGTATCGAGGCCGACTGTCCGAGAATATTTTGAAACTCACAGTGATTCCTAAGCTAGTACCCAAAGAGGAAAAATCGCGTCGAGAAAATTTCGCGATAGCTTCGCTCTGAAATGGACAGCCAGCTTAACAACCAGACAACCCTGGACGCGGCGAGGTTTGGTCGATCGTTGGGAAACGATCGATCCACGCCTCTCGGCAGCCTCGAGGCTCTCGACGAACCGGCTCGAGGATCGGCCGTTCCGCAGCGCCTGGGCTATCGTTTCGGAAACGATTCCGCGATCCCACGATTTCTCCCGATCCCGTAATTACGTCGGCGCCGTTCGAAACCCTCGCTCGCACCCGAGAGGGCGAGTCGAGTGCGGGATTCGGACGTCTTTCGATCTTGAAATCTGGAACGCGCGCAGCTGGAAATGGAGCCGGCCGTTTCCGCTCGAATTTCGACCGCTATTATTCTCGCGGCACCCTCGTCGAGAAGGTTTCGTCGCGTAACAAGCGCTTATGAAATATTAAGGGGCCTCGGGAATGTGTCGGCAGGTGAGTTTCCGTGGTACGAGGCTGCTATCGAGGAGAATCGAGTATGTTTCTTATTTCGTGCGTTCATTGGCTATGGTAGGCAGGCCATAAAGTCTTTTAGCACAGAGAACATTGGTACATAGGCGAGTACGTGGAAACAGTTAATAACGACGGGAATATTTGTTCGCGTTTCTATGGAATCGTCAAAGACGAGTCGAGTATGGTTTACGGTACACGAGCTCAGTCTGTGGTAGAATAGTCACGGAACACGCGACATTCCTGTGAAAAACACAAAAAATAATCGGGAAATGTTGAAAGAACGTTACAGAAGGTGTCAGGGGAAAATCGACTAATACTGTTGTAACGCGCAAACTGTCCGAGATTCGAGTTCAGTATCGTAATGTACAGTTTGTTTCCAGGCGCAAAGTGCATTATCTCGTGAACGAGCATGCAGCGATCAGTGGTACAAGTAGAAAGTTCTCTCACCTGAGTAGCAACGGGTATGCTATAACCGTACAAATCCGGCCTCGTATCTAAATAAAATGTCCCTGATAAAACAGTCAAGAAGCACGGAACTGTCTAACATGGCAGCGGAATGTACACCGAAACTTGGCACGCGAACGGTGCGACGCCGAAATTAGGCAGCGGTTAGTTCCATGCAGGTAGCCAAGGCGCGCAAGCGAAACCGGGTGCAGAACATCGGCCGGACGGTTCTCGTTGGAGGACCGACTTAAGCCCGGCACGACGAAAGTGTACGACCCCGCGGTTACAGCCCCGTTCCCGAGGAAAGCCTCAACTGCCACTATCAATCAGGATCACCGCTCGACGTTCCTCGGAGTACTGCGATGATTCTTGTCGATCATAGCTGAGAATTTACGACTGGGGGGCAGGAGTCATCGGACAACTCCGTGGAATCTGTCCCCGGTAATCCTTACCGATCGAGCGGCTCGAGCTTCCGGAGTTTCGAATACGCAGGGTGTCCCAGTAAACGTCGTACACCGAACATACCATATTCTCCTAGGAAAAAGGTCAGCCTTACGGTATACCGGGCTGCACAAGTATCTGTCTTTAAGGAAACGCAAGTTGGGAGAATTGTACGATAAGTAGAAAAGGTGAGCGCTCGACAGACGCAAATGTCTATCGATGTTTCGCATTTTCTACAATTTTATACCGAAAATAAGTGTTTATGCGAATGGGGGTGACGCGCCGCAATGCCGATTTGCTATTACAAAACTTATATATTTTGATACGATCGTTATTTCGGACACACCCAGTATGGAAGCGCACAGCCAATAAATCTAGTTACATTCTGAATGGGAATAACATGAGCTATCCTTCCAAGGAGGATTACGAATGGATTCTGCTCCCACTGATCCAGCGATTCTCGCCACCCCCTAATAAATTGTTCGACTCCGAGTAGCGAAAATGCTTAGCGCTGCGTACCGGGCTGTACCGCTGAACAGAAATCTTCGGAAACTTCGGTTTGATTCCACTTTCGTCGCGTCACTTATAATCAGCTGAAATGAGGATCAAAGTAGCCGGAAGTGCATAGAAAACGCCGTAGCGTGCGATTCGCGCAGCCGATCGAGCGTGTCACCTAAAAAGAGAGAATCGCCGAACGAAGTCGAGTGCAAGGTGTATCGTGCATCGAGGCATACGGGAGCCAAGGCGAAAACAAGCCGAAAGCAGCGAGCGCGCACGATCGATGCGCTCGCCGCGACCCCCGTGTCCTCGCTGAGGAAAAAAAAACGCCCCTTTCGCCGGCTGTTTCGTGTTCCAGCTCGTTCCTACCGGCTACACCTAACCCAAGATTACTCCGATTCAATTTATCTTGCTCGCGTTCCTCTCTCTCTCTCTCTCTTTTTTCCTGTTCTACGATAGCCGGCCAGTTTTCGGGGGCTCGTCTTCGACTCGCGCAACGACGAGATTAAAGCTAGGAAATTGGATCTTCGTTGGCGTTTCCGAGGTTTAACGCGTTCACCGGGAGACCTCAATATCTATAAAAGCTCCCCCGCCGGGCAGGCAGCTCCTTTTAATGAAATAGAAACTGCGTGAGTCGAGATTCGTCAGGACACCGGCTCTATCAACCGCAAACGGTACCGAGGGACACCGGCAACGCGTCATTTTCCTCGGCAGCCATAGTTGGAATTCATTCTTTCCGAGTTCCAATCTTCAGAATTATTTCACTTAGTCGATCAGGGAACTTTGGTAGTAAACTGTTTCGCATCGCGTGGAAAAACTTCGCCGTGAAAAATCCGAGATCGTTCAGGTGAAGTGGGTAATCGGCTACAACGGGAGAACTCTTTGAGAAATGTACAATAACCGTCGTTGACTAAGTAGCAACCGATACCAATAAAATGATGCAGTGTCCGTTGCTTGGTCGCAACCCGGACATTTCTCTCGATCACGGCCCGTCCGAGGATCTCTTCCGAAGATCAATAGATCCGCGCGTTAAGCCGTCGGATAGTTATCGTCCATCGCCGGTCGGCCCGATAAATCGCAGCGGATAGCCCCTGCTCGAACGTTGCGCGAAGAAAAATTTCAAGACGGACGCAGTCGCATAGGCGGCGATCGATGCGCGCCGCGCGATTTTTCCGAGCAGCCCCAAACCGGGACAGAATACGAATAAACCTTAGGAACCTCCGTGATTGCGAAGGAGGTCTCGCCCGGCGCAGGAATATCGTTCGGTATATCTAACGAGCGACGATAAAATCAGACAATTTCGCCGGGGTAGCTCTCCGTTACCCAGAAAATCGAACGGCGAGAAAACGCCGGCAGCCCCGAAGCCCGCGATCCCCACGACTCTTAAAATATTCATCTTATTCGATGCTGTTGACGCGCGCCGTCGGCAGACGGGCTCCTCTTATAAAACATTTCGTCCCTCCGCGCCCGGGAAGCAAGCGCGAGCAACCTTTGCCAACCGACTCGGCTTCGGGAAGTTCCTCTCTAATGTTAACGTGGCCGGATCGTTTCGTCAAATAAATTTCCGCGCGATCACGGCGTGCATTAAACAGCTCCCCCCCGGATCCGCTCGATTCTCATTGAAAATTTTAGTGGCTAGGAAACCGTTCTCTAGCCTCTACCTATACACCGACTTCTCTAAGCATTGTTTGGGAAACGGTGAATGTTTAGATGATGGAATTATTCACGCGTGAAACGAAAGGCGAAACTATCGATATTGGACACTGCATAATGAAAAGTGTAGCATATGGAGTATGAGTACGTTCGAACGCGCAGTGGGATGCGATGCAAACATTCGACTGGAAAAGGATGTCAATTATACAGAGTTGTAAACAACGATGTAAAAAGTATGGAAGGCAAACGGAAATATGAAATCGAAGAAGCTTACGAAGTTAACGAGCAACGTACTGCACGGAATATGTACTTGTAGATCTCGATTTTGAAAGATTGCTCGCGAAAAGCATCGGAACAAACGTCCGCTGCAATCGTTGGCGATTCAGCTTAAATAATCCGCACGGTTCGTCGCATGGGACTAATTACTTGGAAACGGGTGTCTACGCTTTTGTCGGACCATGGCGGGGCCACTCGACCCACCGCTTAATCGCACGTGCTCCTGGAAGCTTTTTCAGAATTTTTTCCAGGCAATCGCAGGGTTAAGCACCGTGGGGCAAGTACGCAGGAAACGTGTGCCCGATTCCATCTTGCCCAGCGATAGCCATTTTTGTGTCGCGGATTATCTGCCGGCCTGTGCGCTGGTTCGGTCATCTACACTCGGCCGAATTTATACGTCGGATGCGTATCTTTCGCGTCCAGCCTCGAACAATTCGCTATTGTTCCGTCGAACGCACGCGCCAAGGAACGTTGCAGCCAGCCAGACACCTTTGATCGAGAGAATGAATCGCGGCGAGACGCGAAACATTCTACAATGGGACGTTGTTCCACCTAATGGTTATTGCTATACTTAACACGCTGTGTAAATTATTACGTATCGTCTGTTTATCGGACATGCATCGATAGAAGGGTTTCCTGGTATGCTATTCTATTGAAATATTTATCATTTTTCATACTGTACTCGGAACATTTCGCGACATTTACATTTCTGATATCCTACCCGCAATATCTCGCTACAACCGAACTGTAAAAATCAAACTTGAAGCTAATCTCTAAGCAACATCTTCGGATCTCTCGACGGACAGTTGAAAGAGAAATAAACCGAATTGCTGGTCTAAAAGAAAATTTGTCGTCGAAGAACGCCGAGCGAACTGGTTTCCCGGGTGAACGCGTCAAGATCCGGAATTCCCCGACGCGACGAGCGAAGCCTCCGAACACGCGCGAACTTTGAGCGGAATTTCGGGTGGAAATTCGAGCGCGAGGCAGGCCGCGCGAAATCACGCGAGCGTTCCGCGAGAAAAGACGACCGGAGGCCGACGAACGGGGCTTTCCCCGTCGACCACGCCGTGCGTCACGACACACAACGAGCAGAGGCTCTCTCTCGGTTTCTCGGTTTCTCGGTTTCTCC
Organism: Nomia melanderi; assembly: GCF_051020985.1. Lineage (NCBI taxonomy): Eukaryota > Metazoa > Arthropoda > Insecta > Hymenoptera > Halictidae > Nomia > Nomia melanderi. Next base: position 18,905,148 of record NC_135005.1, read on the forward strand.
CTTTCCTCGCCGGCGCCCCTTGCCGCCCCTCTAATTGCACTCTCGCTCGACGGTATGCCGGATGAGTGTACCGAGCCGTTCGCCATCCACGAATGATTCTATGAATTCCCATTAGACATGTTTGTCACGCGATCCTGCCACGCTAACGGCGTGTTCCGCCTCGGTGTATTACCGGCCGCGAATTATATGCCTTCCAGTCTATTTTCCGCCCCTTTAGAACCGGGACTGAAACTGCTCGCGATTACGGCAGCCTTCGCTACTGCCGAAGATAATACTTGATCCGCTAACCCTTCTGGGCCGGCAATTTTTCCGAGTATTCGAGAACTTTATCGTGGAAAGATGATTCCCGTTTCAAGTTGTACGTGAAATTCTTGTGGATCGGTGGAACTAAACAACGTACTCGTTTGCTTAATTTTCGAATTCTGTCGAGACACGACGAATTAAAACGGATAGAATCGAGCCCGTATTTCTAGGTGCGGCAACCTCGGGGCCCGGTAATCGGCGACGACGCCGCCGGAACGCCGGGGTATTCGTACCTCGGTCACGGTAACGGTAACGGATGATCAAAGTCGTGATTAATTGCTACAAATTGCGACTCGGCGTTCCCGAGCCGCGGCCGCGGCTCGCGCTGGCATGCAAATCGGGCCGCGGAGAACGCGGCTGACGCGATTGCCTGAAATACCGCTCGTCCGTTGTTTTCGACGGTACCGAGAACGACGCTCGTCGGCCCCGCGTAAACGCTCCGCTCGGCGAGATGTTTTTGCGGAACCGTGTTTTTTAGCAGAAATTTTAGACAGTTCCTCTCTGGAGAAAGCTTTCGCTCCTGCAATCGTACGAACGTGAGCTTTATGCTCACCGAATCGACAGAAAAGAAGAATAAACATTTCGATGTCGAACCTTTAGGAGAAAATCGTACGTGTTTCGAGGCTTTGGGAGAGAATTTTTCGTAACGTTTCATTTTACGCGGTCTTTTTTATTATCGGCGTGCTGTTCGCAGGGATTACCATCGGAAACAATGAGAAAATTTCGAGCAGCGACGCCGAACGATTCCATGGAAAGATTCCGGAAGGCTGCAGCGCTTTTCCGACGGCTGGCTCCGCAACAAAAGAACGAAACGATCGTTTGTCACGCGGCGCGGCGCGGTGAGTTCGCGGCAAAGAGAACGAAGATCGTATCGGATCGGCTATTGAAATCGGCCGAACGGAACCGCATGAAATTTCGATCGAGCACCGCGGATAGTTGCCGCGCGAACGCTCATTCCCGTTTCTGATTGCTTCTTGTTCGCGCTTAAATGAACCGATCGCGTTAGGAACGCGATGCTGCGATTCTGTGGGACACCTTCGCGTTGATAACCGTCTGACGGCAAATATAAGGTGTTTCGGACTAAACGGCTCCGATCTTTCACGTGTACCTTCGTTGATAGCGGAAAGAATATTCTTCCACTCGAATTATAATAGGAACCATTATTACGTCCGATTGATCGAGTTACTTTCTCGCGTTATGCATTTCAAACCGTTTAAACGTTCTCCCCAGAGGCAACGTTCAGACGTGAACGAACTCGAAACGCGTAACGCGTGCAAAAAATGTTGAAAAATGTACCGGCGTGTCGAAACGATGCGAATAAATGGAAGAAAATTAGTTGGCTTCCTAATTTTGTAGACGCAGGTGGCAGCCGACGCGTTAAAAGCTCCTGATGCACGAGGGCTCGCCGAGGACTAACGAATCATCGATATCGCGGAGCGGGAATTTGATCGACCCAGTTGCAGGCTGTCGCAGCAACCCCCGCTTTTCAAATTAATGAAACGAGGACAGTTTGTTTGCGCTGTTCGAGCCGCGGTAAGCCGGGGATGGCGTCGCCGGCGCGACGTATTATGTCTTTCAGTTATTACTAATTACACGGTAATTGCAGCCCCCGAAGTCTAACCGACTTCTCCGGCCGCGTAACTGGATTCTGCGTGCGCGCGGGGCGGATCGAAGCTGACGGCTGCTGACGCAGCGCTGACAATCGGTCCTGGCTGTCTACACAACGTTAAAAATGATCCTTTGTAGACTCCCACACGATCATTCGGAATAACGTCAAACGAGAGACTCTTTTTCCGTCGTCGATTAATCCGTGTTCGTCCGTGTATTTTATTTGAATTAATTTGATCGAATGATCCTTTTGAAGTACCCTTGTTTTAAACTGCAACAGTTGTACGAGAAACATTCGTTGCCTACTTACGTAAAAGTGAATGGAATAGTTGGAATAAACGAGAATAGCAATTCAGAGACAAATAGAACTCGATCGAGAACGAATAATTATTCTATAGTTCCGTTTACGAGTGATCAGTTTCGGATGCAAACGTTGACAGAGACTACGCACCCCTCTCGATAGAAAGATCGGAATTTCTGCCTTTATAGCGGCAACTGGACGAGTGGATTAATGCGTCCATAATGGAAACAGTCGGTATCCGGATAAGCGGGTTCCCGGCTGTACTTGTCTGCAACACGTGCAGCCGGACGTGACAAATTCCAGCACGCGTTAGCCCCCACCATCCGCGGCAGTGATATTTCACCGCTGGTCTGATCGTATGCCAAGAACAGGCCAGCGAACAGCCGCAAAACAATGCTTTCCCGAAGAAAACGAACGGCGAGACCGAGCCGGTCGCCGTTTCGATCCGCGGCTAAATAACGGCCGTCTCGCGCGCGTAAAAACCGCGGATTCATCGACGGCCGACGACACGCGTCGGTGAACCGAACGCTCGCCAATCGCGGCCACCAATTTACGAACCTCTGCGGTGCAACTGGATTTCAGACTTCGGACAAAGCAAACCCGTTCGCCGTGCGCTCCGGAAGACCGAGGAGTCCGAGAAGACTTTACAAACTTTATAAACATATCCGAATAACAGGAATAACAGAGATTTCTCGATCGAATCGAAGACGGGAGGAAACGACGCGCCCCGTCGATTGATAGGGAGCGAACGGTCGAGACTCAGTTACCGACAGTCTCGATCAGATTGCTTCAACTCCCGGAAACGGTGGAACGTCAATCTTTCCCAGAATTTGGACGGGAGTCAAAGATAGGAAGGAAGCTTGTTTGCGCTGGATGTTGGTTCGCAAACAAATTAACCTCCGACTTTCCTCGCGGGGCCTGGCGGGGCGAGGCGGGCCGGGGGATGAAAGTTCGCGCGAGACGCGAGAAGTACTGCGGGGTGGTTCGTTTTAATTTGCGAGTGAACGCTGGGGACTGGAAAAGGTGAACGCTCATTTGTGAAACCGGAGCAAACAGGCCGATGTATCGACGGCCTTCGTCGCTCGGACAAACAAAGATCTTGTAAGAGGTGTTCGGTTACAAGTGTGCATCACCGAATTTTCACTGCTGGCATTAAAAAGTAATACGATGAAAACGTTGCGTTAATTTTCGAAAAATCATTTCGAAAACAGAATCTCCGTGCGTCAGTGGACAGAAATTAGCAGCGTGTATCGTGGGAATTTGATTAAAAAGTTTCATCGCGGCGAAACTGATCTGGACTTTAATATGAATTCCATTGTTGGCGCAGTCGCTAGAACGCGCGCTTTATTACCGTTCCCAATGGCCAATGAAATATACATGAACACCCTGCCCTGGCCGGCGCTCCATTATTTTTTCTACGCGCAAGTGAATTTGATTTCTCGAAAATGGCATCGCTGGTATCTACGCGCACAATTTGAACGGGACGCCGAACGGGAAAGCCTCGTTGCTGGGAATGCCGGCCCCGCGCGCATCTTTCGGTCGACGAGCTTTCAAGAGTGCGCGTATTATTTATTCGAATCGAATGGAAATTATTCCGAATGCCGAACGAGCATCTTCGCAGCGTTCATTGCTTCTCGTTCGACCGACATTATGTGTGCCTATTTAACCGTAATTTCGGTGTATTCGATTTCACTTCGAAAACGAAACTCGATCAACTGCGAATTACACGAATCTCCCGAGCTACCGGGGCATTCTGCGCAACAGAGGAAAAAAGAGTTACTCGGGATCGTAATGAAAGCAATCCGGTTGTCCTGTTAGCTGTAAGTCATTCCGACGAACAGGGTAAAAGGATTCCGGAAGGAAAGCGAGTTAACTTGCAGGCAAACTCGGCAGGAATTGTTGCATATTTGATCGTGTCAAGTATTCTCGGTTCGGAGGAGAAAGGACCTTCTCAATGTTACATGCGTCAAAGCTCGGGCTGCCCTTCCTACATATTCCCTAAAATATTCCAGAGAAAGCGGAAGTAGCTTAAAGAAACTTGAAACGAAATCGCCGAGTATACGACGGGTGGAAGATTCTTGGTCCGCATGGTAAGTGAACCGTTCAATTGCGAATAAACGAAACTCCGCGAACCATTGATAAACGTTCCGAAAGAAAAGATCCGAATAATCGAAATATTCCGGCCCTCGAGTTCTCCGACACGGCGTGACAGATTCGGAACTAGTAGACGAACCGAGTTACGGAAAATCCGGAAAGGTTAACACGAGTCGGGGGGAGAAACCCCGCAGGATTAATATCCGGGACACTTTGGGATCGGGCGCGTTACAACAGAAAGATTCGAGCACGGAACGGGAATCGCGTAAACGTCCCGAGCCGCGAGGTTATTTGCTCGGACGCGGCGCCATTTGAAATTCAAATGAGCGAAGTTAAAGGACACCGTCGCGGGACCCGCAGAAAACAATTTCCCCCGGCGTTACATAACATTCATAATAATGATATTAATAATAACGATTATTGCGCCGCGTGTAACAGGAAACTGGCGTGATTCAGCGTTATCTTTATGAAACCCGGCACCGTTCTATTCGCTGGAATAAATATCATTGCTGGTACAATACTTGGCGAGGGCAAAATATTCACCCACATTCGATTACGCCCAATTATTATTATAGCGTGACCATTCGGCGATACTAGGAGTAACGATGAAAATAAGAATTCTCGAAATTATCGAGACGTACCTCGAGCAGGTTTAACGGAATCGTGAAATTCTATTTTTGGGCTGGCCGAAGTGCGCTAACACGCTCCGCTCGTTCATCGGATACACGTGGTCTTTCCAGGACTCTCGCGTTCGCACAAACACCCGGCCGATCTAAATTATGCCAATGATAAGTAGATCCTATAAAACGAACTCGAAACTTCCGCCGTGCAATGGTAACCGAACACGTTCCTCTTAATTGAAGAACGCTGGCTGCCGGGATTTCGAATCTGTACGAACCTGTTCAAAAATGCATCTCATTATCATCAACGATAACTCCATCTTTCGGGAAACTTCTGATGTTTCCAAAGTAATTACTTGAAAAAGTCGGGTAAGAACACTTGAAATCGCACACAGGAACAGGCAGTTAAAGGTTTCAAATGCTTTCTGTAAAATTGGAAAATATTAAAAAACCGTGGTTGATCGTATCGTTAACGGGATCGCAATTAATTTCCAAAGATTCGACAATTGGAAATAAGGGAATATATAGTAGTTTGATACACGAGCGAGAGTAAGTGAAAAGGAAAAGGATGAATGATTCGAGAAGGCGGAGAAAGGATAATCAACGACGCGAACGATGAACGACGTAACCGAAAATTCTCGCGAGATCGCCATGGGGAAAATGGGCGTCCGCTATTCCGCGGCCGAACACGCATCCCCGAGGCGTTACGTAACCACGCGCAGGGACTGTTTTCCAGCCGGCCGAGCCCCGGCCGAGTCCTGCCCTCGAATAAGAGAAAAAATCACGCCGTAACTTCCGATTCCCCTCGCCCTCGAAACTTACCGACTTTCTTTCTCGCGAGTTCTCCAACGTTTCACCGGGGAGATACTCGCGAAGGCAAATTGAACGGATTCCGCCTCTTAAGGGAACTTTCCCGAATGGATTCCCGCTTCTTAACGCATCGAGAACGGGGATCACCGGGACTCCCGTGGTCTCGAATAATACTCGGCCAGTCGAGATGCGTTCAGAAGGGAACGATTCCTCGTCGATAATTTCGGAGATTTTTCAACGTTTCACTCGGACAAATGAAATTCAGGATAATTTGGCAACGGGGTAACCGTGTACGGTAAAGTAATAACGCGAAGCTACGCTCTCACGAAACTCTTGCTAGGACTGAAACTCTTCGGAGCTTGTTGGAATATCGAGCTCAAGGCAACCGTGAGCTATGATCTATCTATAAAGACAGCAGCGGAAACAATAGAAACAACAGAATTCAGGACACGAGGGGTTAACATATCTTCCTATGCCATTTCTGTTTGCGTCAGTTGTTATAAATGATGATAGTGTTACGGCAATATCGATCTTCGCCAACTAATTTACATAATGCAAGGAACACCGTACTGTTATCGGTATGCTGCGGACGCTTGGGCAAATTTACATGATGGACGCTTTTATTTTCAAAGAAACAAGATCATTCGCATTTGTCGGCGTATTCGACTATTTATCAGTTTGTAGATCAACGGAAAGTTTAATCGAATCTAACGAATATTCTCGTTCCATTAAGAGCTGGGTTATCTTTAGTAGGTTCCAGGCGTAATGGTCGCGATTTCCTCGCAAAGGATCTTCGCGGAATGTTCTCAACTTACTCTTTCAGCGAACTCGGTTTCGACTGCGAAACCGAGCCGGTACGTTCAAAGAGAGACCTGTTGTACGAAATTCTAAAGGTGATTTAACCTACCGATTAAGTGCTCGACTGTTCTCGTTTCATTCATCTTGGGTGCTCCGCGGGTTTCGACGTTCGTGGGGCCATTGTTCGACCGGACGTAAGGTTTCGTCACTCGCGGCTGCTTCTCGTTGCTCGCGAAAAATAAATACGCGATGGGGAAGTATCGTATTTGCACCGGTGTTTCGCGACGCGAAATTACATTTTCCCTTTCCACCGTCTCAGAGAAGAATGCGGAGAACAATGATCTCTGTACGGAATCGGGAAAGATCCACGAACAAGATGCGAGCTGTTCGCAATAGAACTCCGACGGGGTTAGTACTGTAATAAATTAACCGTGAACTTGGACAGAGAGATACAAGACAGCTAGAACATCGATACGCAGAACTCGTTCGAAATAAAGGAGGAAAGACAGCAAGCTGAAAAACAGAAAGCTCGAATACATCGAGAGACACACGGAAAAGACCATTAGCGTTTGCGTTACGAGTGGTAACAACTCGAGTCTTTACGCAGCGGTTGCCACGGTTCGCAGGCGCCTTCGGGAACCGTGAAACATAAAACTCGGGATAAATCGCCGGTACGCGTGTAACCGTCTTGATTGCTCAAAAGAGCGAGCTGCCCGACGGTGACTTTTCGCCTATCAAAGTGCGGCCCGGGAACACGTCGATTTCATCGGTAGACGCGTACCAACCGAATCAACGGAAAAGTAGAGCAGACACTGAGAAAAACGTACAGCGACGTACACACACGGACATACACAGGCAGACAAACGACATGAACGCAGGCAAGCCTGGCAGATCGGCGATTTCCATAGGAAAATCGACGACGGTGAGCACAGCGCTGGCGGAAAACCACAAGAAACCAGAATAAAAGACGCAGGTACGGCACAAAATCGGGGTTTAGCCCTTTCGCTTCCGCGGAACGGGATATCGCGCGACGAATTATCGTCGATCGTTATGGAGGAGACGAGTCGCCGAGCAACGTCGACGAGCACGAGCTGAAATTCTATCAGAAAATATTAGGAATGTCTAGAATTTCATCCGTAGCAGCTGACGCGCGTCGACGAATCGTCTCGTCCATGGCAACCCGCGAACAACGTTCTATCGCGTGGCACATCGTCCGCGGAATTAGAGGGGCTAAAGAAAACACAGAAGGAAGGATGGGTCAGACATGTAGAAAGAAAAACAGACACGTGCGTTCAGACAGTGCGCTGGTTTTTTCTGGGAGACTATGGTGGACTCACCCGCCAGCAACCAGGATCATCTGCATGTTGCATGGAGGCGGCCTCTTTCTCGCTTTTTCGCAGAGGGGGCAGTCCGGAGCGGTGAGTCCTCTAGTTTCGCATGCGGTGACAGAACATAGCTATAGAGTGGTAACTAGAGACAGACAGACGGACGGAGAGAGAAAAAGAGAAAGTTGGGACCCCGCTTAAATTATCTTCGACGTGGGTTCTCGCGATACCGATGACGATTAGTCGATCATCGCCGCTGCGGGAGAAAGCGTGCCGCTGTCGAGCCCGGCTCTCTCTCTTGGGGGACCGACGAAACGGCAGCTTTGATCGCGGTGCGCTTCCGATGGGAATGGGCGAGCTGACCGCGCGGATCGGCCCGATGGCCGCGGACCGCTAGAAATTTCGTTTAATCGAATACGATGCTAGCTGCGTTTCACAGTTTTCGATTATAGTTAGTGCTGATATCGCGAAACAGTTTAATTATTCATCGAATCCTAGCTAGATCTCGCAACTTTTCATACTGATTATTCCCAACGATCTACCGTGTACCTGTGCCGAATGAAAAATAAGAGAAAATTACTTTCGTACAAAATGTAGATTCCTGTTACATTGTTTCGAGCCCGTGCGACTGCCACGAATGCAACAAAGATCCGATCGAGGCTTGGATGCCTGATCAACTAAACTAGGATGGAATCCAAGCAAGAAATGTTCGCTGGAAAGTTTGTTCGGAAAAAGAGTCGAAAGAACATCCAGGATCTCCTATTTCCAAAGATTTCCCGCAATACAATCGCGCGGCAAGACATCTGTTCTTAAGCATTGAAAGGGATCTTATCTGGAACGCGTCGAATCCGTGCTCCCGTCGTCGGCGCACCGTTCGATCCTGTATCCGTTTCTCGGCGCTTCATTATTCGCCTTGTTCGCCAGAAGATTCGCATGGGACGCGAATCTTTCGGTGGACGCGCGTCGTGTATATTTTAAGCGGGGCGGAACGTGAAGAAGTGAGAAGATATACAAGTAGTGAGGCAGACAGACAGAATAGAGTAGAATAGAATGGAATAGAAAAGAGTAGAGTAGAATAGAGTAGAACAGAGTAGAGTAGAGTAGAGTAGAAAAAGGTCGAAAAATATTGGCTAAAGATACGGTACTAGAGGTACAGTGACGAGAGAAAGAGACTGTCAGAGAGATCGAAAACGTAGAGGAGTGGAAAAAAATAGAGATTCTCTACGTAGAGTGGAGATAATCACGTGTGATAGATGGTCGTACGTGTGTCGGCTCGTCCCGCGACGAATCAACCTTGAAAATCCATGGCGTTCGAGCGCGCTCGCTCAGGAATTTTGCCAGGAAACTTCTATCGCATCGGCGCGCGGCGCGGTGTACGGGGAAAAAACACGCACGCGGAACTTTCGCTATTTTTCCCCGAAAACAGGACTCTCCGAGGGCGGAGAGAGTTTCGCGGCAGTTTCTCGATAAAAAGCTATTTATAACGGGCCGCGATAGAGCCTCCCCTGTCCCGATAGAGATACACGGAGCTTCGTTTAAGCTGGATTTCTCTTCTTTTTTTCCCCGTTTTTCGTCTCGTTCGGAACCCGATGCATTTTGTCGCGGGGAACGCGACGAGGGGATCCGTTCGCGAGTTTTTAACGGATTTGTCGCGGGAATCGGAGGAAATACACGCCGGCGTGTAAATAAAATTGAATTAAACGCGGCCCGATTGGAAATGGACCGGGGGATTATTTTTACTGCTACGGTTTCGCGTTTGATCGATACGGTAATTGTACTTTCACCTGTTAACCGAGGGGCCAGTTGTCTCGTTAGGTTTCTGGAACAGCGTTTTATGATGATTCGCGTTCGTTTTCTGTTTCGTGGAATTCGGCGCAGCGGAGATTTCGGCTTTAGAGCGGACGCACACGAGCGACGCGACTCTTTCCGAGCAACAGAGAAACAAAGTTCTTCCGCCTCGCGGAAAAAGGGATACGCGTTGCTCGTGTGCACAGACCGTGAACCTCTTGCCTCGGTTACAAGGTGAAACGCGTGACTGAGATTCGAAACTGAATCTAATAAAGAGGAGTATCCTCCGCTTCGCATCGATCGAGGAAAACGCTATGATCGCCACTTTGTTCGGTAAGAATACAAGAAACTTTTTCCCTAATATATTCCATGACCTCTCGCCGCGGACAGAAAGATATCGCACGAGTCGGCGAGCGGATGTCAACTTGGCAAAGATTCCCAGCAAAAGTTACGCATCGATCCCATATTTTTGGGTTACGAGCGTGAAAGTTTTCCAGCGAGCGCGGCCCGGAGTGCACGATATTTTCTCCGGTGCGAGAGAATAATTCGTGCAAGCTCGGTTACGACACGCGCCACGAGGCAAGAGGTTAATTGCGTTTAGGTAAGCGCATATGGTCGACGAACGACTGCGACGGGCATGTTAAGAACAGAAATAACACTAAACGGAATGTAAGCGCGACATTCGCTCGGCCGCCGAAGGGGAAACGACGGAACGCTCGAGCCGCGCCAATTGATCCCGCGCGCAATTACATCGTTCGTATAATTATTCATAAAGCGCAACTGGTCGAATAAATTATCCGCGAGGCAGTCGAGCGCGCGCGCATACGGAGAAAGAGGGAGGCTTTCGACGCGAACGCCGACGAAACGGAAGAAACACTCGTCGCCGGGGAACAATGGAACGTTCGAACGATGCTCCGAATAATGGAGGCTGTGCCGGTCGTCTCGTGGACGCGGGATCGTCGAGTTCGTCGGGGCAAGAACCGGGAACGAGCTGGTCGACGGGGATGCTCGAGAACCGAGCGACGTCGATCTTGTCGCGGGACGAGCCGTTACAATGAACACTGTACGGTATTGGCCAATAAAATCGCACCGCTCTCTTTGAGCCGCGATCGGGCCTCGATCGAAGCGTACGTTCGCACCTAAGAAAGGTGCGTTCGTCCGAGAGTGGATCGAGGAGAGAAATTTCTAAGAGGAATTCGTATAAACTTCTAGTCTAATCGGGAATCTTTCCTCTAACGCGGTGAAACGTTCAGTGCTCTATAAAAGTGGACCACCGCACGCGTCATCAACCCAGATTCCGAAGCGTACACCATGCGGCAAATTCGATAAATCTACACCGAGCTCGAACCATTCGCCGACTATTCGGTCTACCGAGGTGAGTTCCCCCCGATGCGAAACTCTCGACTTTCTATAGCACTGTCACTGTCGGATCGTGTGAAACCAAGGAGGGCGAGAAATCGTCGTTGAAACGATGCACTCTGACCATTACCGTACCTGTGTCCCCGAGTGTCGTGTCAGTGAACGTGTGACGGCGCGTAGGCGCGTAGGCGCGTAGGCGCGTAGGCGCGTTGGCGCGTTGGCGCGTTGGCGCGTACGCGCGTAGGCGTCGCAAGAAAAAGGGTAGTAGATAGACAGAGAAGAGAAAAGTACAGTGGCTAACTGGCGATGGCCCAGCAGATCGCCGTGGCGGCCCGCACTATTGTACCTTCCCGCATGTTGCGTTTACTACCACGAACCCCCGTGTGTCCACACGCACGTCCTAGGACAGCCGGTGGTGTGTGATTAAACGTTATGTGTGTGCCACTTACGAATATTCCTTCACCACCCACTTTAACAGTCTCACTAAAGGTCACTTTGGCTCACTGTCATCCCGCTCGTCATCCTCGTGATCCCGACCGTCGTCATCGTGACCGTACCACCGCGGCAGGCGAACGACGTGGCTCTCAGCAGCGCGCTGCCGTGCGACGGCCCCGTTCGTCGGTCGGACTGGCGAGCCGCCGTTCCAGGTGGCACATTTTTCGCACGAGCGTGTCCCGTCCGGTGCGTTCCTTCGCGTCTCGTCGCTGTCTGGACGCGTCGCGGCGCGGCGGGCAGGCGAGTCCACGCGATACGCCGACGAGACGACTTCCTTCTCCGGGGAACGGGACGGAACGACGGGGCAGCGGCGAACACCCGAGGAACCGACGGACGTGCGTGTCGCGCGAGGACGGGAACCGAAGGAGACCAGAGAGGCCGGAGGGACCACAGGCGAGAGAGAGAGAGAGGGAGAGAGACGAGTGCCGGCCGACGGGGATGGAATGACCGTGACTGCCCGCTGCTGGATTCGTCGTTGACTGGCAGAAGCGGCGGCGGTGTCCCGGACCCGGCGTCACGCAGTCGCGGCCCGCGGCCGCGCGCCACGGATATTCCTCTTTCAACGTCTTCGCACCGAACAGGAGACGTCCCGACGACGCAGCTGCCGCCACTGTGTGCTTACACCGTGTCTCGCTGCTAGCCGACCCGTCAGCTGATCGTCCGCCGACTCACTTTTTCCGCGTGCGTCGCGATACTCCAGAGGTTGGACCGTTTGCTCCGCGGCTGAGCGATGCGCGCGTGAGGAGAGCTTTCGGTTTACAAGAGAATCTCCAATGTCCGTCGAATCGCGCGCGGAAAATCGGTTGGCTCGACGAGCGTCGTCGCTGGGTGCACTCCGAGAGTGGTTAGAGTTAGAGAGAGTGGTAACGGCAAAGACCTAGCTCGTTCCGAGCATATCGAGCCGGCACGCTGCTTTCGGACGCGGCAGACGAGTCCACCTTAAACAAGGACGCGCCACGAATTTCGAACGCGGCCGTCGAAGGCGAATCCCTCAAGGACGGTGAAAGGATTCGATGCCGACGGGCGAATCCGGCGGTCGATCCCGGTGGTGGGGATCGCGGAACACGGCGGGTCGGGAGGGGGCCTGCAAAACACCGATAAAGCGCACCGTCACGCAATCATTTAATTTAGCCGCGGCCAGGACACGAGTTCGCCTCGTGTAAAACCGCTCCGCTCCCGTTGTCCTCGTCCTCGTCCTCGCCCTGGATTCCTCGAACTCGCGCCTGGGTTAACGGACACACCGCTCCAAACGAGATCCTTCCGTTCGAAAAACGCCAAAGGGAAAGAAGGAAACGATCGGGGTAGCGAGATCATTCGTTGAACAAATTCCTCGTGTTCTCCGCTGGAAGACGACGCGTCGAAATCATCGGTCGGGAAGAGTCGCTCGCATTCTCCACCGAAAGACGAGACTGCCACGCGGTCGGTCGATTCGATTAGCGGCGGTAACCAGTCCGTGAAGCCGCGTTTCTCTCCTCGTTCCCGTCACGGGATATCCCTCCGACGGTGTTCCGCGTATTGTCCTTCCCCCGCGCCCCTACGCTGCTCCGAACCCCCTACCAACACACACACTCTCTCTCTCTCTTTCTCTCTCTCTCTCTCTCGCTCTAATCTTTCGCTGAATGGAACACGCGCACTCGATCCTCGCGGAACCACCGCGAACCCCGAGAGAGGCGCGACGGGAGAGCGCGTCCCCTTAATTTCCCCGCGAGCGACAGACGGGTCCACTTTCGCCTCGCGGGAACTTCGACGCGGCGTACTCGCGAACGAGCGAGCCTAAAGTTGCCGTTTCCTGCTTCGAATCCCGAGGAAATCAACCGAGAACCTCGTACCGCCGCGGCGGCTGTGCGAAACGCGCTACGGCGAGCATGGCGGGCCGGAGACCGGAAAGAGGGTGGAAACGTGGCGAGCGACGAGGACGAAAGGGTTGCTGCCAGGAGGAAACGACGGAGCGCGACACGCGCGGGGAGGGAGCGGAACGTTAGGAGAACGTAGAAGGGGCGATGGAAGGCGGTAGCCGCGGTCGAGGCACGGTGACACCACACTGCCGCGCACAGACGCGCTGGTCGAATTCGATCGTGCCGCGATATTACCGGCTAGGCAGGAACCTATCCGTCAACGGAGCGAGGACACGACCGACCACGTTTGCCCGCGTTTCGTACGTTTCTGAATCGCCGAGCCGGACGTGCGTGCTCGCGGCACTCGCCTGGGTAACGGAAAAGGACGAGACGAACCTCGTGGAGGGGGCGGACGGGGGAAGGGAGCGAACGGCCACGGCGAAAGAGGCGGACGCGCGTACGGCCGAGGATGCAGAACGGCGGAGAAAGGGGATGGACGCTCGGAACGGATGAATAGCTCGAAAGAGCCGCGACGGGCCCAAACTGACGGAGACGAGTCGGAGCAGCACCGAACGAGGCGGGGAGAGGGCCGAGGAGACGCGGAAGGACGAACACGCGCTCGACGAGTAGACGGTTTCGCGGTGCCGAGAGACGGACCCTCGTTAGGAGGCCACCGTCGCTCGCGAAGCGGCGAGGCGTTTGTGCGTTCGCGGGTGTCACGGCCGGAGGAGGACGCGGAAAGCTTGGACCTGGTGGGACAGGGCGGCAAAGGACAGTGGAGGTGCCAGCGTGCCGCCTGGAACCGCCGCGGCGTTGCACGGCGGCGCCACGTTCGCTCGAAAACCACCCCCTCCGTTCTGTCGGTCTCGTTCTAGCTCGAGCCCGCCCTCCTTCGTTCATCGTGCTCCCTCATTCTTGGGTCACGAGTCCTCCACCATCCGGCGCGCGCGCTCTCTCTCTCTCTCTCTCTCTCTCTCTCTTTCCGTCGGTTCACGCTTCGGTCCTCCTTCTCCGATCCCCGTTACTAGATTTCGATCCTCCTCGTCGTGCCCGCGGGTTCGGTCAGCCTCCGATGGAGGATGGGAGGTGGAGGGCAGCGAGGGTGGGGTTTCCGTTGGGCGGGCAACGCGCGCTCGCTCGCTCGCGCGCTAGCTGGATAGGATAGTCGGAGTTTGGATAGTCGACGCTCGATCCCTGTTACGCTTCTGGCCGATGGGTTGCCGGCCTGTCTCGGTGCGCCTGGGAAAGAGGAAGAGGAAGAGAAAGAGGGACCCTGGATCGCGATTGTGTGCGCGGCAAACGGGTTCGTGCGCGAGAACACGCTCGCCAACTCGCGCGCGCGATCGTGCGGGCGCGTGGATGTATGAACGTACGGGGCGGAATCTAGCGGCTTTCTCTCTCCGCCTCGGACGGTTTCAGGCTCTCCTTCCGGTTCCCGTGTTCTCTCCGTTCTTCCGACGCACCCGTTCGCGTTCTCGTGCAATCTCTTTTCCCTTCTCGCGTTCCCTTTCCACCGATTCGCAGGGTCTCCCTTCCTCCAGCGCGCTCTTTCTCCTCGGCGCGGTCTCTCTTTCCCCCTACGGTCTCCGCGTTTGCTCTGTTTCACCTCCCGAAGCTTTCTCTGTCCCCCGCAGGCTGTATCGCTGGCTCTCGCGGTGTCTGGTTCCGTTTCTCTCTCGCCCCTGCAGGCAGCGCTCCCACCGTTCTCTCCCACCGGCGATTCCCCGTCACGAGCCGTGCCCCCTACCAGTGCTGCTCGTGCGTGGGGTTCCGAAGTCGATATCTAGCCACACCGGCGACTCCGCTGCGAGTATTATCCTCGAACACCTTCCACCCGCGCCGGCTCCCTCGAGGATTTCCGCGTGTTCCCTCCCCGATCCATTCCGTCCCGATACCCTTTCGGCCGCGCTGGCTTTTCGATCAACGGGCCAGACGACGACAACGACGAAGGCGACGCGCCGAACAGTCGAAAAGAGGGTGGATTTCGGGAAGGTCTTGGTTAGGAGCGCGCCCGACGAGGAGGGGGCGAACCGACGGAGAGCCAGTCGGGATGAATGGAAGGGGCGAAGAACCGGTGCCGACACGGGGCTGATCCAAAATGGTGCCTCCTTCGAATCCGGTAGAGACGATACGGATAAGCGAGTTAGAATGATCTTCTCCCTGGAGGAGGAGGGCCACCGAGAAAGAGAGGCACGCTCCAAGGGAAGTGCTCTCGTAAATCCCGTCGTTCTTGCCCGGCTGGACATCGATCGGCGAACGAGAGACGGAAATCGAGTGAAAAAGGTGCTGGCAAAGAAGTTTGCCAGCTACGGCACGCGGCGGGGACCCGGAACAGCTGGGGACGGTCCGTTACCGGTCACGAACCAGTTGCATCTACCGTCGATTCCTATCGCGGTATCTTAATTGGCAGATCCTGCGGTTCGCCTGTTGTTCCTCGGTTCTTTCGAGTCGATCGCGAAAGAGTTTGCTTCGAGCTTCATCGAATAGGGGTTCGGCACCTCGCGCGTTTATCCGATTAACCGCGTTGTCTTCGCTTCGTCTACGCGTCCGAAATATCCTTATCGGGAACGCTAAGGGTCCGCACCATTATATATATATATATAAGAATAACTGACGAGTCAATACGAAGCAAACGTCGAGTCATGAGAAAATTCCACGCCCCAGGGATTGATCTTCAATATTCGCTCGTGCAGAATGCAAACGCCACGCTAGAAGCTGAAAGACTGTTAGCCGACTCGCTGAAATGAATGTATTCAATTCTGTGAATACGGAACTCCTCGAAATGCGAGTACCCCGCATTTTGGTCTGTCCACACGGGTTTCCTGCAACGAACGCACGAGTAGTTTAAACTTTTACCGACCACCGTTGGAGAAGGCGATCCCTACACGGCCGAAAATAATGGAAACCGTGTTTCCGAGGAAAGAAAGCGCCACGCCGCTCGGCGGAACGCGATTCGCCTATTTTACCCGCGGATGCAATCCCTCTTAAAAGCTGCCGCATGATTTTCTCATGAGGGATCGATCGCGGCGAAGGTCGCGGCCCGCCACCGTGACGATAAAATCACAGGAAATTAAACTGTTTCCATAGCCACTTACGGGCAAGTTAAATATGTACCCGCGTCCGCGCAGGCAAACGCGGTTCAAGACCAATTCGATCCTCGATCAAAATTCCCGACAGCCAGCTCGACGAACGCGCAAAGAAAGTTCCGAAGGAAACCGAATCGCCGGCCGAACGATTGATTTATCAACGCAACCAACCCTCGCGTTTACCCTCGAAGAATTCGGCATCGAGTTCGACGAGGCTTTCGAAGCTGTTGACACGCTAGACAGCTTGCCAACACGAATCCCACGGAATACTCCTGAGCCGGACAGCTTGTGCCCCGACTGAAGCGAAAGTTGGGGAATTATTTATCAGCAGTCTGCTGATAGTCTTCGAAAACACCGAACTGCGGGGAAAGATTAATCGGCGAGCTGACAGCGCGGATACTGGAAATAAATCCGGACGAAATTTATTACCGTTCGACGCGATGATCCTCGGTGCATACTTGGGTTTCGCGTAGTTCGAATGTCGTGATTTTTCGGCGAGTCTATAAAATTCGTTTCATCGGTTAATCATGAAGCTGCGTTTCAGCTACGGATTCCATATTAATTAGATTCCGTCTAGCTCAACCCAGCCAGTCGCGTCTTAACGATGACGCGTCGCGACGTCGCGATCGCTATGCACGCGCCGCGTTCGCGTTCGATATTACTTCCTGAATCGAACGATAAACGACTGTGCTCGGGCACGAGCGCGATCGCTCGATCGCCACAGGTATCGCGGCAATTTTTCTCGAATAAAAGTTCCTCCAACGACGTACCCTGAGAAATTGTTCCGGCTATATCTCGACGCCACCGGTCGACTCCCCCACCCCGGCCGCCTTTCTCCTACCGTTCCCTTTTTTCTCCCTTTTCCCTTTCCGTTTGATTTAGTCAGCCCGTGAGCGACGCGACTTTTTCCGATATACAGGATATTTCCATTAGTTGCGTCCAAGTATCTCTTTCGCGCGCTAAAATAGTTACGCTCGGAAGAAGCGTCTTTAATATTACTCGAACGCACCTCCATTTCTGCTGATCCGCCTATTCCACTGGAAAATTCGTTTTTCGAAAGTGATTTCCGTCCTTTTAGCATTCCGTTATCCTCTCCGTTTCTCTCTTTCTCTCTCTTTGGGTCTGTTGTTCCTTTCGATTTCGATCTCGTCGAGCGCAAAGACGCTGCTCGAAATCTTCGGCCACAGTGAATCCTAACTACCGGAACAGCGTTCCTCGTTAGGATCACTTTAGGACAACTTCCGGAAAGGATTTGTAAAACCTCCGTGAACTTTCCTAATACCCCTGATAGAATAACCTCGTGACCTGCCAACAACCACCGGCGAAAACTCTTTCGTACTTTATTATCGAGTCGATTAGAGCTAAACGACCGCGCTATCGGTCAGCGCTCAAATATCCGGAGGATTTAAGAGATTAACACACGCGTGCGCGCGCGCAAACACACGTACCTACGTAACACTCTAGCGTCTAACCCGCGAAAGGTTCCATATTTGCCAAAGTTCTTTCATAATGGTCCGTTGGTATCGAGAGATCCCCCGATATCGACGATGATAACAGCACCGAACACGGCAACCGGAATCTAGGACACGCGAAAATCTTTTATCTGCACTGACCCAGACCTAATTCAGGATCGCCGGTAATCAGACCCCGGTTGGCGTGGCCGGAAACGGTAAGGCCGGGGTCACACGACCGTCGGAAAGCCGGACGTTGCGACATCCTATGGCTCTCGCGAGCGCCGAGCACCTTCTGTCGAAAGGCAAATTGCCGATCGAACTCTTAACCCGTTGCGCCCGAGGCCTTTCGAAAGAAAGTCGAATCGAACATTCAGCTCTGAAATACTAAGAAATAAGAGAAACAGCTACTAATCGTTTACCGTTGGAACAATTCCATTCTTTTCTTACAACTTACTATTCTATTACGATCGAGTCGTCTGCTTGTTATTTCCGATTAAAAAGCCGACCTCGAGGGGTTAGCGACGGTTGGTGAAAATGGACGTGCGCCGTGACGTCCGCGCGACTCGAAGCTAACGGTCCTCGTGCCTCCCGTTCACCGGAATGATCGATACCCGCGGCTAATCGACCGGCCGCCGAATCGTTTCGATGATCCGAACGACCGGTAATTTTCGAGCTAGCGCGAGGACGCTGCTCGTGAGCCTAGGCTAACGCGCGTCGTAATTCCCGACGCAACCGGCCGTGATATCGGGCCACGCGACCGCCTAATCTAGTGATCTTGGCGCTCCGCTGCTCACAGCCGACCCGATGATTAACGGCGGCCAGCGGAACGCTTCGACCCTCGATATCTCGATGTCTTGTAACGCCGGTCACGTACCGGACGTCTTCACCTGTTAACGCTATCAGGTGTATTCGGTTCCGACACTTGTTTTCGCAACAGGGGGCAGGAAGGCGTGTGCGGTAACGAGAGTACCGTGGAATAACAGAGTGATAAATGGGCAGAAGGATAAAGTAAATGAGAGTGAAATTCTCTGCGAGTAATCCCCACGCCTAGCAACAGGACAACAGAACCTCCTGGAAAATTTCAATTTCAATCGAGTAAAAACGAATTTTACTTGCCCGCGCGCGAGATGGGATAAAATGCTCATCCATCTGGGAGAATGTTTAATTTTTACTAAAAGCGTTTGCCCGTTTCCCCTACGGCGGACAATTAACCACGGAGCGAACGGTGAAACGAGGATTCGGAAGAATTACAGTTAACGCGGGATCATAAAGCGGAAGAGCAGCCTCGTATTTGCCAAAATAAAAACAGGCTTCCGCTGTATACGCGCGGCGGACCGTGGACAAAGGGAAGCTAGTCTTATCGGGACAGCTTTCCCCTTAAGTAAAAACTTCCAAGATGGAGACCAAGTTGAAACAATGCGCAACGATAAACGGATATATCGCGGAAAGTCGAACTTGTTCCGTGAACAACGCTGCCCGGCGAGACTGGAAATCGATGGAAACGCCGCCTGCCGGAAAGCTCGGCAAGTCGCGCGAACCCCGAGACCGCAAACTCCGCGAAAGCTTCGCGAACACCCTTCTAGGGAGCTTTCGCGTCGTTCCAGGATCCCTGTTTTACCAACGAGAACCCACTCGCGAGAAGCTTCCGAGAAAATACGCGGCGAGCTTCCACCGCGCCATCTGCACTTTTCGAATGCCACGTGGAACGAGCTCTCCAACAGCGAGAGCTTTTACCACCGACAGAACAAAAGAAACAGTCCACTCGGATACTTTAATCCTTCGTTATTCTTTTACACTCATTATTTCTCTTCCTTGCCGTACCTTTGTTCATCGGGTATTTGTAGTTCAGGGTCTTTTTTCAAAAGGGAGGATCGCATTAATGATCGCGCTTACTTCTCGATGTGAATTTTTAATGAAATCTAACGTTTCTTCTTAACGATCAATCTATTCGAATGACCTTTCGTGTTACGAAACAATGGAGTACAATTGAATCGTATTGGCTTTGCGACACTCTGGGCATTCGAGTCGTAAAACGATCGGAGAATATTCAGTGGATTCGTAATATCGCGATTCCTCCGGAATGAATGAAGGATTTTCAATAGGTGGATCTCCTTCGGCCCGGGGTAAAGTTCTACTCAAGACAATACCTCGTCTCCTACGCGATCGGCGGCGCAAGCTCTACCGCGAGACGTTCGCCGAAGTAACTCGGCAGAAGTTATTAAGCGTACAAGCGAGGCTTTATCTTCCCTCGAACTACGATCGCCTAGCGATGAACTTTCTAGCTGTAATCGATTGCACCGTGCCTAGTTACCGTGTTCAAGAGCTACTCGTAATCACAGCGCAGTGAACGGACTGAAAAGCTACTTGTGGCTGCCGGCTGATCGCTGATACACGGCCCTAAGGGCCGACGAGTGTCCAACATGTCGCTGAATGATGCCGGCGAAGTTGCTCCGAATTTTCTTCGACCCTCTCGTTGCGTCAGAATTGTAGCAACTGTTTCGTATACGCGGTAAACCTCGTTCGACGAGAGAGAGAGTCAAAAACGTTAATGAGCTGTGATACTTTTCAAAGGGACCGTGCTCGTCGCGACGGTGCTCGTGACCTTCCGGACGTGAACGCGTAAAAAGATTCAGAAGCACCGAAATATAATGTATCGCTGTACCGAAATATCCGAGCGTCGCTACGAAAATAGTGAATTATTGCAATTTGGCTTCGATCAACGGAATCTTTTAACTTTTAAGTTTCCTCCCAGACTGTAAAGTATCGAGGAATGTTTGTATCGTTGTCCAGAAAAGAAGCGGAGGGTTCGCGCGAACGAACTAAACAACGCTCGAATAACAGAGAAACAAACGGAAAATGATATTGTCTCGCATGGTTATCCAGCCGGAAGCGCGGCGATCACGTTCGCGCGAGGAAAGTAGAAACGGGTGTTTCTCCGGGAAATCGTCGAGGCGACAACGGAACGTGGGGGATTCCCGCGATAACGGCCGCGTCCGGAAGGCTCGAGCCGAGGAAATCCGGTTCGATAAATAAAAATCAAATTCCCGCCTTGGCGACCGTTGAAGCAGAAGGCGTGAATGAATGTGCCTAAATGCGGCGACTAAAGTGCAAGAACGGGATGGGATGATAAGAAGATAGATAAAGAATAAAAAAAGTGAGACAGTCAAGAGGGAAGCGCGCGCAATTTGAGTGTGTTGGTGTCACCGCTTCTTGCGCCGTGGCAACTGACTACGGTGGTCAGCCTGTGCGCCACCCGGAAGTATCACCAGCAACAACAATAATTTCTCGATCCAGCTCGTCATCTTCTCCGGCACATTCGAGCCCTCCCGGTAGCTGTTGTTAGGCAAGACATCGCGTTAAAGTGTTTCGTGCTAGCGGCATCCCGCCTCGGTGCCTGAATCAAGAGAGGAATCCTTAGAGATATACCACCGGCAGGCTTTCGCGTGATCACCTAACCGGCCCTGACTTCATCCTCGCCGGTCAACCCTTTGGGACATCCGATTCGTTTCCGCTCGCGTCGAGTTCTCCGAAAATCGAGCTAGGCGCAACCGACTCTATTCCGAACGACGCGATTCGAGCAAAGAAACGAGCGTTCCTTCGGCTCCCACTTTCCTCGGTGTCTACGTGCTCCTATTCGGCCAGTCTATAGCGAATTCTTGCAGGTATCGTAATCGTGAAAGATTTACCGATACTAATACAGTTTAATAATCCAGTGGAAGCCGAACGAGCGTCCGTTCATTTGGTTCGAATCCAAGAGAATCTGCAGCGAATATTCCAAGATTCCCCTTTTACTGCCAAGTAGTTTCGGCCGCGTGCATTCAGAGCATCGAGCTTGTAGCTTCTTCGGCGAGAAGTGCTCTCATACATATGTAGTTAGAGACCGAGTCGTGTTTAGACTCGAACAAAAAGTGCTCTCATACATATGTAGTCGGACATCGAACCGTGTTGACTCTTTGGCAAGTAGTCGTGTACATTGTAGTCAGGCACAGAACTCTGTTATTTATTCGGAGGAAATAGCTTTCCACTTTTCGATGGAAAATAGTTTCGGATACGCGTGGACGGACCTCGACCGTGTCAACTGTGATTCAACTGAATGTTTCATTGCTGCAATCTTTAAACTTGACAAAAACTCGAGTATCATTGTACAATCTCGTCGTAGGTGGGAATCGACTTTAACGCTATAAAATTCTAGCATCGAGACACAACTGGTTGCCGAAGGTAGTGTACACCTAAAAATTATTCTTTAATGATCGACGCCGTCGTACTCGAAGCGAATTTCGTCGTACTCCGTCCGAGAATACTAAAAGAAAATATTCCTCTTGATCCCGTTTGGCCGAGTTATCGAGCTACTTTAACGTATCGAGTACCCGAACGGCTCTATTTCAGGTCACAGACAGCGTAAAGTAGTCAAGAGGGTATATAGTCGGACGTCGCGCAGTAACACGCGTTCGGAAACTCTATTTTCCGTTTAACCCTAGAAAGACTTCGGGGATATCTCCAAGACCGCTATCACGTAAACGCGATTTATTTCTCGAAAGATAAGATTACGAAAAAATATCATTTCGAACAGTTCGAAAAATTGACGAAACATCCGTTACTTTCGAGACGCGGAGGTTCTCGAAGAACAAACGTGCCGAAAGTGCACGTACCCGAATGCTATAGCTGTCCGTTTAACAGTTAATCAAGTAAAGGCAATACCTCCCAAAGAGGATAAGTTGCTTAGCCCGAGCCTCGGTCATTCTAGGGTTAATCCTATTAAACGGAGAGAACGCAAAAAGAAGAATCGGCGGGTGGGATAGAAAGTCAATTAGTGGGTCAATTAGAAACCGATCGACGATTACCGGAAAGGAAACCGGTCAGACCACGGAAGGTTGATGTACTCGGATAACGAGACTCCTATCCCGTTGAAAGGTAAAAAAGAGAGGAAAAGCGTGTAGAGTCGGGTTTGGGGCAACTGTGTTTGTCTCGGGTTCGCGATTCGATCACATTCTCCGGAGACCGTGTCGCGTTGCGTTCTCAATTTTTAATCGCGCGAAACTCGACTCTAATAAAGACAACCAAAGTTCCTCGTGGTCTGGCGATCAACGATCCACGGTAGCCGAGTCGCCGTCCTCTGCAATCCATTCGATTTAGAAACTGATTCGCTGCCGTTCCATCCAGTCGATTACGAATCCATTGCGCGTAGCATTCTTTGCAAATGGAGAGAGTAGATTCGTCGGAAACAGTCGGCAAGCTTGTTTCCACGCCAAACAGATTGTCCAGACTATTAAATGAATCGGAACTGAACGACTCCTAGATCGTACTTCGGAACATATACGATCGAGTGTAAAGAAATGCTCGACCGAGATCCTACCGTCCAGAAAATTGAAATACCAGATTCGCTGCATTTCCCTCGCACCGGGTGTCCTCGTTAGCCGCGAATCAACCGGGAAAATTCGTTAAAATTGGATTCCGGCTAAAAGGCGCGTTTCTCGGTCGACGCGAGCGAGAAGCGAAACTCGATCGAAGGGATCGCGAGACTGGTCAGGGCCCTCGGGGATCGGACGTCGCGATCGTTGGGTCGCCGGGCTGCCTTTACCAGGGCTGCGTTGCGTAACCAAAATCTCGTGGTGCCGAGAGGGACTAGCCGCGAGCTTGCGTCGGTTCAATGGTACTTACAAGTAGAGCGCGCTCGCCACGAACACTGTCAGCACCAGCGAGTACGGTAGACACACGTAACAGATGCCCAGCGAACGCAGTATTACGTTGCTAACGACCAGCAGAACCACAGAGTCCAAGATCAGGGCTCCGAAACCCATATCACACTAACAGCGCATCTTAGACTGTTCCATTGAAAATCATCACTGACGCGCGGCTACGCGG
Organism: Nomia melanderi; assembly: GCF_051020985.1. Taxonomy (NCBI): domain Eukaryota; kingdom Metazoa; phylum Arthropoda; class Insecta; order Hymenoptera; family Halictidae; genus Nomia; species Nomia melanderi. The sequence continues at coordinate 18,928,886 of NC_135005.1, forward strand.
TGAGCTCGCGGAGCTCGCCAACTGCCAACCATCTTCGAGGCTTTCGATCATTCCTTTCTTTCCGCGTGTCGCTGGAATTTTAGGAATCAATTTAAAGGGGGAGTTCGAACCGATTTCTTCACCGGGCACTTGGTATTTCGGTATTCGAGTATTTCATCGTCTTCTTTGACTTATTGGATGCTTGGAAAATCTGATATTGCGCAAGGTAAAGGTACTAGCATCGTTAATACGGACGGTGAAAATTATTTAATTCTGACCTTGGATGATTTTCAGAGCAACATTTCCTTAAATATTAATGTCACTCGTTTACCGGTTCACGTATTATCTTCTTTCCACGGTTTTCTATACGTTTGAATCTACTGCGAGTCTAGTTTGCTTTCACCGAACTGTTCTTTAAGCTCTTTATCTTCTGTCGCTAACATTCCGTTCCACTGTAAAGCAACGAAGAGGACGTCGTTATTATTTATTTTCTTTCGATTCAATTGCACCCGGGATCGCGGAAGTTCTCTTTAAAGAACGGAGGCGATGTTCCGCGGAAAAAACCCGGAATCCATAACGCGAATGATATTTCCCCGTAGGATTTTCCGCCCGGCTGCGAAAAAATGACAGGAAACATCTGTCGAGAACACGTGCGCTCGACTGGCAGATTTAACGCGTCGGTGCGGCCATTCAGGGTAAAAATGCTGCGTGAAATCGAGCGTGAAACGTCCCTGGAAATTTTCGAAATTGTATTCCGACGACGATCCAGCAAAGAGCATTACCATCCCCGATCTAAATAGCGCGCGATGAAAGTCGAATAGCGGAATATCCGCTCTGAACGAGAGAACCGCATCAAACGGAGGTCATTATCAAAACCGTTCTTCCCTCGCGCTTTTTTGCTTCTATACAGTTGTTTCTTTCATCGGTGAGCTTCTTCTTCGCGAATGAGAAGATTTCCAAGTGTTCGCGTTGCTGGGATTCAAAAATTTCCATGTTCTATAGTTTCGAGAGTTGAAATTTGCAAAGTTTCAAAACCGCAAAATTCTACAGCTCTAATGAAAATAGATTTCTAATGAAAATCGGGAAATATCGCGATCGTAGAGCCAAAAGATCAGTGAAACAACGAACCACGACACGCAAGACCTCGCACTGTAATTCTCTGGCGACTGAGGACGGGGGATGGTGGTGCACGAAGAATGGAGGAACTGGATTTCTCGCGGCGATAAACGCACCATCGAGAGCGCGATTCGAGGCGGCGGAAGCTGGCGAGCTCCGGTGCGTGAACGCACAGCGAACGAACCGGACGGTCGCACCCGCGATGCGTTTCATCGATAAGCGAACAACCGAAACAGATCTTCACCGACGACGAACTGAAGCCGTGCATACGACCGACCACCGACTATCGTGCCGCCCGAGGAGATCGACTATTGGTCTGGGCCGACGCTATGTCGAGGTATCCTCAGTGACGTACGATATGCTATTGACAAGTTTCTCTCTCTGCACGCGGACTGTTTACCTTTTAGGGACGAAAACTGGCCGCAAACCGCTACGCAACAGCCAATCGGACAGTTTCGTGGGAACGCCGGCTGTTTAACCTCGTTAAACGCCGGTTTTAACGGTCCGATTGGTCCTGATCTCGACAGCCGGATATACTCGATTACTTAACCGATCCGCGCGTTGTTCGCTGAATCAGTTGTTCGATGTAGACAAACTGTGGATCTGTGACTCCAGGTTCCGAATTTTCTTTCATTTCTTTCATTCCTTTCATTCCTTTCATTCCTTTCATTTCTTTCTTTTAGAAGGAAAGTCGTCTATCGCATTGTACAAAAAATGTTGGGATTATTTCTTTAGGAGCACAGGTAGGCCGGTTTACGAAAAACCTATTGACAAAGTACTGAAAAGAGGAAGAGTAGCATAAACGTCCGTTGAATTCCGAAAGAACTGCGACCTAGCTCCGATATTTTAGAGGAAAGAGGTACAGGGCGCGTGGATAATTGATTAAAGTGCAATCGGCAGAAGATCGGAAGAAGAATTTCGGTCGGGGAAAACGAAAGTAGATTGGATAGGAAAGAGGAAAAGGGCGCAGCGGCGAGCAGCGACGAGGTTGGCCCGAAGGCAACGGTTTACAATACAAACGCTTAAAAGGCTTCAGAAAGCTTGTAACCACTGAGAAGAAATACCACGGCTGAATGAAGGATCACGTTAAAAAATGGGCTTGTGGGAAAATATGCTTAGGTAACGTTGAATTAGGGTTTCACTATCGTTCATGTCTCGCCTTGACGGGAAATTAGCACCTACCCAGCCGCCAATTACGCCGCGGCGATTGGAGCGAGTAACAACGCGTAACGTAATTTACAGAAACGTACCGAATCCGCTGCGGAACGCGTATCCATCGTGCTCCACTTCAATGGAATCGATGGTGAACAGTTTCGAGGCCAGCGTCACTCGTGTCATCGGTTCGAAAAGCGAAATAACCCGTCACGGACAACTTATCGAGCAACTAAAAGGAAACTCGAGAAATTCCACTAGACGCACGAAATCCTTGACCAATTCCCTTCGATTCCTTCGAATCCCTTCGAATCCCTAGCCAACAATCTCGAACGGCAGAACAGTTTGTTTCGCCTCTGAGGAATTCCGTTCTGCACAGAGCTAAATTAATTCCGCGATCACTGCGGAACAGATAGTTGCGCGAGACAACCTTGTCCGGCTTCGTCCGCCTTCACTTTTCCAAAGAGTGCTGTAATACCGTCTGCGGTGTCCGCAAATTGATTATTAGCCGCGGTTACTCAATCGCGCATAAGATCGGCAGAGCTAGACTAAAGATATCGGATAGAAAGCGAGCGAGCTAAGGAATTCCGAACATTAAAATATCCCGGGTTCCAGGTATCAATGTCAATTTCAATTTCAAGTTTAATAGCAAATTTCAAATCTAATATGCAGTCCAAACAATAAAACGCTTCAGGTTCCCGCGAACAAACAGGCCGGCCGCGGAAACCTTCTATTTTTCCGGAACATCCGCAATTTTTCCCTCGGCAACCAGCGATTTCGCTTTCGCCTGGGTCTCTTCCAGCCAGCCAACCGTCGTAAATTCAATCTCGAGGCATAACGGTAAAATTAAATCACGGGAGAAGAAGGTACGCTTCCTTTCTCGAGCGTGGTCGTATGAAAACTCGGCCGCACACACCGTGAATCGCCGGCCGGCGTCGCACCTGGCGAACACACACCGGCCGATGCTCCACTTTGTTCCCCGCGGCATGTATTATTAATCCCGACGAGCGCGTCGCTCGTCATCTCTCAACTTGCCCGGTTAAGTGGGTTCCGTTTCCCTTCCCGAACTGGCAGTTTTCAATCCGCCTTTCGAGATACCGTCGACAACGTCCGCGGAATTGATCGCTCGCGTTTAATCCCTGTCAGCCGGGCCGCGGCGAGTTCGTTTCGAATGGAGATCGGCGTCGGCCAATATTCCAGCCGGATAATCGATCGGAGAGACGGCAATTCAAAATGAAAAGGATTTCCTTCGGCGATCGTCCGATGGGGATTTCTGGATTACGTTTTGCTTTTCCCTAGGATGTCTTGGATGTCCCGGAGCCGAGGAGGTTGCCGTACCGTCGAGAATGCGACACCTTTTTTCATTAGGAGGCGACAGTGGTCGATAGACCGCTGTATAAGGCTTCCGTATACTTGACGGCTATAATTGATTGCATGGAAGTGATTTAGAACCGACGATGCAGTTCTGAACTTGCATCTATAAGATGCAACAGCCATATAATATTAGAGCGAACGAAAATTGCCAGACTTCCGAATTTCTACAACTTTCAACTTGAGAGTTTCAATGCGTCCGATCGTTATCTATTTCTTCCACTTATGCCGAGAACGCAATGAACAGTTCGGCAGATATTTTCAACGATGGAAATGAAAGTTTGAGCAATCTCCAAAACCATTTGATCTTTTCTCGTAAAGATTCGCATTTTCACGTTGCACCGGTCGAAAGACAGCCGGTAACGATCTAATCGGAAAATGCGACACGTAATGCAACGTTGCGCAACGGACACAGTGCCGCGTTTTAATTCCAGCCGGGCATTAAATCTTGACCCGTTCGCCGGCGACGCGGGAGGCCAAGAGAAACTTTTTTTCCGGCAAAACTTTACGAGCCATTCATATTTATCGAGCTTCCGTTTACCGAACGCTGTTACTGAGTGAGAACGCTCGATCGATCGCGGAACCGGAGACACTTCACCGCGAGTACCGTCATCCTATTCTTGTCCGCCGGCGTGTATACGTGTGCATACGTGTAGAACAGACGGCGAGAGGGCGTGGTGCACTCAACGCGGCGTATGATATTTAATCGCGTCCGATTGCACCGGACCGAAATTATTTGCCGAATCGACGCGCCGCCGATCGACGGTCCCTCGGAATTGCAATTAAAACTCCACGGAAATCCCTGCTCGCTGTCGCGCGACACGAATTTCGAGTAAAGTTTCATTTTCGGTGTACGAGGCGCTCTACGATCAATCGAAAAGACGGGGAAAATTCTTTCATTTCGCTTCCGTTGCCAACCGAAATCTTTGCGTTTACTCAAATTTCAGGAGCCTAAACGTTTGGTCAATTTTCGCGAGAACAGGAGAAAATATACGTGGGAAAGGTGCTGTGAAAATTCCGAATAAAAACTGGTTCGGGATAGCGCATTAGACTTTGTAAGTGAAAATGGTAATTCACGAACAGACACAGCCGAGTTCTGTTCCATGGCACAGATAGTAGATTAATTTTCGAAGCTGATTTTCTGCAGACAAGGAACAAATTTTTATTTACCTTCAACTTTTCGATACACCGTGCGCTTGGAGAACAAAAATTGCAACAACTCTTTCCGTATCGAATTCTCGCGTGAACCCAACAAGACGCGAAACTTGTTTGAAACTCGCTCTCGAGAGGAATCGTTTCCTTAGTTTTGATCAACGGAAGGTTGAATTTGTGTTCGAAGAACTCCGAGACTTTCCGTCACCTGCGCCAAGACGAAGGGATCCGAATCCAAACTTCGAACGAAAAACTGGGACATGGTTGAAGCGCAGGGATTATCAGCCTATCCGGTGTACTTGTTATTTCTACGTAACTCGAGATTGCAACTGTAACTGCAGGCAAATTTCCTCTATATCATAGGCCAACGAGAATCCTGCGCAAAGGTCCAGCGGAAAAGTTTCATCGAATTCGAACTGCGAACACTGTCGACTTCTTTCGTGTACAATCTTCTTCCGCGAAAAATAGGAGGTCCACTAGAAAAGCTATGCTCGCATTCCTTTCAGACCTAAGTAGAAATAAAATCAAATTACGGAGTTCCGGGCCGAACTCTGGCCACGTTCCATTAATTAAAAGTTTCGCGGTGCTTTGCTCGCGGACGGATGGAGCGAACGGGAAACATTAATTATCCATGGGAGGGTCGATGCGCGCGTATTCCCAGACAACTTCTCGCGTATCCACTCCAACGCGTTTTCCAATCCCTAAAGTGTCTACCTTCGCGTTAGTATCCTGCAGGAGCGATCCATCTCGAAACACACGTGCACGGCTCGACGCCAAAGACAACGCATGCAACGATTCTGGACGATCAGCGGCAAATCAAAGGGGTGGTGAATAACAATGAACGAAAATGTCGCAAGTTGGTCGTTGGTTGAACGAAAGAAAGAGTGTTCTATCCAGACGGGACTGCGCCCATCTCTGATCAGGCGTCGGACAGGTGCTATTTTGCGGTGGCAAATTTGTCTGCAAACACACTCGGGACGCTGACAGACGCAGAGCGTCGCGGGGCACTCGGAGAGAAACGCGTCTTACCTGTGAGAAATTATGCACTTATTCAAATTTATTCCCGAGTCCACAGATTTTCTGTGAGTGGATTGCAGATTTATACACGGAATAAGATACGATTGTCACCGTAAATCTACAAAGAAGAAAATTCATAGAAGGTAATATAATAAAATCCAAGCTTCGACATCTTTATTAGCACTTTGAATCGTAGCTAATTGGCCAGAAAATGTAGCCACTAGTCTATCTACTACCCTCCGTAACTCCGCTTCGCCATCTCCGTCGCAGAGACAACGACCCGCAAATCTCATCGCTAGTTTTCAATACGCGCGTTCTCGAAATGCGTCGGAGGACAAGGTGAATCGAATCCTCCGCTCGTCCCCTACGAGACAGCTCTGTTCTCTTTGCCCGTGACCGTACCAATACGAACGGCGGAACGAACGCGCGAAATTGAAATGACCCCTGTCCGTGAGAGCGGGTCCCGCGGGGAACGGCGTTCGTCGCGACGCACCGCGCCGCGTCGCGAGTGCCGCGGGTGCCGCGGGCCCCGCGAACAACGAAGGGCGCGAGAACGAAGGGAAGAAGAGCAATTCCGGGGCGTTTCGATTTCGATTTCCTGCATTTCCTCGCACGCTCCTCGGGGCCGGAAGGTAATTTTCAGTCGGGTCGACACATCGAACAAAGCATTCGAGGTATTCCGGCTGCGGGGGGGCGAGGGGGCGTCGGGCGAGGTTTCTCTGTCTCTCTCCGTTTCTCTCTCCCTCTGCGTCCGTCCGTCTTTTTCGGCCTATTCCTCTGTATCTGTTATCACGGCCGCGTGTGCGCGAGCCCTCGGCCCCCCTTCCCCTCCGGCCGGTCCACGCGGCGCACGGTAATCGAGTAGTGCGTGAAAGCTTTATCGTCCAAGGTGCAAGGCTCTTCATTCCGTTTCATTCCATTCCATTGCATCGCATTCCAAGCTCCGATCGAAAGCGTCGGGAACAGAGCGATGAGACCCAATATATTTCTGGCCGCGTTACGTACGTGCAGTTCTGTTTATTTAATTTTATTTACTACTTTGTCTATGTTCGTTTACCTGTTTAGTTTTGGTTTTTTTTTTTGTTTTTTGGTATTTTTATGTTTAGTTTCTAATGGCGTATCCGTGCGGTCGTCCGGTTGGTCCGATATACCGACGGGAAACACGGACATGGAGGATCAAAGGTATTCTTTAGCCATTGGTTTAATGGTGTTTTTTTTTTTTTTATATATGTTTTTGGTTTTCCGATTCGTTTCTTTGGGCGGATTCAGCATCGTGCACGTTCACGCTTGACTTTCATCGCATTTTCATGACGGGGGCACAACCAGTAAGCGGTCCAACATCGAACATCGCAAGCTTGTGTGTGTTTATTTATTTATTTATTTATTTTATATATTTTGTTCATTCTCTTTTTAATGCTTCGTGCTGTTGGATATATGTCGGGAAGATGTCGGGGAGGTCTGTGTCCGGCGCCCAAGGCCACGGTGTGGAACATACAAAGCCTCTGTGAACATTGTGCATTCGCTGTCAGTGGAAGCTGCGTGAGAAAGGCTGGAAGACGGTGTCTTCCGGGACGAGAATTCGGGACAGGGATCATGCTTGGCAAGGATTCGAACGTCCGATCCTTTAGAAACTGTCGCGGTCGTTCACCGATTTCGAGAGAGATTCAACGATACTTTACGAGAATAACAGTCGAGAACGCGAGCTTGCAACGGCAAAGGAACGTTCGAAGAGCGAAAATGAAGAAACGCGATGCTTCGCGGACTGCGTCTCGCGGCGGAGCAGCCAGTCGGAAGAGTAGAAGAGAATCGATCGATCGATTACCGGTGACAGCGAACGTACCCGTCAGCGAGGAAATTTCGACCGGTCCGAGCGTAATTACCTGCAGCCCGATACAGATCGATAGGAAATTCATGGGTTCGGTCTATAGAAGCGTGTAAACCGGTGAATCGTCGGGGAAACACGCGGGTGACTCGCTCGGCGGTCGCGTCGACGTGTTTCCCCGACAAGGTTTACCGCGAAACATTATTATTGAATTAGGTGCAAGCGCGGTCGCGTATCCGGCGTTACGGAAAGCCGCGAACGATCAAGAGTGGTGCACACCGATCGAGCACGCTCGAATCTTTGCCATTCGGAACAGGTTCGACGCGAGCAGAGCCGCGACTAAATTATTCGATGCCAGTAATTATAGAATTCCGCAAGGGTCAACGGCCGAAACAACTCGAAGCGGAACGGAGGTTGCCGATTCGAGCCGCTCTCTGCTCGCGAGCGCGACGGGAGCCAGGTGGGTTGCAGCGGTGGATAACGAGGCAGAACATGAAAACAGGGTTTAGGCGGGCAACAGATCGTACAGGCCGAGTCACGGACCCGGGACCAGTTGCGCGGATAGCCGGCCGAATCTGATTTAGCAAGCAAACACGCTCGGCTGTTCAACGAGTCTTCTACTTTTCGAATGTCGCGACTCGAACGAGCACGCCAGTAATACGTTCGAATTCTTATCGAAAACGCCTGAGAAGACTCTTTGAAAAAGCTTGAGCGCGCAACGTTGTTCCCGGAAGTGAGTAGAAGACGCGGAATACTCGGTGGTACGAATTCCGTCGAGTGTCCGACCATCGCCGGTTCTTTCTACTCGGGATCCGTGAACCGTGTTACCGAAACGTGTCCGGAAACACGAGATACCGAAAGTTTCCGAGTAGAATGGGCCAGCAACGGTCGGACAGGGTCGAACTCTCGCGTCGAGTACCACCGAGAACCTTCCTGCGCGTCTCGCGTCCGATTTCCGATAGAATGAAAAAAGCGCAACGAGCCCCGCGGCCAGCGACCCGGCCCAACACAGACCGGCCAGTGAAAAGAAAAACAGGTAGTTCCGATCAGACGGACAAGAATGAACCAAGAATAAAGAAGAATCAGAAGAAGTAGAAAGAGCATAGAGATGGGAAAAAGAAAAGGACTCACCGTCTCGTCTTAACGCGACGATAACGGCGGTAATCGTTGGCGTTTACGTCGTTGGGGTCGAAGCCCCTGCGATGCTTGGGCGGCGAGGACATGGTCGCAGCAGCCTTGGTCTTCGCGGCGTCCGAGACCGCGTTCGGCGAGCCGGCGGTGTTGTTGTTGACGAACGCGAGGCAGCTGTTCCCGTTGCCGATGTGCAGCGAATAGAGCGGCGGCGGCGAGGGCGGCAGCTGGGCGGGGACGAGGCCGGTCGTTCCGTCGATCGGTCGGTCCGAGATCGCGTGGCAACGGCAGACCACCTCGGCAGAGGATGCTGGTGCTTCTGGCTCGCCGATTACGAGGCTTCGATCCCCGTGACCGACGTGGCTCTTTGGCACCGCGTTCAGCTCGTGCCTGCTAACCCTACCGGCTCCCGGCCCACCCATTCAAATCCTCGATTAATCGCCCGTTCACTCCACCTCTCTCGCTCTGCCTCCGTGGCTGCTCCTGCCGCTCCAGCCGCTCCTCCGACACGCGCGACCACGTTCCCACTCTCTCTCTCTCTCTCTCTCTCTCTCTCCGTTTCTGGCCGTGCTGATCGAGATTCCGTTCGATATTTCTATGAACCGTTTCTCCTCCGGTTTTACCTCTGCCGACCGCGATTCCCTTTTCTATGCCGGACTCGATCGCAAACCCTCTCCGCCTCTCCGTTCGACGAACGTTCTACCCGATCGGCACAGCTCCTCCCCGACCTTCCGTTCCAGGTTCCTCCTCGGCTGTCCTCTCCCTTCGACGTCCTCGCTGCGGAAAGTGCAACCCCTTCGGCGATGCGATGTCCTGCGGACGCGTCACGAGCGTTGAGAGAATCCGCGAGCCGTCGAGACGGCCCGCAACAACCGCTTCGCCGTTAGCAGGCCGCGACCTCATGCACGCGCGCGACCGTTACCACCACTGGCGTGCGTCCCCAACCGAGTCTCGCGACGCACACCTAGACGCCACTGCCGCCGAGCCACCCATCCGCGGAGACCGACTCACGCACGTGCAACCCGACCGCACCGATTCCGGAGAAGAACTGACTCTTACTTCCTAGCTAGCCGGGGGACGCGTGGACAGGTGAATCGAGACGGGACGCGATTAGGGATCGGGGGATTACAGGAGGATGATGCGGGAACAGGGCAGCCCGTCTCGGGGAAGGAGAACGTGCCAACGCGTACCGCGTCTTCCACACCAATGTCCAGACACCTAGCCTCCTTCGTTCTTCTTTCCTTCCTTCCTTCCTTCCTTCCTTCCTTCCTTCCTTCCTTCCTGCCTCGCTTTCGCTCCGCGATCACGCCGACTCACTCCGCGCACCGCCACGGTCCTCTCTACGCCGAGAGGCGGCTGGTTCGGCGGGCACCGCGCGGTGGCAGCACCGGAGAACGCGACGACGAAAGAACCACCAGGTGCAATGTCATCCCCCTATTCGACGACTCTCGCGGGAAGCATCGAGGGGCGCGCTCGACTCGCTTGGCTCGCTTCAATCGGCCCGACACAATCGGCGAGGTCGGACGACGCTTTTAGATCCCGCGGATATTGTACTGGCATGTCTTTTTGGACGCCGCTCTACTCGAGGACAATTCATTCCCGATAGAATGGGGCTGCGGATTGATTGCGAGCCGAGATGACACGAGAGTCGCCGGTATAAAGGGATCTATGGAGACGGATGCTTGCCCGGCGGAGTGCGGTTGTCGGCCGATCTAGGTCACGAGAATGCACCCACGGATGCACGGCCCGAACCGGTTGGCCAGGTGCTTTCGATGCCGTTCTATGAGAATAGGCCATCTGTTGGACGCGCCGGGAAGACCCTAGCGATTCGATGGAGATGGGACTTGTGGGAATAATTCGCTATCGGAGAATCGAGAACCTCTTTGGCGAGCTTATGGACTGCGGACTTGGGTCCGCTTACGTCCTCCGTAGCGACTCTCTGTCGATCGGTTTGTAGTTCTGTGGTTCGTGTTAGAATTCACGCCGCGGATAGTTCGTGTATAATATATTCGTTCGACTAAACGTCTGACCGAGAGGAAGGCCTCCGCTAATTGGCAGAGCAGCCGATAGATTCGAGTACCGTTATGGATAGCGTAACGCGAGTCCGTCCAACGCGTGGCGGTCCGAAACCAATGGAAAATTAGCGAAATGGACGATGAAAAGGCGAGGATCACGAGCTTTCGGAAACGCGAGCGGAATGCCGATAAGGGACAGAGAGGATCGTAATTGGTGTCCGCGAATCCGCGGAGACGTGGCAATTTTACTCGATTAGTTGCCCGCGAGTTCGAGATCTTCCGTTGCCTATCGCGAATCGCCTATCGAGTTCGAAACTTGATCGCTAATTACCTCCCAAAGGGCAGCGAATCGATTCGCCCGTCAAGCGTGTTTCAGTTACCCGGGGGTCGTCGGAGGACCGACCAATCTTATTTTCGTTGGATCGCAATCTCTTTGGTTCGTTGATCGACATTGACCCTTGGCCGCAGCCGCTCGAGTTCGTTTTGACCTAGATTTCCGAAAGTTTCGCAAACTGGAAGCTGCATAAATATCTGCAGTCCACGGGCAACTGAACGTTTCAACAGACCTAAGCGTCGTCCCCTCGCAATCATCGAAAGCGTCCACCCTCCGAACCTTTTTGCTAAAGTGGATATTAATGAACTCTCGTAACTCGCTGAATAATAGATGCAAATAGGATGCGATTAACCCTACGAAACTTCCTACGACCTCAACAACTCGACTTATCGTGCCAAGTTTACGAACAATTACACCAGCAGCGAGATGAAAAAGTAAAAGAATAATGCAGAAACGATCGGCAAACTCGTCCGTCCCGCCGGCTTACGTCTCGAAGGGAGCAATTGCAACGTAACCTTGGGGGACAAGTGAAAAGTCAAATGTTTGCGCGAAGAATCGAGGGAAATTCGAACCGTATCCAGACAGTTTCGCTTTCTCCCCCCAGAGACGGGCAGAAATATTTAATCGTTAAACATGTGAACGAAAGAGTGAGAGAGAGTGAGAGAAAGAGAGAGAGAGAGGGGGGGGTCGAAGAGTCGAGGGTCGGAGGAGGCGCGGGCCAACTCGAACATCCATTTACACCTAGCCTCACGCAGTCACACGACGGAACGATTAACCGCCATCCACGCCCTCCGCCCCCGAACGAAAATAGACATGGTTCCGGGGGACGCCGCGCGGTGGCGGCACCGAGAAGAAGGCGCGAGACGGTGAGACGCACCGACGCAGGTGGGGTCAGGTGTGCAACGATTCGGTTCGGCGGGTAGTGAAAACAACGTGTCGGGGTTGCAAAATTTCGTTATCTCTCGCCAATCGCTGCTTCCGTGGGAAACTTTAATGGGGAGATTCCGAACTCGATGCCGAACGCGCGATTTAGGATCGAGGACGGAGACGAATACGCGAAAATCCCTTTAAGAAGAATCAAATGTACCGTCTCGTATGCAATTCAGGCTAGGCGGAATGTTCCGGATCCTGGAATCGAATCGGACACGTAACTCCGTAGCAGCGTCGATGCCAACACGAAAGCTACCCTCGAAACCCAGTCCCCAGCTCCTCCCACGTTTTTAATTGTTCGACAGACCAATTAAAATCTCGACTGAGTTCGTATCGATCGGGAACGCAAACAGAGGGCACCTCGACAGCCAGCCACCTCGCAAAGCAGGAGCAGAATGAATTTTTCACTCGCTACGCGATGAACCGAGCGACAACGCAGCCAAAGGTTAACGGCGTCTGAAAAACTACGCGTCCCCTATTCCGGAACGGCCAAAGTCCCGTCGCGGTCGAGCAGAACCGTCGAATCGAAGCGTAGAACTCGTTAGTACCTCTTCCACAAAGGGCTAGCCTAGGCAACATCCAAGAGCGACGTCCTCGTTAACGATACGCCCGAGGCTCCCGGACAATGGCAGCGCGCGTACGGCGAAACGGAAGCTGCGACGCGATCCGTCAGCCGAGACCGCGCGCACGGAACGGATCGAAAGGAGTATCGGCGAGAACGGAGCCCGGGACGAGGCGAAGCGCGTTCGAGGCAGACCGCGTGGCCACGAACGGCCGAGCGGAAGCTCGTCGTGCTCGTGGCTGGCACCGTCAGAGGGTGCGGACGAAAACGGTTGCGCCACGTGTTCGGCCAGTGGCACGCGTTGATCACTGTTGATCCTAACTCTGGCGATCGTCCAGTCCAAGCCCGAAGAAAGGCCGACCGTGAGAACCGAACCAGCTCGCTCGGCTGTTTACGGATCGTTCACCCTCGCGTCGGGCCGTCCGCCGTTCCCCGAGCGATTCTCACGCGCGAAACGGCCCCGTGCCCTTCCGCGGACACCGCCGACGCCCCTGAAAGCGACGGCCCGGCCGTAGCACACGAAACGGTAACGTGACTCGCGACTTTTCCGCTCCCCGACCGTGTTGGTAAGTGGATTGTCCCGGCGCGGCGCGGCGCGGCGGGCCGATCGTGAACGCGCTCGTCATCGTCGGACGCACTTCGCGACGCGATGCACCTGCCTCCCGCCCAAACTTATTTTCCCCCAGGGGTGAGCCGACCCTCCGGAAGATGGCAGCGGCATAGCGCGCCGCGAGCGCGCAACACGCCGCCCGGTCAATACCAGAAAAGGGAAGAGCGCGAAGGGGTCCAGTTTCTGTTGGCACGCTAACCTCGATTCCGAGTGCGCCCCGCGTACTCCTGCACCCGATCCGGCGAATTTCGAGATCGATCGGCCGACCGGCTTGACCTTGAACCGACGGCTCCGAAACGCGCGCCTCGGGCAGCCTGTGCACTGCGCCCGAGCTGGGGGCGCGACCAATTTCTGACCTACCGAAACGCTGCTCGACGCGAGGATGGACGCGAGGACGGATTTCCTGCAATTCCGATCGTTCGTTCGATCGAACCGGAAGACAATCGGTTGACGAACTATACGGTTTTCGAGTCTAGGATATTATTGACACGGCTCGCTGAGAACGCTAGTGATCGAGGCTTTTATGGACATCGACTCGGCGATACGCTGTCGAATTGCTATAGCGTACTTCTGGGCGATGCTTCCTCGAGATGCACTCGCAAAGTAACGCACTTGGGAAACATTTCAACGACCGAACATCCAACGAAACGTGCCGAGGGCGTGTCTGACCATGCACCACCCAATTCCCCTTATTTTCATACAGGAATGGCATCCGAATCGGAAGAGTTAACCCAATTTCTTGAACCTCCACGAATCTAAATGTACTCCAATTTCGACATTTATATCCGAAATATAATGAAACCGTCGATGACAGTCCGACATATTAAACGTCTGTTGCGAATCGAAACGATTAACCCCATTTCGTTAATTTCCGCAAATCCTAATATATTTCGGGCTCTCGATATCTTTCTTAGACACGATAAAACTATTGATCACGTTTGGACGTATCAAACTTCTTCCGCGGATCAAGAGGATTAACCCAATTTCTCGAATGTCCTCGAACGACGATAGATTCGAATTCTCTAATTTCTGGCTTGGACACGATTGAAGCTTTCGTAATTTTCCAAGGGTATATTTTTGCAGTGAACGGACGTCGTTTTCGAGAACGAGAACGAGCAACAACAACGGCCCCCTGAGACCCCAATGAAAGTTTGCGCATTGCACGGCGTCCCCGGTGTTGATCGAGAACTCCGCCGTGCGAATTCCGACCGCGAGGGTGTGTATGTGGAACGGAACAGGCCGGCGATTATTTTTGGATATCGAGCGAAAGTGAGGGTCTACCGTGGATGCATCGGCACGTCCGCATTTAAATCCCGTGCCGCACAGGTCACCGGTTCTCCTAGCACCGACGAAGGTGCGAACCTCGAGGCGAGGGCCTCCAATTAATCTCGCACGCATCGTTCGACTGCTGCCGTCCAACGGAGCGGCACGCCAATTCTTCCTTCGTCCGTGATCCTGGAAACGATATTTAATTCCTAATCGCGATAGCGCGATTTTCGAGGCTGCCGCGCGAACAGAAGAAACTTTCTTCCCAGCGAAACGAACGGGAACGCTCGAGACCAGTTACGCTCGAAAACTGCTTCGCGAACGGAACTTCGGAATCAGCCCGTGCTTCCCGTCGCTTCCGAGTTTCAGACTTTTCGATCAATTTCCAGTTACGCGGTGGCTGCGTCTTCGAGTTTGTTGGAACCGGTGGGCGATTTTCCGAAAATTATGCCCGATTTCTTAGGGCGGCGAGCCGGTCGGAACGAATTATGCTGGAAAATTGTTCGCTCCCCGGGGGAGCGTTACTCGAAAGTTTGCGACAAAAGGCGAATAGAAGACCCGGGGAACAATATTTCCAGCTGTTGAACGTTTCCCGAGGGACACGTCTAAATAATATATCTCCGGATATATCGGTGGAAGGTGCACGGCTCGCGGGTAGTTTGTGAAAATCCTGCGGGATCCCCGTTCGAAGGGCTGTTGCGTTCTCCGAGAGGAACGTTCGGAGGGCCGAGGTCCCTTCGAACTAGACGACACGTTGCGCGGGAAAATACTTTCGAACTGTTTCAACACTTCTAACCCCAGTTCTCGGAAGTAAGTGTAAAGCTCTCGTTCCCGAGGTTGATAGTCTTCCACACCGAACACTTTCGAACTCGTCGAATCCTGTGCATCGGTCGGTGGTTCGAATTATTCTGAGCTACCTTCGACATTTGTATATTTGAGAATGTTTTTGTATGTTTGCATCGTCGTACGAGTTGTACCGACAACTTTAAAACTTGCTCACCGTTGTCATCCACCGAAATCGACATGAAAATTGAAGCGAATATTAGTAACTTCAATCGAACACCAATGAAACCCTGCAAAAGCGATTACCGAAACTTCCAACGATCAGCCCTAATCAATCTGAACGAAACTCTCCTCCTCCAGTGTCCAACGTGAAACACCACGAAAGACACTTGGAAACGACGAAGATGAAAGCGACGCGGTCGTTTACCCACCCGTGGCCACGTGACACCGGAATCAGCGGCTGAGCGAAGACGTGCGCGATGCGTGCAACAATTCGATCCCCGTGGGATTCTCGGAGAGATCCTCCGGATCGGTTCGCGGTCGGTTCGGATCGATTCGCGTCTGTGTGGCTCGGTCCCGCGTACCTTTCGACGAATAAGTGACGCGAATGCTAGCACGGCGTCGGTATGACTGACTCTCTCTCCTGACCCAGCGTGCACGACCTGGCTTGGTGGCAAGCGAGCACAGCCAGCAGGCGTATCCCTGGTTGGTCAGCCGGTCGACCGTTTTGCCAGCGATGGACTTGATCCGATTCCCGACTTTTCCCTTCCGATCGATTCCGCGCGGCGTATGCCGCCTTCTCGCTCGACGCGGCGAGATTCCATTCGATCCGGACCTGAACGCCGCGTATAATCTTCCTCGCATGACTTAAGGATGAAACGCTTTTCGATCTAGGCGACCGACTAGAGGCTACGTGACACGGTTATCGGTGATCGTCCTACTCGGGAACATGCGCCTATCTTTGCGAGAGTGACGGATCATCCGTTGACCTCGCGGGCTTTCGAGGAGCAAGTATTTCGAACCGGAATCGTCGAAAGTCGATATCGAGATACGCGTAGAATTTTCGAGTTGCAAGTAATTCGGTTGCGTTACCGGGTCGCGCAAAGGAATCGCGGATATACGTGCATCTAGAGAGAATTGATTTCGCGGTGTGCACGATCAAAGAGTATAAAGAGTCTGTCTACAGAGTCATTATCTATTCAAGTATCTCCCTTTCGGTGGCATAGTATCCGCTATCTGGATAAGCTTTTTCGCTCACCGTAATAGACGTAATGGCCTCATGAAAGAGTGTAGCGTAACCCCGATCATCGGAATTTCGTTCCGATTCGCCGAGGTCTAATCTCCGTCGCGGTACAAAACAATCGAAGAACCTCCTGCGGTTCGTCCGTGGGTAATAAGAATGAGAATAGGTTCCCGGGATCGGTTTATATCTCGGCAATCGAATGACTCGGTTCGACAACGTCGCTGGCCGTTCGATTCAGGATGTTCCATCGGTACGCTGGCTCGCGTGTACTACTGCCGTGTGCTCTTCCCGATAGCGTAGCGCTGCCACTCCCCGAGCCCGATGTCATTAACCTAATCCAGAGCTACCGTGGCAAGATGAATCGACTCGTTATTCCTGCTCATCCCTGGCTTTCGATGATTTAAAGTTTCCTTGGGCATTCGTACGCTAACTTTACCGTTCGACGATATTTCACCGATACTTGTACCAGCTTATGCAACGTCGAACATCCATTTATTGCGATGCAAATCGCTGGAGCTCGGTATTTACTCGATTACCATTGCATTCGAATCGAACAGCATCTCGGAGTACGTTCTTGGGCTCGAAAGCTTTGTAAGTTTCAAGTAATCTAGCTAGGCCCCAAACTGTACCCCAAGTCCGGGGACAGCGAAATCGAGGTACACACCCATTCGAGAAGCACAAAAATCGTCTGCCTCGCGAGTCGAGAATTTGTTTTCATCGCATATATACCGCGAGTGTCGCGTGTTACTCACGTATCCGGGAAATTGGGTCGACCGTTCCTAACAGGGGCGGCATCGATTCCCGAAGAAGGTCGCCAGGAAAGCTCTCAAGGAACTCGTTCGGATTACCGGCTCGTTTCGCGTCCCGTTCCGCGGAGATCCTCCCGGCCGCGCTTCGATCTTCCGCTCCGGGAACCGCGAGGATAAACGAAATCGTGGGAGGACAGCTCGTCGTCGATCCGAAACTGCGATAATAAACCTGTCTCTGGAACGGAAGGTCCGCGACGAACCGCCATCCCTTGCTCCGCGGAATCTCGTCGGTCTGCACGCGAAGGAATTCGAAAACCGCCCGACATATGTAATCTCGCGTGTCTTTCCGTTGTCTTCCAAGTAATTAACTCTTTATAGCTGGTGCTTGGGTCTATCCCCACCTTGATTTTCAACAATTTATTCAGCTGTACGTACGGAGAGTAACGACTCTTGCGATTCGGAGCTCTAGACCTGGCTCTAGATGTTGCTCCAAGTTTCCAAATTTTCGCGTTACCGCTGAATTTCGAAGCTTTCCGAAATTTCAAAGGTAAACCAACCCAAGCCCTGTCAGGAACTAACCGCAATTTAGCGAACTACATCGATGAAACTCTCAACGAATCCACCGGTCGAAAGCTGAGCAACGAGACGCATCGATCGGCAAAAAGTATAAACTCCTTCGAGAATCGGAGGGATCCGAGGAGTGAAAGAGAGAAGCGTCGAAACGATTACGAAGCCCTCGAAACTCTCGAAGCTCGATCTCGCAGTGAAATTGGAAAGGGTAACCGCGATCCGTCGGTCGCGGGTTCAAGGAATCTGGGCCGCGGCAATCTACGCCAATGAATTTCAGGCGAACGGGAAAGGCTCGCCGAGGCCGAGTGACACGCTATAGGCTGTCTCCGGCACGTAACAGAAAGTTTCGCGTGGAGGGAGGTCGGCGCGGTTTGTGGAACGGCCGCCTGCAGGGCGTCGCGGCGCTCCGTAACCGTGCGCCGCATGTCGCCGACCCCGCAGTCACCTGTTTAACGCCCCGTGCCCCAGTATTCGAGTTTTGTCGGACATGCACGACATATTCTGTGTGCGTCGACGCTGATACGGCCCCGCCGGAGATGGTACCGATTAAACGAACGACAACGCGTTGTCATCGGCAATTATGCGTCAGGCCGGCGCGCTTAAAACCTCGTTACTCCAATCTTTCGATCCCCTTTTCGATCTCGTTCATCTAATCCGAAATAATCCCGTTGAAACGTTCTCGAGTCTCTATCCCCGGAGAATATTTCAGTATATTAACGTGTACTATCGCAGAAACGCGAAGGACGTTCGCGTGTATGCAATGCGGCAGTTGCGGAAAAATGGTAACCGACGCTGGCTAGCCAACCGCGCTCCAGTTTCGCTTGTTGCGTTCCAGCGTCACAAGTGTCAATGCGCGAAATAGCGAGGAGCAAAGTTCTGTCCCGTTGGCCACGTCGCGTTCCGAGCTCCACCGGCGGAACAAGGCAACACGAAACCGATGTGTGACAACCTGTACACAGTTTCGCGTCCGTCGACCCGCTAAACGCGACGTAACCTTATCGGTGGCCGCAATCAAAGCGCTCGGGGATCCTTAGGTCCCACTGGAAATTCTCATTTCAATTTCAAAGGAGTTTCGGTGATTCTCCTCAACGTTCGATACACCCTTCATTTTTATATCGTACAGAATAGAATATATCGTATGTTACCAACGATGAAATTTAAAAAAAATTAAATTAACGACACGCGGGACTGGTCGAGGCAGATGTCTCCCCGAGAGCGACTAATAAGTGTAACGAGCATAGAAGGGGGCACGTGGCACGCGTAACCGTACCGAATGCACAAGAATGTTCCCAGGAGGGGGAATTGTTGCGATTACCTGCAGGCGATGCCCGACCTGGGTCAATACTGCGCGCAGTTCAGTTGCCCCTTTTTTCCTGGTCTTAAACGGACTCGTTAAATCCTCGTCCGCGACTGGCGACTGCTCGCTTTGTTCGAGCTTTGTTCGGGCTTTGTTCGGGCTTTGTTCGGGCTTTGTTCGGGCTTTGTTCGGGCTTTGTTCGGACTTTGTTCGGACTTTGTTCGGAAGGCGAAGGAGCGAGCAACAAGAATTCCCGGAGTTTCGCGGATTGCCAGGGAATTCTTAGCGGAACGAACTTCATTCTCTTTACTTCGCGATTGCGTGCGATCGTAGGCAGAGATTCCTGTCGGGAGCAGCAATTTACCGTTTCAATGTTCCCCTATGCATTCGCGAGAAGTGATCGTGTGCACAGCAGTAGCGCCTACAAGAATGTTCTCGTCTTCTAGTTTGGCTTCATACCGAAACTGACTTTACACGATGCAAATGTAATAACCGACGCAGCAACGAGAAAATATTGAAAACAGAATTGATTACGAAATCACGGTTCCCTCGAGAAACCCCTTGATCCACATACGCGACGACCTCGAGCAGAAACGGAGAAACACAATTATCGGAAACTAATGTTCTCGCCAGCAGCTCGTAAATGTTGCGAGGAAAAGCGACGAACAAAAAGAGGGTTATAAATATTATCTTGGTACGCGAGGGAACGTAACGAGTCTCGTAAAGAAGTAAATTAGATCTCTCCAGGGTTGACCTTCTTCGAGGTAAAAAAGTTTGTTCCGAGGAACCAGCTGCTGGTTTACGAGGGAATAATCACACGGTTGGGTCGATATCTCGTCCTGTTCCGCGACGGAAACCGAAAACTGGAGCTGCGGGGCCGTTAATGGCCGCGGCAACGCCGTGTAGTCTGACGAATGCAGGTGATCGGGGATGGTAGTGTACGGAAAGAACGCTGCAGGTTGGTCAGGACAGCTGCCAGAACGTCGCTTGCCAGATTTCCGGCTCGAAAACTGAATGAAACTCACTCTCTCTCTCTTTCTCTCCCTCTCGGTCCGTTCGGCGACGTTTCATTCGGGCGCCTGAGCCGCTCGAGCCCGTTTCTAGCGCCACTTGCACACGCACGTGATTGCATCGACCGCCAACTATCCAATCAATTCGAGCCTCCACAGTTATTCCCCTTGTCGCGGGAGATCCCCGCGTTGCCAGATGCATCGAGCACGATTGCGTCGCTGTCGGATGCTCGTCCGACACATTAGGCGTCACGCGGAATTTATGGCCCGACTGCGTTTACATGCATCTTCGACTATGTCTAGATCTCTCTTGTGTTACACTCGCCGACGTTTATTTATGAATCGTTTATCACGCTTTAGGCGTATCGATGCATTTTCTGCAGATTCTCGAGTGCACAACAGATTGTGGAAGAGTCTCGAGTTGTTCAATGAGGATCTCTGCGGATCATTTTAAGGAACTCTGAAGTAATGGTTTCGGAGATTGTTTAGTAAATTGGACACCCTAATTATGTGTTCGAGATCTTTCGAGCCATAGCTCGCATGTTTGTTCGCGGAGCTGCGCGGATAATGCACCGAGTCGATCTATAAAAGTTTACGCGCTTCGAGCAGCACTTCGATATTCTGCGAAAAATTTCAGATGTTATCACACTCGCGAACAACCGAGGAAAAATTCCTTTGTATTCGTTCGTGTAATCATGCGAGAAATCTGCAGGCTCAACATTCTCGGGCAGGAAGCGATTCTGTCGACCACGGATAACAATTTCTGAACCTGATATACCATCTACCGTTTCAATATTTCGAACGGAACATGCTTGATTATATTCTATATTTTTCTACTAGAATCTATCGGTTTTTCGAGCAAGTTTTCTCCAAGTAACGTTTCGATAAACATTCCAAATGTTATCTGCCGTTTACGTCGAAGTCGACAAAGTCGGGGGCGTTCTTTCCCGGTTTCCCGGCGGCCGCGGCAGATGGCAGAAGCTTCCTAAGAATGGCCGGGTGCGGCGGTTTCGAGTTCACCGGATTCAAACTTCTCTGATAATCTATATTTACCTCAAGTTTAAGGTGCGCCGGTGCCCCGAAAGGTCAGGTTCCGTGAAAAAACATTGAATGTCAACCTTGGTACGATTCTAAAGGCGAAGATAACGCTGTCCGAATAAAAAAGGACGAGCTCCCTGTAGAAATCCATTACCGTTCAGACACCGAGTCGCCATTCTTCGAGCAAATTCATCGGTTACGAATTTCACCCGTTACATTCGCGAAACTGATCTGAATGTCCATTTGAAATCAAATTATATTTCATGCCGCCCAACGGAAATCGACGATGCATTAATTAGTTGGCAAAGTGGCTTACGACGATTCATTTAAGTAGTGCCTTTCCTATCGAACGTTCTTCTCGTTTCCAATAAATTTACTAGCTAAAATGTCATACTTTTAAAATGATCTGCAGCTAATTAACTTCACCTAGATTCCAAAAATATCGCGCTACGCTCTGAAAATTTCACATTCCCTTGCACACATGTTAATATTGCAGAATCAGCACATCAAACTCACCGATTGTTCTCTGCGATCGAACATTGCAGCGTATCAAACGTTAGCCGTTTCAGTACCAGCATTTGTATCAATAGTACAGACAATTATCAATACAATTTTGGCAAAACACGTTTCTATTGTCTAGCTATTTATAACGAGTGGGTACAATAAGCTGATCACAGGCCAAATTAATGAAGTCCACCTATGAATTTCTTGAAATTCTACTGCCAAATTACTTGTTCAATGCTTACTTTTCGCGTTTGAAATAAATTATCTTAACAAATGATAGCGATGTCCTTAATAGACGATGATGGAATAATAGGAAATTTATTTTAGGAGGCAAAGCAATTAAACTGCATAAATCGACGCGATCGGCGCAAGCGAAAATCTAGCCAGAGTCAGACACTGTAACGAAGACAGACAATTTCCTTCGTCGAATACGCAACTATTTATTTCATAAACTTGATCTATTTTCCAAGTGAACAGCTCAATACGTGGGTGAATTGGCATGTTTCGGAGTTTTCATGTATGGAAACGAACCGCGTCGGTCACTGAAACGATTAACAGACAGCAAATTATTATAAAAATCTGCGAGAAGTGTTATCACAGAGATGAATAGAGAGAGAGAGAGAGAGAGAGAGAGAGAGAGAGAGCGAAGAAAGATCACACAGAAGCGAAAACCGGTCGTTACCTTTTTTTACGGTCCGGCGACTTCCGTCGATGCCGCGGCAACCTCGTGCCGACGACAGCCCCCCTCATCCCGGCGTGCATCCTGATTAATCATTTAGAGTCACCGCCCGGCAAGTTCAACGAAACTTTCGCCGAGCACTACGAAAACACTAGGGAAATAAAAATGTCCGGGGATCCGTGTTCCCCGGAGAACACTCGACGAACAAAGCGAACGACGTCGGAAAAAATTCCCGGATAATTTGCGAAAGTAACGACGAACGGTCAAACGTTCTCAGACGCGGCTATCGCCACTCGACGAACTCGACGAACTCGACGAACTCGACGAACTCGACGAACTCGACAAACTCGACGGGCTCCCGAAATTAATCCCAGGGAAAATCACCGATCTCATTTTCCGACACTCGAATTTTTATTCGACTCGTGGAAACCAGTTACGAAGGTAATTAACATTGCGTCGGATCTTCTGAATTCGAGGAAAAGTGCGGCCATTCTTCTGTGCGATCAAGTACTGTTCCAACACTTCTGTAAAATTTTTATTTGCTAATCCGAGAATTAAGAGAATTTGCTTTCCAACTATTCTCCTTTGTTCTTCACACTAGAAAATAGATTTTCACGTCGCGATTGAAATATTGATATCTCTTTGTTCATTTCTCTCGCGGTATTCAACGCGTAGAACTGTGGATATTTGTTATCTGTTTTCTAGTATATTCATGGCAAGTAAATGTCAAATAAGGGAGGCAAACAATGACACGATGTTAAACGAACTAGGGTTAAATGATCACGGGCGAAACAGTCGAATAACTTGGAGAAAATGAAAACACCGGTAGATCTTCTGAAACGCGAGCGCACCTCTCGATGCTCTTACCTAGGAGGACACGATCCACCGTCGCAAATACCAGTTTCCCTAAATCCGCTTCGCACTCGTGTACATGAAGAAGCTCCGCTAAAACCGAGCCAGGATCGAGCGGCGAGCAGTTCGGTCTACGATGCTCGCTAGAGCGCACGATAGCACATGTTTAACGAGAATATCGATACCGTCCTATATATCTACCTTTGTATTCGTAACGTGGCGCAAACGAAACTGTTCACTGAATCGGTGTACATTGCACTCGAAAGAGAATAGAAGTTTTCGACTCTTTCGTAATTCACTCACTTCACGATCCTCGACCCTCCGAATCGTTAAATCCTTGCTCTTCGATGCTTCGAACCTTGATTCGTTAACTTGAGCTTTCGTTCGATTCAATTCTGTGTTCGAAAGACTTATTCTTCCTGTTCAGGTGTTCCGATATAATACTGCACGGTGTGAAAGTTCGAAAATTCTATCTTTTCAAATTTCCAGAGTTGCAAATGCCAAGGCTCCAAAGTTCCAAAGTTCGAACGTTCCAACGACCGGTTCGATTACCGCCGCCGCGTATCATCGGTTTTCCGACGCCGCCTTTCCGATTCTATCTATATCCCGCCCTTAATTCGCCGCCAGTGACACGCCGCTAGACACGGCCGCGACGCTGAGACGCGGGATGCCTTCCAGATTCCTCAGTGCCGAGCAATTGGGTCGGATTCGGGGAACGCCGCCCGTCGCGAGGTGGAAACGTCTCGCGCCCAGGGATACGAACGAGGTCTTCAACGACACCGCGACCGACCAGCCTCGAAATCCTCCGCGTGCGTGTCCGGAGGAGGAGAGAGAGAGAGAGAGAGAGACCAACCAGAATCTCGGTATCGAAAATACCGCGCGATTTACCGGCCGATTCACCGCGCGAGACACGTTCCGTGTCTCTATTGCTTATATTTGTACACCGGTTGTCTCGATCCGACTTGAAATATTTCCTAATTTTTCAATCAATATTTCAGAATTACGGATTTCTTGATTTTACGCTAAATCGCGACACGATAACGCGACAATTAATTGGCAGGATGTATCGGTTGATCCGGCAGAGATGATCGGTCTCAAACAAGGGACTTAACACGATGTATTACATCGATAAATGGACGCGATCCGAATTAATTAGCAATTGCCCGATCAAACTTGATACATCCGACCGTTCGCGGGAAGAGCAACCGCTGCGTTTCGGTGCGACGATGCGTTTAGACGGTGCGCCTTGTGCGCCTTGTGCGCCGGTTACGATTTTAATGGGAAGATAACGATCTTAATGGGTTCGGCTAATCTTCCGCTCGCGGAGCAGAGAAGTTCGCCCGACTCGGCGACGACGTGCTATAAATTTCGAGCGCCGCTGCACAGGTAACGTTCGACCGTCACGGAAGAATCGTCGAGATGCCCGATCGCGAAACTGCACTCCCTCGGAGCTTGCGGAATCGATGACGCCCGGAACTGGCCGGGATTCCCCGATGCGACACGCTACGCGACGCCGGCAAAGATAATTAGAATTCTTCTCCGGCTGAGCCCGAGCAACGCTATCCAGCTAACTCGTCGTTCGCACCTGCGTCCTTTCAAAAGAAATCGCTCGTCGACTCCCGACATTGAATCCTTTCTTTGCCGAAGGTGCTTCGAGGAATCGCTTTCATTAAAACACTGCTCCGAGGTAAGTATTGTACATAGGTGCGCTTCGACTTTGATTGTTCGCTTTATTTTCGCTGACACCGAAGAATGAGGACGCGTATTTATATCTTTATGGTTGTCGTCGAATGTTGTGAATGAAAACAGTTGATCGCGAGGATAATCTAGGGTAAACAGGGATCGAATGAGTTCTTCCAGTGGAGCTGATTCTTTCAAAGTGTGACTTAATAAGGAGATGCTTTAAAGTTCTAGGAGATGTGGTTAATCATCTATGAATTTCCGAATGAACTGTATCGAATGGACGTCTCTTCTAATTTAGATAAAGATGCATCCGAGGGCATCCGAAATCCAAATGAAAACGGTGTAGCCCTGTAATAGCTAGGAGAGATTGATAATACTGCCACTGGGACAGACTCTCTTTCGAAACAAGAACGTATCGAGCGCGCAAAAGGAGAGAAATGGCGACGCGTCGCGAGCGCGATACGGCGTCTGAAATATTTGAATACCTGACGGAACGTGGCCGAGTGTGAGAGCCAGTATATTTTGGAAGCGAAGGTAATGCTCGGGCCTGGGAACGCCGCGACGAGTCGGCCGCCGGCTGCGGGCTAGACGCCAGAAACTACATTTCCCGTGGTAAATAGGGCAGGCGCGGACGTAGTCGCAGGCCGCCATTGATAAACGGATGCGATCCGGGACGGGTTTCAAGGTTTTGCGATTCATAAGGGTCGCCGTGAATGGCTTAAGGTCTCGGACTGTTAACCCGTTAAATGAGCTGACCTCTTGATTCGGGCCAGGCATCGAGCTGATTCTCGCAATAATCAGCTGACTGGGAATGACGGATGTGCTCGTCCGAAGGTGAATACCAAGCGATTCTGTTTCGGCTATCGGCACTTCCAAAATAACCGACCTTTTCCCTGCTTCTCCACTCTTTTCATTCGTTTGGAGTACAGTTTTATTTCGAAGGATACACAACATTCATCTTTTCGGGTAGAAGAATGCGTTTGAAGCGTCGAAAATGTTTTCTATTTATTCACTTTCGACTAACCAAGTAGCCCATTAACTTTCACGGCGACCCGAGCACTAACTCGAACTGGAACGACGCGTTACTTACGACGAGCATTACACGATAAACCAACAGTCTATTTATTCCCAACGGTCTACTGTCAAATATTATTGGAACAACCTGTGGGCGGGAATTCAAAATATACTCTGATAACTCCGCGACGACGTAACAGAACTGCAGCAACGTGTCACGCGGAATAAACCAATATTTCAGCCACCCCCGACGACGAAACATTTACGGAAACATTAAACGCGGGCCCTGCGATCGAATAACAGCTCGGAACCTTGGGAAATCGGGGAACAAGCCGGCCCGTTCATAATTAACCGTTACTTCCAGCGGCACGCGTGTACAAATTAATTTCCGTCGGAAACCTATCCAAACAACTTTCAATCTGGCCGAGTTGTTTCGTCGGAAAATATTTGCCGTGTCGACTCGAGTACCAGTCTTCTTCCCATTTCCATACGAACATCGAATGTTGGTCGTTGAATCTCTAGTAAAAGGAACCTTTCCATTTCAAATTTTTTTCATTAACCATTTCCATCGAGGAGTTTCGAGGAGAAAACTGTAGGCAGGCGCAAACGATTAAGGGATGGAAGGTGTCGTTAAAATTCGGCTTGCATGTAGAATGCACGGACTAAACGCGGCAAGGGTTAAATCAATTTCGTCGTACGCGGGGTAAAATGTGTAGCGACGCAGAAGAAGCGGCGGCGCCGGCTTTATTAGTCTTTCCTCCGCGGAACACGGTCTAGCCCCCGGTAAAGAGCTCCACGCGTAATCCGCGAGCGCACCCGGGTCAAGCATTCATACGCGAATTACTAGGGGATTAATAACCCCGCCTCGCGACCCACTCGCCGCGTGTGTTTGCTTTCCGACTGGTTACAACGCAACGCTGGAAACAATAAAACCGCTTCCCTGCTAAATACCGGGGACACGATCCCGTTGTAACGAGACAAGGGAAAAGCATCGTCGGCAAATACCGAGTTGAATCCGTTCTTTGCATGGCAAACAATTTTTTCCCCAGGAACTAAGGATGACAGAGTTTCCCCTAGCTTTGGAAAATATTGGAAATTTCGGCGATTCCGGTTGATGCGTTAACCTTTTCGAACGGTAAATTTGCTTGCACGAACGGAAAATGCGAGTGATTCGATTCACCGTGACTTTTCATGGATAATTCAATTTGGGCTGGTTCTCCATTATCGAATTTTGTTATTTTCTTAGCAACTTTTTTCAACAACCTTTTTAAACTGGAAGAAAAAGAAAGTTTACATTCGGTATATTCCATTTCGACAAATACGAGTCGAATAATATTTCGCGTCGACGAAATTCAATTTGAAAGCTCCGCGACGCAAAGGATCCATTTCTTTTTCGTTCATCCTCCCGACGATCAAAAACTGCTATTACTTTCCGCGAACCCAATTCCCGCGAAATTTCCCGACGCGTGAAACGACTGCACGAGTGGGCGAGAAGCGGGTCGACCTAGGTGGTTTCGATCTTTCTACAATTTCGCGGTTCGAAAACGCGAGGGAAGCGGTTCGAAGCCGGTCGATTCGCGGATCCATAAGTTCTCGAGCAGAAGCTAGTGGTGGGAGAAAGCGACGCGTGTTCCCGTTTTAATTTATGAAATTGTGTTCCGTGCAACGACCCGCGGCGGCATATAATAACCCGTTATCAAACAGCGTCGCGAGCGCGATTAAACCTACGCAAACACACCATTTCGCCTCCTACTCGTGGAAATAACGCGGAACCTCGTTCCGACAATGTTGCCCGGTTCTGTCCGGCGTAAACGGGGAAATGGAATGAAACGGGACGACGTCTGGGGAGAAACGAGAGCAGCGAACGGGAATGCCAACTGAAATCCTCCTTTGTGCATCGACTAAGGGCTTGCCAACGCTGGGGGTAACTAATCTTAATTCAAGATATGGGCTGTACTCGACGAGAAGAGCACTCGTCATTAGTTCCAGTTCTTCTATAGACTTTTCAATTCCTCTATCGTAGCTCCCATCGTCCTACGGCGAATAAAAAATATCAATGTTTGCAAACACGAGATTTCAAAGGTTTGGGAACGAGGGAAATCTGCAGCGCCAGAACGAGTCTATCGCCCAACGATTGACCGGTATACTTCCTATGTTCGACAGACGAATAGTCATCGAAACCAATACGCGAGCAGCAAACTTATCGGATCGGGCACTTTCTCGAAGCAGCTTTCCAAGAATCTAATACCTTTCGCGTGTACGAGCACTACAGCTCGAGTGCTATCTGCTGGCATAATACCAGCATTTTCTCTAAGAACACTTTAAAAGCTCAGGCTTAAGCTCGACAGCGACACACCGGTGGTTTAGCTGGCAGGTTCCAGCGAAGCTTTATTCGTTCGGCAGATCGACGGGCCGCGATATGATAATCGGCCACCGGCTCGACTCTAATTAGCTTGGCCGCGGATGCCCGCCGCGAACCGGGGGTCTGGCGCGCGTTCCATTCTGCGCATTCCCCGCGTGCCGAATTCCGAGCGAATTCCCGCACCCAAAGGCGTTGCTAGTTTAGGCCACCGGTGCCCGGCGATGGGCCTCGTCGCGTAGTCGCTTGTTCAACTGCTCGGATCATCCATTCCGCTCGGAAGTAGCTCAGAACAATTTCGTTCTTGGTAAAACCTTTTATACCGCTCTCATGCGCCTAATTTCTTCGCGAAGATCCAGGCTAATTTCTACTTGCTCGAACGTCTATTCGGTTCTGAAGAGAAATAACTGTTGCGCCTAGATCGATCATCGAGCGACATTGGAATCGTTCGCTGGTAAGGCTTCCGGAATGTTTGCCTCTTTTAATAAAGAGGTAGGCTAATCGCTTGGCTACTATTTAAGCTGCCAGCCAGATCCAACCGAAACCAGCTACCGCAGCTGGTATCGAACTGAAGCATCGAACGAATCATCATAACATCGGACGTTAAAAGGCTAGAGCGGAGGACCCGAAATTTCGTGAGGTGCGCGCAATGACGTTAACCGCATGCAGTCGTTGCACGATCGATCACGCAGCCCGCAGTGCGAAAACCCGAGGGCCGCCGGCTCGAAACGCTTTCGTTTGTTTTAAAAACGTCCGCATACCGCGAACAATGCCCGCCTCGACTGCTACGCCGCCTGGGATCACCGCCTTTTACGCGATACAAGAACCGGACGATTGCTGTCGGAGAAAGGGGAAATTGCCTGGTGTTTATATCGCCGCTTTTTTTCTCTCGCTCCGCGCTTTCGTTCGGTTGCCGGCCGAATGCCGTTTGGGAAATTTCGCGGAGCTACGCGTTCGGGAATCCGACCGACGACACGAAACATGGTAGGGAGTGGTCTCCAAGAAGTTGCAGACATTACATTTCTTGTTAGCTCCGAGTAACGACCATTTCGATAATAAGACTTATAATTAGAAATAAGTAATCTACCACGAACAACGCAATCTAGTCGGCGCTCGTCGCCCCGAAGATTGGCAAGCGACTCGACGTAAAGTTCACGCGGCACAGACGTACCGGTACCTCGCGGGTAGACGGAAGCGGCTTCACGAAATCCGTTCCGCGAGGCGCGCGTGGACTCAATTTAGCAATTTCCTCGAGAGCGAAGGAGCAAGGAGCGGCGCGACGAACTACGGACCAACGTTATTTTAAAAGCCGTGAGAGCTTTCGAAGCGCGCTGGCGAGAGGGCTTTTGTTATGTAATCGGTCGTAATTACCGCTGCGACAAAGCGGAGCCCTCTCGCGGGAGCGCTTCTCGCGTTTTCTTCGCTTAGGCGATTACCACCTTGCCAACTAATGATTTCGTTCAGAGGAAAGATTCTCGAATCTATCGAATTTCAACCTGCGACTTGCGTTCGATCGGTAAGCACTTGTTCGGTAAATGTAAATAAGCATTCCCAGTTATTTCTATGAGAGACGGTAGAAATTAATGTAAATCTAAATACAAATACGACTCGGCTGACTTGCGCCCCGAAAATCACGAGTCCTTCCCTCCTACTGTCCCGTCTGTCGCGGATTGTTTCGCAATTAGTTCGCGAACCAATGGACGATCGCTCGAATTCGACGCCTCGAGCTTCCGACTGGAGCGTTTCATTAAATTCATCGTTGCGCGCGATCCCTGTCGTCGTCCAATTAATCGTCCGGGGCTTTTTGCGGTTAAAATGCGATTGAAAAGCATTGCAAAGAAAGGTTAGATAATATAATATCAAGTAACAGGATATACCTACGATAGAAGGTACGCAATGCGATTAGATAAAATGGTCATTTGGAGAAGGTCCTTTTATCGGAGTTTTTCAACGGAAAAGAGGACCGTTAGCGTATAGAGAGTAGCCGACCGTCGTTGAACCCGCGAAAAAGAAAGAAGAAAACGCTGGAGAGAGGGCAGGTTGAACGGTACGCAGCGTCCGCGCCGGAAAGTGGGAACGCTGGCGCAGGAAGCGGACTCGTTCCCGGCCGTCCCATTCTGTAAACCGGGTCCCAGTGACGCATTACCTACTTCCTTTCACGAATCTTCTCCCTTGACGCGGTTTCCCTTTGAGCGTAACTGGTCCGTGTTTTCGGCAATAGCTACAGGTAGGGATAGAGCCGCATTCATTGTCTAGCTGCGCGTCTGACTCGCGCCACTGTCGGAAAACTGGGAAACGTATTCCTTTTGTCGCGGCTGATACGTAGTAAAGCCTGCCCGTTGAATGAATGCAGATGTTCCGCGCATCGGTGATTCCGTGGACCTGGGACCTCTGTTTCGGAGAACAGTTTCCTTTCTGTCTGGTTCATCTTTGACTTCTAATCTATCTTCGTCTTTGCCAGCAATCGACAATAGAAATCGGAATATCTTCTTGTCGTTTCATCCTCCCTTTTCACCTTTGCCAACTACCCACCGCTATCGAAGATACGAGTACTTTTTCTTTTACATTGTTTCTCGACTGGACGCCAATATCATTTATACCTACATATTAGAGTTACACGTTACTTCTTGAATATTGCAATCCTATATTCTCAAGCTTGGTCAAGTTGTTCGTGTCTCCCAACCTATTTCGACAATCCATACGTACTCGTTTACCTTCTCCTTTCCTGATTCCAACCCCACCGCTCGAGATTTTTCCTCGAGTTCGACACCTACATCTGCCCATTAGCCGGCTACCCCAGCGTACATTCCCCTATGCCAGCGATACGCTCGTCAAACATAACAAGAAGCTATCTCCCTGGAACCCCCAGCAGTCCTCTCCCTCTCTAACGATCATCCTTCCCAGCCATCGATACCTCGATCCCCGTGGCATCGATCCACCCGACGATCTCACTCATAAAACTACATCGCGTCAACTCCGAAACACCCACTTCAACGGCAATAGAATCGAAAGCCAGGGAAAGTATCCCGAGCGCAGCTCCCCCGTCACGCTACCGTACATCCAAACTCTCCAAGCCCCGTCGTCATATCGATTCAACGTGCGCACGTAGAGGCTCGTCGAAGCCCGTATTTCCTTACATAAATCCTCGACGACAGCTCGTATCCCGAATCGAGCGTTATTATTCACGGTCGCGGTTCCATACCGCGAGCAACAGAGACCGCGAATCCCTCGATCCCGAGACGGAGAGAGAGCGCTGCCACTCGAGAACCGGCCGGAGAGCGAAAAAAAGGAACGCCGGGTGGAAAAATCAAGCATCGTGAAAAAAAACCGTTGTGCCGATTGTTTAGCGAGCGATGCGCGCGCGAATAGCGAAGAAACGCGAGAGAGGGAGAGAGAGAGAGAGAGAGAGAGAGAGAGAGAGAACGAGAGAGGAGACCTGGCGTGTTCCACGGCGGACGGGAGTGGAGAGCGAGCGACCGTCCGACCGACAGACCGACCGACCGATCAACCTACCGAACGACCGACCGACCGACCGACCGACCGAGCTAGCACCAGCGAGGGGGTTGGCAGAGAGAACAGAGAGAACACGGGGGCGGAGAGGGATATGTCGCAATGCGTCTTGACGTCACTGGCGGGACGTCGTTGGTGGGATTCGCTCGGCGGGCGGCGGATCGGCTAGCGCAGAGCCGGCGCGCGGGACTCTGGTGCAGCGCGACACCGTGGGGGAGGAAGGGTGTCGGATGCACGTGCGGAACCCGGTGCATCTACGTTCGCTGCGAACCGCCATCTGTCGTGAACACCGGGTAAACCCAGGCCGGAGAGTGCGTTCGCTGATAACGCCGATATCCCTCATCGATCCCGTCCCGTTCGAACGCGTTCCGTAGTTTCTTGTTTTGTTCGCCGAGACTTGGTAGAATCGTAGAACGTTACACGTTTGTCGCCGAATCGGGATTAAACGTTTAAGGAGGAACGCCAGTGTATTAAGCTTTCGTAATTACGTTAAAGCTGGAAATAAACGTAGCAAGCAATAGACCGAGAAACGTTCCATACCCGATTGTTCTTTATATTCAGTGGGAAATCTAGCCGGAACCCGACTAATGCATTTTGCCGAGCGAAGAGAAGCTTGCCCGCTGGAAGCTGGAGGAAGTTGACCCGGAAGGTGATCGCGAGATTGGGAATAAATACCGGCCGCTCCGGGAGACGTTGGTGCGGCGTTACCTTTAATTTATCCGGAATTCGCGCAGGTCGCTGCTAATTATTTAAACGAGCACCGCCAAAGGATCTAACGAAGGGAAAAGGAGACCAGCCGTGCCGGAGGGCATAGAAGTTTCGTAGCGACGCCGGATCCAGCGTTTGCAGTCTATTTCGCGGTAACGATACAAACCGTGTAATTATAGCGACGATCCCCTAAAAAGTTTCGAATAAAAATAACAAATCAACACAGGTAACCCAGTTACCGAAGTTCGGTCGGCTGAAGCGCCGGTTCGACCGAGAGCGGTCCACCGATGCTCTGAAAACAAAGCTGTTGACTGGACGCGTAACTGCGCCGGACTAGCCCGCAGCCACGGGCGCACTACGCTGAATTAATTAGGAGCGTCCAGTAGTTTCTTGCCTAGCGATGCGTCGAATCACGGCCGCCGGGGTTCTTCCGCGTTCCCGCGGAACGCGACCACGCGGCAGGACGGTCAAGTTCCGGAACGCGCTACCGGTTAGGTCTCGGTTAGAATTCTCGATCGAATATCCTTAACCTTTCGAGTACGAAAACGCTACCGATTCATCTCGATTAGTCTCAATTGTAGCAACTAGCGAACAAATTTATTAGATCTCGCTCTGTCTTCGTTCATCGAAGACGATGAGCGAAACGAAAAGAAGAGAATTTCGAGCGGACCGATCATGTGTATCGGGCCTCAGTCGAGTGGAGCGAGGGACGAGGGAGCAGGGGACAGGTAATTCGTCCGTCGACCTATAAGTCGCAAGCCAGGCGACAGAAACGAGCGAACCGTGCACCGATTTCACGGATAAATATAAGTTTCGCGCGGCCGAGCGCGGACATCGATGCCGGCTCGCCCTCCACCCCGCCGGCGAACGATTTCGAATCGCGTCCTATATTTAGCTACCCTTTGACACGGCGAAGCCACAGAAACGAATCGCCCGCGCGTTAGCCGCTTGATAATAATAGTCGTAAAATAGCGAAACATGGACGGAGAATCGTTAAACCTTTCTATTCGATAATGTTCGATAATGTAATGCGGAAATTAAGGGATATTTCTTGGTACATTCTAAAATGCGTTTTTCCCTGAAAACAAAAAGAGAAGGCCTTTTTTTTAAAGAAACAAGATAAGCACTCGAGCTGTCGGCCATAACCAAAGATCGTTAAGGGGTTTTCTAGCTTCCCGATGATTTCGAATGTTCGTGACACCTGTGCCCACCGTTCGGGGCGAAAGGGTTAATATAGACCGACAATCCCGTCGGAACTGGAAATGGTTGATCTAGATTAACCGAGCGTTCTAAAGCAATCTAGATCGGTAAATAGGGTTCGATCTAGATTAGGTATCGCCAGTAGGCGAATCGCTGTTAAAAGCCAACAAGCGCGATAAATTTCCCTTTTGCAAAAACGTCGCTCGCTCGAGTACGATGATTGAAGATGCAGCTTGACTTTTCTGTCGGTGGAGGTACTCGGTCTTCGGCACATTTTATTGACAAACCCATTAGCGGGGACTGTAAGCAACCTATCGAAAAACAGACTACAACTCGGTGTTCCCGACATCGGTCCGCCTGAATATTTCAAAACGTCGCTTCCCCGTGTCCACCCGAATTCTTCGACCGCGCGACGGACCCACGGAACCGTTTCGCGAAACTTTAACGAACTTGTCAACTTGCCGGCAACTCCGGACGCCGCGGCGACCGGTTCGAGCAATTTCGAGGGAAACCACCGGGTAACGAATGCTCCCTGCCAGTCCCGCGACGCTGCCGGCTAGTTTTAAGTGGCACGATAAGCATCGAGCGCGTCTTCGGAACTCCTTCGAGTGCGGGGGCAGGTTTACGTAGCAGCCGGCCGATGCGCGTTTCGATGTTCATCGGGAAACAAGTTCGCTTGGATCATTCCCGATGACGCAGATCAGAAAATCGTTGTATTAATAGAATAACTGGTATAACGCACGATAT
This sequence comes from Nomia melanderi, assembly GCF_051020985.1. Taxonomy (NCBI): domain Eukaryota; kingdom Metazoa; phylum Arthropoda; class Insecta; order Hymenoptera; family Halictidae; genus Nomia; species Nomia melanderi. The sequence continues at coordinate 18,963,289 of NC_135005.1, forward strand.
CGCGATAATTACAACTCTAGAAATGTCCGTTACTTCGCACACCGCATCGGTTACTCGACCCTCCCTGCGCATACATCCCAATCCGCGAACAATGAAAAAAGCAGAGACTGCAATAGTTTTCACAGCACAGTCACTCGGAATTTCCGGAAAAAAGCCAGGAAAAGCTGGTTGTTCGTCGAAAATGAAACCCGCCAGAAGGTGGCCGAGTATCAAGCAACGCGTCATTCCGCGCTGCTCTGCAGAAGAAGCGAATCGTCCCGCGCCTTCTCGAAAGCAAACACCCGTCAACAATTGCATCCTCTTTAAAGCAAACACTCGAGATAGAAACACGGTCGTGGAGTGCGCGGAGCGCTGTCCCATTAAAATCGAGCCCTCTCCAGGGCTACAGCTCCGCGTCCTCCAACGGAGCAGCGCGACAGTCGCTGCGTTGTAAACGTCGCCTAACATTTCCGCTAATCCCCTGTCCGTAGGTTTAATATCCTGAACCCTGAGAGAGCGAGAGAGAGAGAGAGAGGGAGTTCACCGAAAAACCGATCTCGATGAATTATTATCATCCTATATGAAACCCGTGGAGAATCCGCGTCGACCTGGAATTACCTCCCTCGAAGTTTGCGCTCGAACGATCAAGCTCTCTCTTCTCGTTCCTCCGGTCTTTCGCGTTCCCTGTTCCCGCGCGAAGATCATTGATCTCTCCTCGCGTTCTCCTCGGCCGGGAACTTCCGGCGAAGGGAATTTCAAGCCGGCCGGGTCGTTCATCGCGACCTTAAAAGACGAGGCTATTTCTGTCCCGTCCTTTCTGCCCGGCATAAACGTCCCGAGATGAGAAGTTTACGAACTTTCCGCGCGGCGACCTTCTTTCCAACGCGAATCGGGGTTAGTCCCCGTCGATGGGAAGAACGACTTCCGCTCCGACGATCGAATATCGTCTGGTTGCGGAGATGATTCTAGGTTCTAGTCGTTTCAGTTGGCAGGGAGTAAACAGTGTGTTCGATAGGAGAGCTGTTCCGACGTTTCGCCGTCGTTACCGCTGGCTTTGGGGCTGAAAGGTGGCCTGCGTGTCGAGAAACCTCGCTATCAGACGTTTATAGGTCGAAATTGGAAAATTCGGGCAGCTCGACTTTTCGAATGTTTTCAAAGACCGGCAAACCACAGACGATTACCGGTTGTTCTTCGGTTCTTTGCTCGACTGTAAGCTATTACTGGTAAGCAATGGAACAGAGTGGTGAAACTGTGCGTCTACGAGTACTAGAGGGTGCCGGTCTTTGACAGGTAACGAAGCTAACTGCAAAGATGGCGAACCGTTGGCGCGGGCTTCCGATTGGACACGTTTCGTCCCCGAAAGCCTCGAACGACTATAACCTCTTGGGTCAAGAAAGCAACGGAACGATTCCACTTTCGGTTCGGTCGGCGTTCGACCGAGACAGCGAAGGGTCCTCGAGCAGGTGCCTGGCGACGCTTCGTTATCGAACGAGAGATATGTACCCGTTATCCGTCGTCGAAGGACGAATCGCACAGTCTCCCCGACGTCCCCATCAGCTAGTCGAGTCGTCGACTAATTGGTACTTGCCGTGGAAAACCGGCGCAGACGGTGCAGGAAAGACCGAGGATTTCTGGTAATTAAGACTTCCGCTGTCGCGCAGGACATCCAGCGAATGCGCGTTCGACCACCACAGTGGGATTCGTTATCAACGAAAACTGGTCTTGACGCGCGGATCGCGAGTGCATTGTAAATTCAACGATTCTACCGAGTAAACTACGGATTATAGGTCCCGGAAGTTCAATAATCAGAACTAATTGGAACGCTGTATCACGCGCGAAACGAATGATTCATGAAACCCTGATTAACGAGACAATCATCGATCGATCGATAACGAACAATTTCATCGGTCGCGAATCATTCGGAATCGAGAAACGAATATTTCGAACAAATTTAATAACAAGCTTCTCGTTAATCGGAGAATTTCAAGTACAACGAAGCGGTGCGACGATAATTACATCGTGAAATTTACACCCGGAATACCTTTGATCCGTAATACAAATCGATTTCTCAGGAGGGCGGGAGTGAGGCGGGACACGATGATTTTCCAAGAAATTTGCTCGGCGAGTAGGTGCCGGATGATTGAGGAATACACTGCCGAGCGGAAAAAGCAGCCCGTTTCTGACGCAAATTGTCTATGTTCTTTTTAAAGGCCTTTACGTCATTGTCCGCCGGTAATTGGGCTCTCTCCAGCATGTCAATTGCCACTCGCGTTCCGGTCTAATTTTAAGAAAGAAAGGCGTGCGCGCGTCCGTGTGTTCCGCTGCCAATTAAAGGCAGCGGAACGATGGGTTACGCGAGCACGTAATCAGACCGGTCGCGGACCGCGCTAGTAAGCGCGCGTGTGACGCGCGACCCTCGTCGACGTCGAGAGCGGCCCGAACCAGGACCCTTTTCCTGCGATCGCTTCGAAATCGTAGAACCGTCGCGGTCCGACGCGGGATTCGATTACCGGCGAGCGGTGTTCCATCGCGAACGGGACGGCCCGCTCTCACTCTTTCGACGCGTTCCGACTCGATACCTCTCTCTGTTCATCTCAGCAATTTATCGATCACTTCGCGTTTCGTCCGGTTACCTTTAACTCTTCGCTTCGTAATAAAATTCCTGTTTTCTATTATCGACACTTCGGATGCCGTATATCGAAAAGTGCGTTTCCAACAAACGGTTGCTCGTATCGACGTCGAAACGCACGGAAGTTGATTGAAATTTCAGTGAACCTTCCGAGCGTGACCGCAGCATTCAATTCGCCATTCAATTCGCCATTTAATTCGCCATTTAATTCGCCATTTAATTCGCCATTTAATTCGCCGTCGCTGCGCGCCGAAAAATGGAGGCCAGCGCGTATAATTCAAAAAGTGGAGCGCGTGTCGTTTGTTATTTGCCCGGAGCGTCGGTGGGACGCGGGACAGATTCAACTCGTTATCGAAGGGATTTAGCCCCGTTTCAATTATCGGACAGCGGTCCGCGTCGGCCGTGTTTTTTCCAGCCCGCGGAGAAAGCGAATGGCAGGGAGGGAAAGGGGGATGCGCGTCGATTCGACGGCGTGTGTCGATACCGGTGGAACGGGAGAAGGAGCTCCGCTTAGCGAGCAGCTTTGAAGAAAAAAACGGGGGAAAATCGAGAGAAAAGTTCCGCGGCGACGCGTCTCCGTGTCGCGGGCACGTTCTCGGGTAAAAATAGCCGGCAGCGCCGATAGCCGCGGCTGGATGCCACTTGAAAAATGCTCGCTTCATCGTTCATCCGGAGGATCCTCGGGAAACCGGTAAATAAATAAACGCGGTATCGACCCGCGTTGCTCGCGCGCCGCGGGGTTACCGAGCTCGACTCGCGATTCGACGATCAAACGAGTCTTCCCCCGCGATTTCTGCGGGAATGCTCAGTTTCCTGATCCCCGAGGATGCCCGTTAGCGTCTCGAAACCTATTCGAGCTAATCTCTCGTGCGGGAAGGGATTTATTCCTATTCTCGGACGTACAACGGAGCACGCGAGGATAATACAGACCAGGAACAATTATTCTAGTTTACCGGACGCAATGCGAAACTGGACTATCCCATTTGTTTCACATCGGGACTAGTAGATGGCTCCACCCAGGCCAGCGGTGCGACCACAGCCACGCGGCTTCTAATCGACGTGAACGGTGCATGCGTGTCGATGCTGGATTCATGTTTCCACTGGCGGAGGGTAACGAGCCTTTGTGAAATGTGTTGCGGCGATCTTCGACATTCAAGTATGATCGATTCTACCATTAGCTCTTCCAGAACACCCCGAGGTTTTTCAAATAAATTGCTCCTACCTTCGGTTTCGTTTAACTCTGGCCCTGGTGTCTGAGATTTCCTTCGATATACATATTTGACAAGCGACAACTCCAGCTAACGCGAATCGGGACAACGACAGACGAACAGGAGAATTCTCATCAAGAATTCCCCGCCTGAATAGGAAGTAAAACGGGGACAAGGGAAATCCGCGAAGCGCTCCGCATAATTCACAGGTGACGCGATAATGGCGACGCAGCCGCGTCCATAAACGAAACACGCGACTCCAGCGGAAACAAAGTCCCAAATTGAACGCGAAGACGGCGCATCCACGGCGACTCGGAGTTTCTCTCCTCGACGTAACAGCGATTCCGCGGTGGTATTTCACCTTGAGTAGCCCATAAACGTGCAAGCATGCTTGTCAGCCGCGGCTTAACAATCCACGATAGACTGTTGCCTGCGCCCGTCAACCGGGACTCGGCGCGGTGCCTCCGAGCTGTAATATAAATTCCGCGATACCGGGATTCCCTTCTTGCTCTAGCCGCTCGTCGCGCTTTGGAACCGAGGAGACGCGTTCAGCCGAGACGCGTCGTCTAATACTTGTCGGCACGCTTGAGCGATTAGGCAGCAACGATTGATCAACCTGCCGGCTCCTCTGTAATGGGATAACTTGCGTCTCCCAAAGTCTGCTTCTTCGGAGACGGCTGCAGCTTTCGAGATTTCCCTCTGTAGAACGTTCGAAATATATAGCGTTTAGTCCTCGACAAAAGATGAAAAGATTTTGTGTAAATGCGCCTACCGAGAGGGGAAAAGTGTGTCGAGCTTGAATGCGCGGTGTCGGCGAAGGGTTGATATTGAAGGGAAATTGAAAGTAAAGGGGAAAAGGTGCAGCGCCGAAAGAATTTGAGGGGGAATATGAATGGACAGCGGTAATGTTCGTTTCATTAAAGATGCGGTTGCTCCCGAAACAGAGCAATTTTGCGGGGGAATTCTGGAACACTGACAAAGTACCGCATACCGGCGGTCGGAGTCGCGCGCGCGCGCGCGCGCGCTCTCGTTTCCCTACACTTGAACCCCCGTCGTCCGGAGCGCACGTTTCATCGATTCATCGCGAAAATCATGAATGAACGTAATCCCTTCGATGCGGAGCATTCAGTCCAGTTTCTCGCCCGGCAACAGCCACCGAGTTTTCGCTCTCTGCGTGCAGCGAATACTTTTCCAATAGCTTTTCCAATATATTGTCCAAATTAGTTGGCCGCCGTTTAAGGAGAACAACAAATATATATTCGTTCGTCTCGCATAGAATTTTGCTCGTTTTTAATAAAACATTTCACAACTGGAAAGTCAGCTCGTTTTCGAAATTGGAGAAACGCAAAACCCCCCGATTAGAACGCCACGCGAATGTCTCTTGGAACAGATGAGAAAGTTCCATGCGCGAAAGTATCGCGATGAAAAGTTGCAGCTACGTCCGAGAAGGTCAGGAGCGTGTGACGATGTTTCTGGGACACGTCGCGCTTAATCTATTCAGCCCTGATTTAAATGACCTTCGATCGTTGGACGGCAATGAGTTAAATTTAGGTAGCCCTTTGGGGTTCCAGCTCTCTCACGCTCCCGCACCTTTTATCCCGGCGCCGCTCGCCGCGCGCCGGCTTTATTCTTCGGTGTTCCTTTGGCGATACGTGTCGGCCGAACCCGCGCGCCACCCGAATAAACCCGTTGCAGTTTACAGGTTAAACAGACAGGCGAACTGGAACGAGCTTTCCGCTGGAAAAACCGGCGAGGCTCGTCCCTCGCTCGAAAGTGAAAATATTATCGAACCGCTTTATTAATTAGGAGATGCTTTATATTCGGAAAAGCGCAGGCACGAGAGGATCAATATTTAACGTATCAATATTTAATGTTCCTCCGATCGGCTATATACGTTTTCCTTCAAAGAAAATTAATTACCCTGTTATTGACAATTTAAAGACATTTATTGGAGTAATTGCTCCGAATAATTGACTCGTCAAACATCAGTCAACGTCGAACACCGGAGGTGCGAACGACCGGTACACGTATTTTCCGTCGCGTTTATAATTAGCAATTCGTATGCATCAAAGCGTGCCGAGATCATCATCGAGGTGATTAGAAAAGATTGCGCTTTATTGTTTTTCCATTTTTCCATTTTTCCATTTTTCCATTTTCAAATATTCACATTTCCGAAATGTCGAATTTGTTAATATTCTAGTTTTGAAAGTTTTATCCTACAGTAAAGCTTCGTGATTTTCACAGTTAGCATAAACGACTGCGAAACGCGTCGAGCAAACAGGAGACTCATCGATACTCGCACCAGAGATCCGGAAGTAGGTATTCATCCAATTATCGGGCCCGACGAGCTCGATACCAATTTCCGTAACGATATTTCCAAGATTAAGTGCGCGCAGATCAGTGACGTCGACGACTGCACAACCACCTACACAGTTGCCAACAACGATAGAAACAGGGAGGGAGACTATGATCAAAGTGTGGAAAGTTCGATCCTCGAACTGCAGACCCCTATTTTCTTTTTAGCCAGCTAACAGGCTGGCTTGGAATTGAAACAAACGCGAGAACTACGGGCGTTCCGAGTTTAAAAGTCGACCGGCAAGTATGCAAATATTGCATGATCGAACGGCCCGTCTTCAAATAAGAGCCCTGCCACCATTCTCGGCTGATAACCGAGAGTTCATCCCTCCGGCAATCTTTGACCGCCATCTTCTCTCTCTCTCTCTCTCTATTTTTTACCGTCATCATCCGAAACTCTAGACCCTCTTCACCCGTCGCCCTATCCTCTCTTATCGCTTTGACCACCTTCCGACAGCACCCTCTCGAACCCCGTCTTTTTCCACTTCAAAGGAGCGTCGGTGTATTATAGAAAAATGTATTGTAGATAATTTCGTAATTTCCCGACGGCGATAAGATAACGATTTCTCGTAAGCGCTGGCGCTTCGCGTGACCGCTTGTTTCGAGAAAAATTCAGTTGCGCTTTTTTCGACGGCGAAGAATCTAATTGTTTCTTCGGGACTTTGCTTCGGAGGATTGAGTACTCGAGTAGACGTGCCAGCTTTTAGAAGAAACCGTTATAAATCGATCGCTCGCGTTTCGAATTTTCTTTTCCGTAACTCGAATATTCGCAATGAAATAAATAGACTCCTTATCACTTTTCAAGGAAATATCTTATTATCAACATCCGTGTTCCCCGGCTCCGTGTAACCATTCTTTTAGACTCTCGAGAGAGTAAAGTAGTTGTTCGCAGCCACTTCGATATCCTCGATGACCCTAAAATAATCTCTACAGCCCCTGATCGTCCAAAAGCGAGCTCCGAGGAGCAGAATTCAAGGTGTTTCCTTTCCATTGGTATCTCTCCGTTGCCGGAGCAACGCTACGTTCGAAACGGCGAGACATTGGATACACGCCATTACAAACCGAGATACCATAAAAATCCAGCAAAATCCAGTTTCGCCGTGGGTCTCTTATAAGTTACGGGGCAGAGATATTTATACGCGGTTATGTCATCGAGGCCATTACAGCGGTGGCTGCCTCGAGGAGAGCCGCCGGCGACGACATCGTCGAGATGTACCTTATTTTAGACGTTGAACCGCGATCTTGAAAATGCCTCCGTTAACGGGGATCAAAGCCGCGTACCAGTCGAACACCGTAAACTCCTCGGAGAATTTCCTGTGAAAACCCATCTGTACGCTGGCACGAGTGCGTGAGCCGGAGTCTTCGGCAGTGTTGCCGGTGGGTCTCCGTGTACGCGTGCGAACAAGGCGGGAAGAGAAATCACGGATGACAAGAAACGAGATTTCTTCTCGAGTCCTGTTCCAGTGTTCAGTTACATTACGTAATTGCTGCGTCTGAACCTCTGAATGCGACGACGCCGTTGAAAACGAAACTATTTTTAATGAGTATTTCATCTACTGGGTGTCGCGGTAAATTTTCGCACAGAATAAAACATAGAATGAGAGAAAAATTAGTAAATAATCCGAAGCGTTTCGAGTAATTATCAGCGAAAAGCGGCTGAAATCCACGGTCTAATTGTAGTCGTTCGATCGGACGGAACACGCGAATGAATCTCGCGAGGGACCGCAAACCGAATTTCCCAAGGAACTCCTCGCAGCGTTATGGCAAGAACAATATTCGCGGTTGGTCTGCTGAGAGAGACGGAGAGAGAAATAGAGACACGCTGGGAGACGGCACGGGATCGAGCGTTCTGAAGGGGGGAAGCGTTTTCCGCGAGGCAGGCTGCGTCAGAGTGCATCGCGCGGCGCATCTGCATGTCGCATGTGGCCCGCAAAGGCGAAATCGAGTTAATACGAGTAAACCTTCCCCACCCTCCTTTTCTCTCGCGCCCCTCCCAGTCACCCTTGGGGAAGTTCTTGCAACGTCGCTGACAGCGAGGATAATGAGACGATAATTCCAGGCCGTTGCATGATTAACAAGGGATCACGGCACGTCGATGTTTGATAACGATAATGAACTCTTAGGCCCGTAGGGGAGAACAGAGCGTCTCCTGGCAAAGACGGTAGGCTCGAGGATTCCGATTGTGAACGTAGCTTAAGAGATACCTTTCCATTCAAACGTTGCGATGGCAGACATTTCTTTCGTCAGAGACGTTTGCTGGCTCTTGCTCGAGTTTACATTAATCTCTGCTTTTTGCGCATTTAATTTCAAGGAAATACTACTTAACGTTTAGTCGATCAAACGTATTTAAGAATACAAATTCAGGACATTCGGACGAAAGATCGAAGAATACTAAAGTAAGAATAACGCGACAGTACGATCAGTCAAGATAGACTTAAAAGCGAGAGAGGAAAAGGAAGGAAGGCACGAGTCAATGAAGATTATGGCGACGAAGTCACCGGCAAGAAGGAGCTGCACCGAGTGAGCTCTGTTATTAAACCTAACCCAGATTTATCCGACCCATCTGTCGAACGCCGTGCCAGGGAACACCTGCTTTAATTACTATCGACTTTATCGTTTCCTGTACAGGATCGAAGACGAGTGTCGAGTGTCGTTAAATCTCACAATCGTAATTTATGGAGATTTCAGTTTAAAGTTAAATCGTTGAAATAATCTCGGGTACTTTTCGAATCTTACGACTGAAAGTTTCTTCACCTTATCCCGTAGGATGCCTATGAATTACCAAACAAGTTAATAATGCATCGACTGAAATCTCTTGCGAGCAATAATTACTATTACAATGAAACGTTATAATTAAAGACGATTTAATAAATTGTTCAATAGCTATGGCTATTATAAAGGTGAATCGGAAAATCATTTCGACTATCGAAATCTACTCCAATTCTGAATGATATATTAATAACCTTCCGGTTACGCAAAGTGTTGCACCTAAGCCAAGGAATACACAGTGTACGTTTAAAGATGTTCGAAACGCTTTCGACACGCCTGGCAACGAGAAAAGCTGACAAGCAGATGACTTTACAACTGTCGAGTAGAAGATTACCAGCAGGTCACAGAAGATAATGTGATCACAGCGAATAGTAGTCGGCTAACTAGAGACTCTAGAGTATCTGCGGATTTGCATAACAGTCGCATTGTTGTCCCGTGAACGTCAACGATGCCGGTGCACGAGATTAACTGGATTAAGTCGAACCGGCCCGAAAACGAGATTAAAATTCGCTACGGCCGAGCAAGCACCGGAACGAAGGTTGCTCGGGAATTGCCATAATTCGGAGACAAAGATCGCGTCCCGTTGATCCACAAGACACCTTAATTGCGAGTGGTTTCATTAGCGAGGACCTCGACTTAACTTTAAATTGCGTTTTCGCCGGCGTCACTTGCGTTACTTGCGTTACTTGCGTTACTTGCGCCACTCAACACTCGACACGTATCCTGAAGAAAATTTAAACGTAGCAGTAAAAGATTAAGAATTAATAACGACCGGTGTGTGTCTGTGTTATAAAACGTAGAGAACTCTGATCGATCGGTCAGCTTCAAGTGTCTTCGGGAAGACGAAACAGCCGAAAGGCTCGACCAAGAACTTGGCTCGTCGATCAAGAGGAACAGCGAGCGTTCGACGTTCGAGCCCGGAAACGATCCGGCGTGCCGCGAGAAAATAAAAAGGCCGCGCGGAATAACGGATTAAAGTCTCGTCAAGACGGCAACGGAAGATCGAGAGTCGAGAATTGGCTGGGGCGTGTGTACGAGGTTGTTGCCGAGCGGTGCCCATCAAAAGTTCACTCCCTGCGGCGAAGGGGAAGCCGTCTGGAGCGGCAAAGCGACTCGCGCGGTTCCCGGCTGAACGAGGAAACGCGTTTTCCCACGGTGAGGCCAAGTTTCCGGCTGGCCGACGGACAGCCAGTGCCACGAAAGTCGTTTCGGTGACGTTCTCGGCTGGAAAAGCCGAGGGCCGAGAATGGCTGGTCATTCGCCGGGCAACATTGTTTCTTCCGCAGGATGCCACGACAAGGGGATGATTCTTCGGAAGAAGAATGGGCTCATAGCGTGGAATGAAACGTTGCGAATCGTGATTGTTCTCGTCGACCATCTTGCTCTCGGTCAACCTGTAACCTTTGAAATTTCCGAATTTTCCGAAAAATTCGCCTTCCTCGCGAATATTCGCACAGAAAAACTCCTATCCCCGCGAAACACTTGAATCGATACGAAATGATGGAAAAATGTCATGGTAATACTCGTTATCTTGCATCGACCACAGAACCGTGGCAACGCGGAAACGCTGAAACATTCACAGCTGAATAATTGATAAAGGCTTCCCATCGGGCGTGTTTCAATCACGGAAAAACTGACGCGCGGTAAATCTCGTTACCGGTGACGCTCGAGACGATCGGACACAGACACGGATCGACGGCTGAGCGTTCGATTGGCCGATTTATAAAGCGGGGACGAGATAGCATGCTGCGGTCGAATTTGGCAAGGTCTGTCCCGCGTGCGGATTCGTTTTGGCAGCGTTTCAGCGCGCGCGATTTTCTCCTCGAACTGGGAGCCACTCGGGAAGGATGCGTGTAGAACGCGAAACTCCTCGTGTCTACGTCCCTCGAGGAGGACCTCTTATTTCTCGGTCGCCGATAAATGCCGTCTTATCGTTTTCCTGGACTTTATCGACCTTTAACAGATTTCGTTCCTTCTCCTGGCAAGTGGGTTTTGTCTTTGTTCGATAGCCGTTGCTCCTCTCGGCGTACAAGACCACCTCCGACCCTAGACATCTTGCCCTTCGAGCGCAATTTACGAGACACCTCTGCTCCCTTGATATTCGATTTCGGTTCTTTTCTTTAACCGTCGACACCTCACGGATCACACAATTGTTTTCCGGCCTTAGTTGTCTCTCGTTGCGGAGATCGTTTCATTTATGCGCGTAACAAACAAGTCTGATCGAACGATCATGAATGAAGTTCAGCAGCGAAGGAAACATCTGGCCGATAAAACGTGCGATTCGCGTTCCCCGTTCCGGGATTATTGTTCGTTTTACTGGTCCCGGTCACTTCGGTTCCGGGGGAAGCTGTTGAAATTAGTGAAAACGGCGACTACTTAATGCGTGCGCGTGGCGCCGTTTTTACCCGGCCGGAGGCGGACCGCCGTTTTGGAGAACGTCCAACCGAGAATTGAAACGCTATGACGGTTCCAGCCAGCGGCGATCGACGCTGTCGACCACTTTATATTCCTTCCTTCGAGCCAACGGAAACATTTTCGCTCTTATCGCGCGACGACGAAGACCATTCCTCGTAAAACCGCGATTGTTTCTACAAACGGACCGTTCGCGCACCGGCACGCGCTTCCATTTATTGGCTCGTAACGTAAATTCGCTCCGTTGTATACAACGTTTGCTTTCTATCGTTAACCCCGGGCCGTTTAACGTCGTGTCAGACTCGTCGAAATCTCTAGGTCTGGACAACTTTATTCCAATATCTACTTACTTCGATCATTTTTACTATAATCCACCTAATTAGCGTGACAAACGGTCGCAAAACCATCGTGAAACGAACAGGGAAAAGGTCCCAGGAAAGCGAGCGCTAAGAGTAGCGTTTGAAAGAGGATCGCCAGTGTCCTCGGGACACGAGAAATCGTTCCGGGATGAAGGACCATGGCGTTCGTGTCGCATCGACCGGCCGGAGCACGGTCTTACGTGCCGTGGCGACCGAGCTGTAATCGGCGCGAGAAAAACCCCGATAATAATAAGATGCGTGCGAGGGTGGGCGCGATAGCCGGCTGGCCGCACACGCGAGAGGCCAGCCCGGGTAACAACTCCGGCCAGCAACACGTGGCAGATTATAATGTCTAGAAGGGTTCGGCTCGAACCAGTCGAGCCAGTGATTTGGCAAGCTTCTTCGACGTCTGCAACCGGCACCGTGCAACCCCGCCGCGTCGAAACTCCGCGAAACTGTCGACTCGAGCTCGTGAACAATGTCCACGTTGATAGATCAGTGGAATAGTGGAAAATCACTTGGACAAGCTGCTACGTTCATTCACGTGCCGCAAACCATTTAATATAGACCGTTTAATCGGCAATCGTGCTTGGCAACCGTTTGCTTGCTTGGAACTCGGTGTGTTTCTTCTAGGTTTTCCGTAATATTCTCGAGCTACTTGTAACATGTCTAGCACCGTAGATCACTGTCCTGGTAAGCATCGAACCTTCGGTTGGACTCGACTGTCCTTCCGCTGGAGACAAAGCGATCGACCAACGGCACAAGCAGTCTGATCGTTCGTTTGCAATGCGTCGAGAAACGATGAATCGTGTTTCGGGCCGATTTATGGGGACTACTATAATTCTAGAGATCGAATTACAGTCGTCGAGAGCATGAACGAGAGGGATAATTGGATTAACCCGGCCATAGTTCCCACCTGCGAGCCCCTACAGCTCGCCCGGGACACGCCGGTTTGGGAATTAAGCGGTGTCCGCGAGAACCCGCGGCTTTCTTTGCTCCGGATTTACGAGCGAGCTCGTAAAGCTTCCGCGTTCGGGGAATTACCGGAGGCCCGCGGCTCTCCGACGCCCTGTAAAAATTTATCAAACGCCCGCGTATACCGACCCGCTAACTCTCGCGCGTCCAAGTTCGGAGAGCCGGTGTGTAGATGTTCGGCGAACTTTTCTTTGAGAGCGCTATCGCTGGCTGCAGGATGAATCGCCCGAATGTGCTGCCCGGAATAATTCTAGACCTGTCCCGGACCCCGCAACAGAGTTCCATCCACTTTCTTTGATAGGAAATAACAGGTAACGGGAATTCGAATAAACGATTTTCAATCGCAGTTGGATGAAATTTTCAGCAAGTTGAAATCTTTTCGAGATTCCACGCGAGTTCGCGTTCTAATCAGGTAACGAGGAATAGAAACTCGATGAAATAACGTTGACGGTGAATTCTCGAATTGCAACCACCCGAACGCGTGAGAAAATCCGTGAATCGCGAATCGATTCTCCCCTGAACAACGCGCCGCTCCGACGCATCTCATTTGTCAGGAAAAGAAAGTACGTCAGCTCCGACAATGAGCGCCGATTACCAGCACACCGATCGCTCGCTCGCCGGATATTAATTCCGCCGCGTCGATCGTAGAGTATCATCGCGTTGCGTCCTGAGAGGTCGACGGCGTGCGATCTTAGCGAAGCTGCCGCGAGAATAGCCCGCAGCTCGTCGCCTCCGCGCGCGAATCGCTCCCCGGTTCGATCTCCTCGAGGATTTATCCGAGTCAGGGGACGCTACGGTCGCCATAAATCCCATTTCCGTACGGCCGGCCGAGCCTCGTGAATGGACATCCGCGTTTAAATCCATTCCGGGAGCGACTCGACGAAGGGGATGGGGGTAGCGCGCGCGATCCGATCGGAGCTTAAACGCGATCGATGGAAGCTCGTTAAATCGAGCAGAATAAGAGGGTGCTCGTGCGGATCCCCTCTGTCCCTGGTGTGCGCGGTAAAAAGACGTGTCCCCCCGGACGTTTAGACGGTGAGAAACCCGTCTCGGGTTAAGACGACGACGCCCGTGAACGCGGTGTTTGTCAAACCCATCCACGTGTCCGACAGCTCGAATGGATGTCTACATTCAAATCCATTTAAGAGTACTTTGTCGCTTCTTCCTCGATAGCCAACACGCCGGATGCCCGAGAGACGTCTTAATCCGGGCTCGAAGGCGCGTCGCGTGACACTCGATCTCACCCTCCCGAGCGCTCGACTCGTTCCACTACGGTCCCTCGACCCTTCAACCCACCGACGAGGCGTCTCCTCCCTTCGATTTGTTTGGACTATCCGTTTCACCCGAGACCGTCGCGTCTCGGAGTGATTAATTTTCATACGGAGACTCGATTAACCCCGGCGATTATGTTTGACTTTGAGAGAACGGGCTGGATTAGCGAGCTACCGTCCTCTTGTCGCCGCTAGAACCGAAAAGCTGATATTCTTTCAGGGGACAATTCGGAAATTGGTCTGCGCCTGCTGCAACCGAGGAGATCGTGTTTACGGCGAGGTACAAGTGGCCGAGGTACACAGTTCGGAAACTATTGCTCTTTCTATTTGAAGGAAATTTCTATTTAACTCGGCCTTCTGCAAACGAATCCATTAAAATACTCTATAAGACAAAGGAACAAGATACATTCGTTCGACAAGATAGAAAATTGAAAGCAAACAAAATGAAAAGTCTGTACACACGTTTATCCAGCATGCTTCGCGTTTCGTTAATTCAATGTTTGCGCGAGCACAGCGCTGTGCATCGAACTTGTTAATCACATTTACCGAAACACAGTCACCTGTGGGGTGGGAAAGGGAACGAGCCTGCTGATAAAAGATGCAGCAACAGAATTCCAGCGAGTCTCCGTATTATTTATGCGCCCTGTATTTAACCGAATTCACTCGCACGCATAATTACGGAAGTGCTCCTCGGCTCGTTTAAGAATGTTATTCCTGAACGTTTCGGTTGCCATGCCACTTTCCGCCGCTGTTTTCGAACATTTACAGCAGTCCGTGGCGCGTCTAGAGCTGCAACAACGGCGAATCAGGTTCCCTAGAGCTCCCCAGCTCCCACTCGCCGCATTTGTATTTGCATTATAGTTGGAACGTGTCTCGGGAGTATTCCCATGCCGTTGAAGAAATTAGCTGTAAACGCTGTTTCGAGATTTTCGCTTTTTTGCCTCACTACTGGTACAGCTTCCAACGAAATGCTACGTTCGAATCATTTTCCGAGGCGCTAAGCGATCGTAAATTAAACGAGACTCGCCAATGGAGCTCGACAAGCATTGTCTCGAGTCGAGGGAACTGCGATATATCGCGCGTAAGATGCTTAGAGGGCCGAGAAACTTGCCGGAGTTGATATTCAAAGATGCAGCATCCATTAGTAAAATCGTATCGAGGCGCGACGCGTTCCATTCCCGTGAAACGGAACTTTTCCTCGCCGATAGTAATAGCTGGCGAAACGTCGGACGCGCACCTTGAATGGACGATCCCTCATCTCGGGATCGAGGCCCGGGACGTATTCCTCGAGTAACCCGAGCAATATTTCCCAAGCGGGACACGTCGCTTTCCATATCCTAGCCGGCTCCCTTTAAAAATTCTCTAGATTATAGTCCGCCGACCGGTGGGGTCGGATCGATAGTCGCCAGAACGCACCGGGTAGAGGTCGAAACGAAATTTTCTAGAATTCCGTGACTTAAACGTGACCCGGTTCGACTGGAGGATATTCTTTATTAATCTACAACTTGTTCCCCGTTAGAATTTTCGCTTATTTCGCGTATTATATCATTCGTATTCGTATTCATATTCACAAGAGAATTGTTAAGATTCCTAAAATAATTCGGACGACCGAACTACTAAGAAGGTTGATCTCGAAAGCCTATTTCAAACTTATCGATCAAATATTCTACTCCATTGATGCATAATTCTGCTGCTTCGAGTCTCTTTGAAATTTCATGATTTCCGTTAGTTAACCGGATAATTGCCATGTATATAGTTCGAGACCAACTTCTGTTTACTCTAGCCTGATAACAGGAAGAACGAAAAAAGCGAAAAATCCTGTGCGAAGATGAAAATCACGGTAAATCGAGCGTAAGAGCAAGAGAACGCGGGCACGATTTAAGAGCGAAAGATGCGCCGACACGATCTCGTTCCGGCGCAGGAAACGCAGCCTTCGCCACCGCGTACTTACCGCGATGGCTTTTATATTCTTTCCCATGGGAGTGTGGTCGCCGGCGTAAAGTAGGTACCTCTCGAACAAATATTGACGCACAGCCGCGTATCGCCAGCAGTTATCCGATACGAGCCGTTTAAGCGTTCCTTCGGCCCGTGGAATCGCAATTTACAGGCGCGATAATCCGTCCCCGCGTCACCGCCGCCGCGTGCCGGCTTGCGAATCGAATATATCGGGCACGCGAAACGAACGAGCCCACGCGAGCCTCGTGGACCATTGTCGCACGCCCGTTATTGTATTCTACTAGCCCTCGAACCTCGTTCTATTATACCGCGAGCCTGCGAAATCTTGAGGAAACGAGATCGCTTTTCGAGAGGAGGCGAAATGGGGAACATATGGGAAATCTAGCAAGTAAAAAATGTAAAACTAGAAAACCTAGAAGAACACAGCTGAAAAATTACGGAAGAAAAGTCTCGAATTTCCAGGCGTTCGTGTAACGCTCTGTTCCCGAGCAAATCGACTCTGAAAACTCATCCATTACATATCTGCATGCGGTAAGTAGAAAGAGGGAGCAGTGGCCAGACACGCCAACCTAGTACTAGTCAATAACACGCGTATCCGATGAACATTCGCATTCAATTTCCTGGAAAACTAACCGTTGTACGAATCAACTCGACTTCCATCCTTCGATACTCGTGCTCGAATTTCCACTATTATTATCCACTATTATTATCCGCGGCGTGTTATCTCATCCAGCGTATTATCCTCGAACTAGCTGGGAAAACCGACTACCGGCATCGATAAAATCCCCCAAACGATTCCCAATTATCTTTATTCTGCCGCCTCGGATATTTTCAAAGTTCCCAGCTGTATCTCAAGAAAATTGCAACTTATCTCGAAAAATCGCGAAACGTGTTCTCGCCGGAAACGATTTCCAGGCACCAGGGACGGAGCCGAGGTAGAAGCAGTCGGCCGTATCGAATCTGCGCGAATCTCTCCCCGAAGAGCCACGTAGAAACAGTTACCGGTGAAAAAGTGTTCGCCGCCACGCCCGCTCCTGACCCGAAAAACCCTTGGTTCCCCGTAACCGGGGCGAGTCGAGCGAACCACGCCGCGCCGCCGGCCGACGCGATCGAACCAGACGCTTCGGTAGATTTTTATTCGGCCGGAGGATTGTTTTGGCAACCGGGCACGCCCGCGCTGCGCTTCCCATTTTTCCAAATTATTTCGACTTTTATGGGCCAATCTGTGACTCGAGTCCCAACCAACGGACATCGCTGGGAACAAGCCCCGCTGGGAAATGCCACTTTATCCTGGCCAATGGGAGATTAAAAAGCAAGTCGCATTCGGTTCTCGGCAAACGATCGCGGGGCTATTATAATGAGAAAAATTATGGCTACGGGCATTTCGATCTCCCGAAAGGATCTCCCTGCCAGGAAACGATTCTGGAGGGATTTTCAAGAGAAGAATTTCTGATCATCTTAAATTACGCATGAAACATAAAGCATGAATCATCGAGCTGTGAACACCTCGCGTAATGGAAAAAAGAACGATAATTGAATTTTGTTGCGTCTGCTAATGGTACTAGTGGCAGGAAACCATGCCCATTCCAGAGGTAATGAATCGTCGATTCGTCGTGCAGTTTCCCGATACCGTCAGATGCCGAGAATCCAGCGCAACGACGTACAAATTGCTCTGGTCTTCGACGGCGCCCATTAAACGGACGATTTTTAACCCCGTTCAGTCTTAATATCGCGACACGTAACCCTGCGCGAGTTAACGACCCGTCCCGCAACTGTTGAATAACTAAATTCGCGAAATCAGATCACCGGGAATCAGTCATCGGAACGAAAGTTATACCCGCCGTTGACGAACTGAACACTTTTTACTTGTTTCGTGCACGATGCATCCGATTCTACGAGTATTTCCATCGAAATTCCTGGATTTCACTGCTATTATTTTTCTCCGCCCTGTTTTTTCGAAGAACTTCCCCGGGAATCGACAATTGACGAGACAATTTCATAATTAAGTGACTACGATCGAATTCGATAAATAAGTAATTTTGTCGTTCGCACTGATCGTATTACTTGGTTCGACCCAGTTAACCGAGAACGACGTTAAACGTACTCGAAACGTCTAAACACCGTTAAAAAATCGTTTCGAGCCGGAAGTGCACGCTCGGTCAGCCGAAAGGTCCGATGGAATTCGAGAACGCATTTCAGTTTCACGAGGTCGGGCGCCTGTAAAACTTGTTAATGGCACACGCGAGCGGGCCGCGCGCCGAGAAACGAACGGGGCGAGCGGCAGTCCATTATTATTCATAACATCTGCGGCAACGGATGCGGCAAGCTCCCTCCTTCGGAGGATCGCCGCACAATAGGAAAATATCGATGTGTTTGTAGCCAGAAATCAATCTTTCAAATCAAATATATATATATATGTTTAACTTAAATGACCAATAATTATTTCACGTAATTATCAGTTTTCGCGGAATTGTCAAAGAGCGTGTAGTCGTAATTTCTTGAAACGTTGGAGCTGTTTCGCCGCGCGAACCGATCGAATCCTCCCGCGGGAACGTTTTCTCGCGGAATGTCCCGACTTAATTCTTTTCACGGGCGTTACTCACGCCGCTCGCTGTTCATTGTAATTTCAGGTCTGGCTGAAATTTTTCCTGAAATACCGTTCACCGTTCGGCGGTGCGTACCAGTATGATTAGTTCGCGGATTCGATTTAACTTGGAACGCTCGAGCGGAGTGTCCGATCTATGCGAATTCGTGCTACTTGGAATTGGTTGCGGATGCTGCGGAGACGAGGTTATTCTTTCAGGAATAACGTTACAATTTCTGGTTTGCTGGATTCTGAATTGCTATTGTATTTCCTCGGATGAATTTATCACTAAAAATATCTAACGAATAAATAAATATATTCGATAAAAATGTTAATTGTACGAAATACAGGAAAATTTCGAAGATTTCCTGTATTTGGAATGATTAATAAATGATTATGACGCATGATCACTCGTACCACTTAAACTGAATAAGGTATATCCTGTTCTCGATATTATCCTCTGTGTCGCAATGCTTTGACTAACACTCCGATGTAATGAAAAGCAGCAACGCATTACTTTAGCTAAACGTCGGCTTAACCCATCGAAAGAAGGCGCACATCCGACGTACACTCGTTGCTAGCATTATCGTGCGTTTCAACGGTACTCCGAGATCAATAAAATTTGCTGTAATATCGTCGACACGTTTCAATGCACATTCCGATATTTACAAAACCGTTTCAATAGAATTTGCTCAACGAGCATGTCCGACATACAACGACATACGATTCGCACCACTCGCCGTCCACTTTTAAAAATCAACTCGCCGATACGTTAACAATTGCAAGTTATAACCACGCATCGT
Organism: Nomia melanderi; assembly: GCF_051020985.1. Taxonomy (NCBI): domain Eukaryota; kingdom Metazoa; phylum Arthropoda; class Insecta; order Hymenoptera; family Halictidae; genus Nomia; species Nomia melanderi. The sequence goes on from NC_135005.1 coordinate 18,982,589, forward strand.
TTCAAATCGATCCCATTATCTTCTCCCAGCAACTATCCTGAGTCGTAATAAATTCAACGCAAAGCAACACAGCCGTACGGTATTTCGAGCCAATCTCGTCGATTATTACAAGTGCGATGAGATTCGAGATAAAACAACAACCGCGGCTTATTGCAAATCGATCCCGTCACTATGGTCGCCGATTCGAGCCGATTCGAGCCGATTCCCGAGCAATCAGTCGGCCGAGGAACGGATAATTGAATCGCAACAATGGCTCGAATTTCGATTAGACGCGCATGATTTAATGGAGTCGAATTTTACAAACGAGCACGGCGCACGGCCGGCCGGAAATAACGCAACAGTAATTTAAGCGCGTTTAACCGGCCGCCATCCTCTGCTCTCGCGCTATCGCCGCTAAGTTGATTAACCACGGTAAACCAGCCCGGAACGCTGTTAAATATTTGCCGGTGCTTCGGAACTCGTGTCTTAACGCGTTTATCGGACTCGGAAGACGAGTTCAACGCTATAGACGCGAACCGAACGGGTGATTAGCTGCGGCCGCCGATCGCGGAACCGATTTAGTTTAGGCCAGCATCATTGCGAACCCTTTCCCTCCTGAGCCTGGATCGAATCGATCAGCCGCCCGCGGATCTTTTCGGTCGGAACGAACCTTTCCCTATTTTCTGGAGAACCTAACCGGCTATAGCCGTTTTCACGGTCGCTCTGTCGCTACGACGCTCCGTCGCAGATGGACAAAATAACTCGAATCGATCGAACGCTGTATAAATAGTTCCTTTCCCGATTCAGCGATTGGAAAATTTCGAATGTATCATGTTGAATCTGTAAATGCTGTCGTCCCCAGCCCAAGCTGCACGCTCATGAACCACCAAAGCGAGTTAAAGTTGCAACATTCGGTGAAACCAAAGCGTTTCGAATAATTCGTACACGTTTAAATAATGGATGAATAACTGTACCAGCGATTACCGGGCTGCGGACGTTTACGGAACTAACAATTTTCCTGGGCAAATTCCCGATGCTTGGCATCGCGTGGAAACTGATTTCGCTTCTAAACAGTTTCGTTCGATGGAAAATGCGTTTCACGCAGTTCAGCGGATCTTTGGGGAATTGAACTGTCCGTTAACGGGACAGGTTCGCGGAGAAGAGTGAATCTTTCCAGAGATATTTCCTCCTTACGAGACAACGTTGATCTCTCCGTTGATCGGCGTACCCCCGCGCGGCGATTGCCGCGCAGCGTGGACGGTAACCGTGGAGGAAAGTGGAGCGTTAAAAACCTGCCGGTGAAAAGAAGGTGAACGAGTGCGAGTAATGGGTCGTCAAGGGGCCGGTAAGATGACCGAGCGCAATCGATTCCGCGTACGGTGATTTCGGGCTGGCGAAAGGAAGGTGGCCAGCTCGCCAGTTCCCCAGTTCCCCAGTTCCCCAGTTCCCCAGTTCCCGCGGCCGGACGACGTTCTTACGAGTTGATCCGTAAAAAAAGGGGGAAGGTTCCAGGGGCGACGCGTTGGGAACGGCCGACAACGTTGCTGCCACCGCCGCCTATGCAGTCTATTAAACATAGATAGGAGTACCGCATTGCCGTGAATCGGCGTGGGGAAGTGTTAGGGGTTCGCTGCGCCGTGTGCTCTCTCTCTCTCCCTCTCTCTCCCTACTCCGTAGTTCCCTCTCTCTTCAACCCCGAGCTGTCCCTCTTCCTCTGTCTTCCCTCGGCGCCCCCCGCGGCCCCGGCGTCCCTGCACCCCGCGCCCACTGTTCCCTCGCCGCCTCTTCCCTCGACGCGTGCTAACCCAACGAACACCGGCACACCAGATACTACAGAACCTGTGCTGAACCCGTACGGACTATACCCAGGGATGAACAAACTGCAGCCCCAGGTCAGATGCGCAACCTTCTCCCTCGCTATATTTACTTGTACCTGTTCGCTTATCTTTGCGACACGACCGATATTTTATTACGCAACCCCCGCCCCACACCGCCGCAACGTATCCTTCTCACGTGACTTTTACGAGCGACTCCACGCGAATTTCGATCAAAGTTTTAGGAGATAGCGTTGTGGAGGACTCGCTTCGTGGGAGGAACGAGTAGGTATCTTTTTCGGATATCGACTGTCGTACATATGCAATGGCAATAGTATTATTGCTGTTAATAATGCTTTGCGACGTTTAATATCGATACTACCGTTGCGTCGATGAAGCAACAGCAGTGGAAATCTTTGCGGAGGACTCATTAAAAAGTCACCGAAAATTCCCCACTGACCGGTCCACTGATCCGTTGGTACCACAGAAAGGTTGCATCTCCGCGTAATCCTCTACATTACAAATCCCCAGTACACGTTAACGAGTTAGAGGACGCGGCCGCGTAGCCTTTGAATGCGAAAACAAGCGGCGCGCAGCGGGAAACCAGCGGAAGAAAAATCTGAAAAGCGAATGGAAAATATTGATTCGTAGAGAAAAAGCGTGACGCGCCGTTGATAGAGCCGCGTTGCAGCCTTTTCAGCGCTTAATCCGCCGATTTTCCGGCGCATCCACGCGCATCCACGCGCATCCACGCGCATCCTCTGACGTCGCCGTCGTGGTCCATCCCTTCGGTTGTTTCGAAACGCGTTTCCAACGATACTCGGCGAATCCAGCGTCGCCGCTTTAATTGTTTATCTGGCCGGTTGCGTTCGTGCCGTACTTCCGCATTAATGTTTCATTACGCGGCTATTTTTGCGTGCTCGCCTCGCCTCGCCGCGGCCATGGTCGGCGCGCCGTTCTTCCCTCGTGCCGCTCAATCAAACGAAATATCCGCCGCGCGATACACCTTACTTCCTATGTAAATTAGACGCTACGCGGCCTTCGTGATCCGCGGAACGACCGGAACGTGGATTCATCCTCGGCCGAACCACTTTAACCCTTTACGTTTCGGAATTATTAATCTTCCTCTTGATTGCCGCTTTATTTTTCAATCGCCGAGCTTTGTTTTTCAAACGCGCGTACTTACATTACGTTCAAATGAGAGTTGAGATATCGGCAAGTTCGATTCGTAGCACTGCGTATATATTCTGTAGATCATGATAGAGTATCTTGAAAAGGTTGAACATTCTTTTTACAGATACTAAACAATTTCACTCTATAGGATTGAAACGGCTTTCCACTACAGACACCACCGTATTTCCGATTTAACTACAGTTGTAACAGTTTACGTTTCATCTGATATTCAGTCGGATACCCGTTCACCCTTCCATTTACGATAAACTCTGGTATTATTGTTATTGTATATATTACAGATTAATCGTAGCAGATAAACAATCTCGATGAAAAACACCGTTTACCCGCGTGACACGTTCCCGGATCGTTAATTCCTGCCCCGAGGGCAGTCTCGATGGAGACAATATATAAATTACATTCGCAGTCGGTCATTAACGGAAGTCGGTATCAAGACCGACGGTGCACTCGTTAACGTAGCCGGGTGTATCGCGCTTTGTGCACCGGCGCACCGAGCCACCGATTGCACAGACTTTGCAATCGCTGGGGCGCGTTTTCGACAATTAACCGGCTGAAAAGCGAGCTCCCGCCGAACGCAATGATAACGACCGCATTAAACGATACGCTGAAAGTGTAACTGAAATTGACATGGAACCGTGGAATCGGGGAAACACGATGATTCCATTGTGCGGGAGCAACAATGCCGAGAACGACCGGACGGTTCCCAATAAAATACGCCGAGTCCAGGAAACACACACGAATTCTTTCCCGACGAAATGTAAAGAGCCGAGAGGGCGAAACGATAGCGAAGTCAAACGTGCCGACAGCACGTGCGCGCAAATCTTTCTTCTCGCGAGGATCAATCCTGACAAATGGAACATACACGGAGATTTGTTTCCTGCGACACGCGTTACCGAAATCTAACAGAAACCAAAGCCATTCGTAACCAAATGTATTTCTTTCAAATGTATTTTCTCGGTTTTCTTTCGATGCATCGCGTCCTGTGATTAGGTTTGCAAAAGTGATTATTTCGGATCATTTGTGAAAGCTGTTTACCACTGACCACTGTTTACGGATGTTGAGAGTGAAGGCTAGGGAGTAAAGAGTAGAATGTGGAAAGCAGAGCATGCAGAAATTCGCGAATAGAAAGTAGAAAGCGGAAAATAGAGAACAAGGAATTTCATCGATAAGAAAGGAATGAAAAGTCCCCTAAAGAAACACCGAAACAAACTTCCAGGAAGAAAGAAATACCGCTCTCAGATCGATTCCTAACCCAGAAATCGGTAGCAGGTTGAAACTTCCTATCGCAGAAACTTTCGAAAAAGTCTGAACCTCCGGTAACCGTTCCATTGAGCGCGCCACATTTAGTTCTCGGCTGGACCTTCCGCCCGCGAAGAGTTGTTTCGCGGAGACGACGTGGAAACGCGGGCGACAGCGAACGAAGCGGCAACGGAAACGGAAACGGTCGGACGGGTTACAACCTCGCACTTGCCCTCGTCCCCGTTCGTTATTCTTAACGTCACCGCGGCCGCGCTCGAATCTATGCGTGCCACCCCCTCCCTCGTCACCCATTCACCCCATTCGCCACGTGCGCCCGTTTCACCCGTTTCGCCCGTTTCGCCCCATTCGCTTCTTTTTGCCTTCCACCCTCGGTGGCGATAAAGCCTCCTTTCCAACCTCCTTTCCAACGGCGACCGAACGCCTTTTCAATGACACCGGACTCCGTCCAGTCGAAACCCTCTGCAGCCTTCGGCGTTTATTTCACTCGCGCGATGCTTTCTACGTGACACCGAAGCACGGTAGTTCCGTGTGTCCCTCGCACCAGCGTTTCGTCTCCCTCGATTCTTTCGCCTCCCGTCCGCGCATCGCGCCGAGCTGTCTGCCACGGAAACGTTCCCACGGTTTGCCACCCGAGAATCCTCTTTGCGAAGGCGTTATTTAATAATCGGACTCGCTGCGCGTTTCGACAGACATCGTCTTGTTACGAGGGGATTGGGACTGGGGAATCGATCAACGATTCTTCAGTGGCAATTCTTTTCGAGTCTCGTCGTCTATCGTCTCAGTCATCAGCCTACGATTCCAACACTCGAGTTGACTAACAAATTTTATATATTTGCTATTTAAAGAATTATCGGTACATTTAATGTCGGCAATTGCAGTAAATCCCATTATCGCATAGAGGATTGTTTCAACTTCCAGCAAAAGTGTTCGCTGGATTGCGCCCCGTGCGTTCGTGAACGCGGCGAATGCATAAAATCCACATTCTAGTCATGAATAATTTCCATTCGCCCCTTTGAAATTTATTCCTGGCTCCGACTATTTATAATCGACATTGGTCTGCTGCACGTTCTTCGTTATTAGTAGACCACGGATCGTGTGCTATTATAGCACACGGAGAACACAATAAACGAATAACCTCAGCGAGTCCCAGTGTTTTCACGGTACGGTCGTTAATAAACTACGATTTCGTGTGTTTCTCGTCGATCCTGAAAATGGGAACGAGGAGATATTTCCTCGAAAAAACGAAAAAACGAAAAAACGAAAAAACGAAAAAACGAAAAAACGAAAAAACGCGCCGCGGACAGAAACATCGAAGCTCGGATCCGATTCTCTGTCCGCGAAACGATGAAATCGTTTAAACTCGAGCGTTCCGCGGAAAAGTAAACGCTGCGCTAAGCAGCCGCGAGCTATCGGCCGAAATATCTACCCGAAGAGACAGCGGGCAAGCGGAGGCGATTCATAAAGCATTCATGGAAACCGGGCCAACAACGAAGACTATAAACCGACGCGAGGCTGGGACTTCCAAATAAACAGCCTTTTTACCGGCTGAATGGGCTAAGCAACAATGGAGCGTGTACGGCTGAACCGGATACGCCACAGGCCAATTCACGTTAAAGAGGAGTGGACACAATGGGCTCGGTTGCTCTTAGAAAGCTATACACTGATGCGATTTAAGCTAAGAAACAATGGCAACGCGCGAACGCGTCACCCGATCTCGCTAGCAGCTAGAACGGGGTAACATGCTTCCACTTAACCCCTTGGGAACAGCTTTTCCACTGAAAAGCGTCGAAATTACATCTTTACTCTTACTCTTATTCTCATTCTTATTCTCACCGCTGTTCTTTGAAACGATAAAACTCGCATGAAAAAGATTGCATTTGGAATCCATTGAGAATGAAACGAGGGGCCTCGGCTTCGCTTCTGTCGTTCGAGACGAAAGAATGATAAATTCGAAATAAATCACTCCGCTTTCCGATGAAAAATATCAATGTAAAATCAGTCGATCACCCGACCGAAGGTGTAACACGCGATCAGATCAGCTGTCCCCTAAATCTGATCGAGCATCATCAACCGCGGCCGACGGCGACATTAAGCTGAACAATTCAATCATTATTATTAACGCGTGATCAGATTACGTCCCAGTCGAACCGTGTCGAAGGACAACGATTAACCCCGATGCGATCGCGATGCGCGCGGTAAACAGACAGCGACACTGGCCGCATCGACCCCGGCGCGTTATTGAACTTCCTGTCGGCGGACGTCGCGGCGCGGCGCGGCGCGGCGCGACGCGCGACGCGTGACGCGCGACGCGCGATGGGCGCCATGACACCGAATCGAATTCTGGGACGGCGTCGTTTCGGGGCCCGACCGCGGATGGAAACGCGCCTCGTCGCTGTCCCCGCGTTTCTCTTTACTCCCGTCGCGACGCGGGGAGAGCTAGCGTCGGAGCCACTTAGCATGTTGATGTATTCAAATCAGACCCTCTCAGGGTTCTCCGTTCGCCGATGGTAAAACGCAGAAACGCGTGCGGCGATCCCTATAAATAGCCGGCCGGTTCTACTTTAGATATGCCGTGTAAAACGGCGACGAGGAAGGTTGTAGATCATCGGCCGATACGATTCCACGGCTCGCCTCGGTACTATTCGAACGGCTACGCCGACGGATACTTCCGTTCGGTGTATACCGAGCTTGCTTTAGCAATAGTACTTGGAATCCTTTAACATTCCACGTTAACTAGCAACTTTCGGCCAATCAGGGGATTCGGTTAAACCTGTGCGGCTACAAGATTATACCCGTCGAGGTTTTCCCATGTGAACGAGAATTCCATTAGGATCGAGGGTGACACGATATCAATGGACAACTCGACTTATCTCGAATATCTACGGACTAAAGCCTCTAGCTAGCAGCACAGCAGGAAGAAGAGACACGGCCAGGTTTCCTCGGTCTCGATCACGGAACCCGACCGTGTCAACCGGACAGGAATTAAGACGGGACGCTTCCCAGTCAGGAAGCGGAGAAACGACGCCACAGGAAGCGAGCAGCGTCGCCGAAACAAATAACGCTGGCTACCGTGCCCGGCCGCCGTTACACACGGTTTTTTTCTGCCGGCAACGGGGGGTCGCCGGCGAGCGACACTCGCAACAGGTGCTTAGACAAAGGATAATGTCTAACTGTGCGCGCTGGAGTTCTCGGAAGCCTTTCTTCTCGCGTCTCCCTTCCCACTTTCTCTAGCTTCCCGCTTCGACGGCGAGCGTAATGAGAACTCGCCAACCTACATCGCGCGAAGACATTTTTCTTTCGGTTCCTCTTCTACTCGTCTTTCGAGGCGGAATTCGAGGCGAAATTCGAGGCGAATTATTTTTCCGCATCTCCCTGTCGCTCGGGAAGAATAAATACCGAGTGAATTTTATCGAGAGAGTAAAAGCGATTCGGCGTCGAATAGATCGTCGGGATTTAAGTTTAAGCACCGTTGCGGTGCCGCTTACGACTAGGACGCCTCGTTTAGTCGTTACGCGCGATTGACCGCTGCTCGTTGATGAATTCAAGTGATTTCTCCGCAAGACAATTTACTTGCGTTCTTTCCCTAATATACTAAGTATTGCATTCAACACGATGATATAATGTCAAGTATATAGAACATACATTGAAATAGTAAATATTCGATCTCTAAGGTACTGCAACAATAAAGATTAGATACGATAGACGGTGAACCTAAACGCTAACACGGAAAAAAACACGTTACTCTCGAAATAACTCAATGAATTAGAATTCACGCTAGGCTGTCTCTGTATAAAAATTCTCTGCGGAGAAAATACCTGGAAAAAATCGAATCGCGGTCGAATCGATGATTCACTCGGAAAAAGGGAATGGTCGGTCAGCCAGTCCTCTGGCAGCGAGCGGAGCAGCCGTGAATAGAAGAGTGCGAAGGGCACTCGACGCGGAACGAGAAGGATTGACCTGCGGAAGGTTAAGCGCACTTCGCGAGCGAAGTATCGGGCCGGCGCGCGTCCACGCACGCGTGCGAACGCGGCGCACGCGGCACACGCGTGTCTAGAATTAAACGTTAAGTGGGACGTTCCCCGATTAATAATAGCGCGAAACGGACGAGAAGCGGCGACCGCGTGGGCTACTATTAATCGCTCTATTATTACGATCAATATGTCACGTCTCGCGAGGGACGTCCAATAAATACGTGGACAAGCTTGTTGCGGCATGACCGATCTGCGAATCCTGCGCAATGGATCCGTTGCTTTCCACGGATTCGAGGAATTCATGGTAGAACACCTATAAAAATACCTATTGCATAGGTAAATACCTTTACCTTAAAAGGTAAAATACCTATTCCATAGGATAATACCTATTCCAGTAGGTAAATACCTTAAAATACCTATTCCATAGGATAATCGAGCATACATCGGAAAGCTTTCTAGGAATCGCAGACGATAACCGCGGATAATCAAAGACAAACTAAATCGTAGCAAGGTAACGGTTTTTCCAAGCAAAGGGAAACTCCGCACGCTGCTTTCCCATAATTATTCGATGTTTTCGTTCGACGTTTCCGCGAAACGCGCACGTATCTTTTTCTGGAAGGGGCGGACTCGGGGACGACCAGCGGATTTAAAGAAACCGTCGAATTTAGCGGTCGAACGGAACGGCGCGGTGTAACGCGACGGCGCTTTCTTTGTCAGAAATTTGAAATTGAAATGAGATTCATGAATCCCCCGGCGCAGATTACTCGACGTCGCGGCCCGCGCGCCTACGCTCGTTCCTCTTCCCTTTATTCGGCATTTTATTCGCGGAGCGGGTCTGGCGAGTTTAACGAGGCTCTCGAGTAATTTCGTTACCGAACCTTCCGTTCGCGCCGGTAATTAGAAACACCGAGCTGTCGAGGTGTTCGCGAACCGACGCGAAATAATTTCCGTAATTAAACAAATACATTTTTAACGAAGTGGAGAAGGTCGGTTAACTAGGGCCCACTCGCAGAAGTCGGAGCTGGGTTTCGATAGGATCTACCACGACTAGGATTAGGCCAACAAGTAGAATCACTCTCGAACTCGTTCGTGAAGCAAGCTTTCATCGCAGAAACTAATTGAAAGCTCCGTTAATCTCGATTCAATGTAATAGAATGAATGAAATATAATAGGAAATCTGGAAGAAATACTTGAAAGAAAGCAGCTCCGCGAGTACTCTAGATAAACGAAAAGAATCAGAGGATGATTCGCGTAATAGAGACACAGGGGCACGATGATATAATCGTTCGTTCGAGAGAACAAGGTATCGCGAAAGGGCGACAGATAATTCCGAAGAAGGCAGCTAAATTCATTTGAAAATCGGTTAGCGAATCTTCCGCGGTCCGAACTTCCAAGAGAAAAATCCTCGAAAGCGTTCTCGCCGAGTAAATGCGCGGCTCCGATAATTCCTCCTTAATTCGTCCGGATTCCTCTGCCCTCTCTCCCTCGGAATTCAATGAATCGGCGGATTAACGAAGGATCCGTGAGTAAAAACGGGCTTCGTAGCCCGGGGAGGGGGTAAGTTATCGAGTGCGCGTTAGGGGGTCTCTCGAACGGACAGCTCCAGTTTTATCGGAAGGGATCCGCGGCCGGGCAACCTGTGTTTCCGCGGCGGACGAATGGCGCTTGTCAGCGGCGTTGATAAATGCACCGGTGTGCCGGCCCGCTCCAGCGCCGATGAAAAATCGAAGGAAACGCGGCGACGCGATATTTTGTTTGCCAGACCGCGCTGATAACTGATAATTCGTAGCAGGGTTGTTTTCGCCGCGGCGAACTCGATTCCTTCGGTGTACACAGTCGAATCGCAAATAAACGGCGCAGCGTTTGCTCGACTGTTCCGATGCGCATCGATCCTCCGTTAGAATAATTGCATTTAGATTCTCTTCGAGAAGCTGAGAATCATTAAACCGACCGGACGTGACAGCCTACAGCCACTTTGAAACGGAGCTTTGACAAATTACCGAAATATAATGGTCGAATGTCTTTTAGAGCATCTACGAGACAACGAGAGACACCGAAACCCAGCTATCGAGAGGTGCAATTCGAGAGGTAAAGGTTCTGTTTTCAGAATCGTTCCACGGAAATCTGTCATTCGCGGCAGGAAAACGGAGAAGCAATTACATTGTTGCTTTAACGCGGAGCGAACGAATATACAGGAGTATAGCAGGAAACGCCGCAGACATCAGACCGGAAGGGCGAAGGATAGAAGCCTGGGCAACAGCGAGTAATCGTCGTCGAAGAATCCCGGCAAGGCTAGCCGAGAACTGGGACAAACTACTTTTAGATAGATTGACTTCGGTCTATGACGTTTGCTGTTCGACAGACCGCGAACGCCGACATCTTTACGCGCGATCGCTGCTGAAGATACTCATTCCAAAATGGAACTCCATCGGCTTGCATTTTCTATGTCGCGGGAGTCTAGATATCCGGTAAAACTGCTCGCCAGAATTGAAAGAAACGATGTCTTGAATGATGCAGACGTATCACCTATTCCCAGATGAATATCTCGAGAAACATGCTAATCGTCTAGACGCTAGATTCTTTGCGCTCAGGCCATTAGTCTTCTCCTGTTTTCCTAAGAAAGTTGAAAGTTGTTGTTTGAATCTTGGAAATCGACATTCCGCGAATCTGTGTACTGTCGAAAAAGATGAAAATCGGCAGTAGAATAATTGAAAGCGATCCATCAGAGGCAAAGGAGCGCAGCTGAAACTAGCCTCGCGTCGCTGATTCGAGTGGAAAACGCGTAACGAGAGAACACTAGAGACACTCGAAAGCTTCGAGCGCGGTAGTACACGTGGACCGAGATGTGGCAATTAGTCGGCGTTAGAGAGCAGAAACCCGACGATCGAAAATCCCCCCGCGATTGATCGGTGCCGCGCGATCGCGCGGACAATTACACGGTCGCGATTACACCGAGGATCATTATATAGGCATTCTCGATCGTCGATCGGAACAGTCAAGCCGACAAAGGAACCGCTCGAGCGGCATTTCGATTCGATTTTCTTCCTTTTTCACTCGCCTCGCGCACAGTACTGGAACACCGTAGCCGAGCAGACCAGAGATTGATGTAAAATTAGAGAAACGGGATCGCCGTGAAATATTCAACGTCCTCGCGAGAGCGTCATGCTCTCGAATTAGTATCCCGGCTCCGCCGGTCGAAAGTCGATCCGACGATCGATCGGCTGCGGACTCGAGCTTAAAGCGACAACATCCGATTAAGATGTTTCCAAGCCAAGAACCGAGATATTTCGAAGCTTAATTCGGTTAATTACGCCAGTTTACGTTAAAGTATCCGACAGTCGAATTCGAACCGGGGGCGATCGTTTCACGAACGATGCACCAATGAAATACTTTACAGTCGGACAAGGGAATGCCCGATTAAACCGTCGACAATTCACTGGAAATAACTCGTTCGAAGGTGAATATTCGGTCGCAGGACGTCCCGCGTGCACACGGTTGTTTTCGAGAGCTCGACTTCCCGGCCGATAACTATCGATCGATTATGAACCGTTCCCGGACGATGGGAGTCTTCCGCGGGACCGAAAGGTAATTAGCTTCGGCGTCGAAACCGCGCGATCGCGGACAGAGGCTCCACGGGATCTCGTATTTCCGTTCCCGCGGCCGATATTAATGCGCCGTGGCGAATGTCAACGTTATCGGGAGAGAAAAAAATGGTCGACGGCCTGGAAAATATTTCACGCGCGATTTATTTGCAAAGCGGAACACACGTTCGGCCATCCAATCGCGGCGACGCGACGCTCGAATGTAAATCGAGCCGCGCGACTAGCGAATATCGTCCGATTGATTTTATCCGTGACTGGCAAACACTCGACCGGTTACTGCCACCCGAGATAGATTTTATAGAATTGCGACTTCGAGTGGAACACAGTTTTCTGGCTTCGACGGGGGAACGGGGGAGGAGGTGTTTCCTGATACTTGTTGGCGCCGGGAAGGACGTATCCGGAGATTATTACTTTTTCTCTTTTTCTTCGGACATAATAATTTCCAAGGATACTTCTCCCTGCGCGGAATAACATTTCCGGAAGTAGGTCTTACCGAATGTTTTCCTGGTTTGCAAATAAGATAAGGGAGGGCGGTGGGGGACATTAAGCTCGTTCTTCCGACCGATCCTATTTCTACAACGATAGCATGCCTTCGTTCGAGATTCATGCTCTCTCTTTTCCTGAGTTTTCCTTAATCTGTTGGTCAGCCGAGTTTTCTATCGTGGAGGTCCCCAGTGGGATATTCGGGATGGGTATTTCAACCGTTTCCTCGGTGAACAGAGTGAAAACCCTGTAAGACGGTCGAGTATCTTTCGCCGATAGACGCTGTACGTTCGTGTTTCTCGCGTATCGCTCGTTGAATCGCGTATCGGAAGAATTTTTTGCCAGGCAACCACGCATCGCGGTTGAATTTCCCTCCCTCTCGAGCATCCTCCGCCTACTGTGGCGTCTACCGATACGATACCTCCCGCCAGCCGACCAGCGCCGTTCGACGCCTCCTGTCACGCGATTCAAATATAACCGTGGACATTTTCGTCACTTCGTAATATCAACGACGGTGTCTCCTCCGTTTCCGCTTTTGTCGCCACCCGTGCTCCCTTTCTTTCCCGCGCTTTCAAAGGGTAATGTACAATGGTTTAGCGGTGAATAAATGAAGGTAGCTTCTCGCGCCAACGAGAGCACTGTTCGCGTTTGTTTCCAACGGTATAAACGACGATATTGATGCACCGCTACTGGCGCACGCTACAAATGCTTCGAGCCAAAATAAATCGGGAAAAAACGGTCCAACTTTCACACGTAGTATAGACCAGGTAGACTAGACCAATTCGATTATACACTCGTCGATAGCAATGCGTCGGTTTAAACATTTCCCGAGATTTCTTTGTCATTTTTTTTTTTTTTCACACCAGTGGCCAGCTGGGTGATGTTTTTTGGCGGTGTCGAACCGGAATTAATCCTAACCTCACCGCGACGGTGAGGTTGGCTGGTATAGCGTTCGCTCTTTCTATCGTATGAATCGGAAACGAATCTTAAAACCGAAGAAACTGAACTAATTGCAAGGTTATCAAAAAATAAACGGTCGGTGCAATCTCGCCTAACGATAGAAAGAATGTGACGGAGAAGAATCTGGAAGTTCTGTGACACCGAATCGCGAACAATGGACGCAAGAGTACGATCCACTTGTTCCTCGAGCATGCGTAGCTTTCCACAACGTTTATCTTTCGATTCGACATTGTCCTTAGACAATTACCTACCATTAAACACACAATTTCCACCGAAATTAAAGAGCACAACACACTTCCCGCTGCCTCGTGCACCTCCATGACGGCCTACCGGTCACGTGACGCGCATTCTAGGGGGAGGGCCGCGTCACGTGACACGAAATCGAACCGCGAAACTCTCGAACCATTTAAATTTCCTTGCCGCCGTTGGGTCACATGACCAGGGAAGCAATATGGCCGCGCGAGTGAAATTGAAGATTCTGCCTCGTCCAAAGCGACCAGCCGAGAAACTGAAAAGAACGGAACGTTCGTCTACAGGTAAATGCAAAGTAGATCTTTATTGGAATGCGCGCACAAAAGAATAAGATTGTTGGAGGAAATAATGTTACCATTACCGCAAACTGAGTCAAGGAGTTTTATCAATCAGCTCGGAAAGTCTATCCTCGTAAATATTCGCCAGAGATTGAACAGTTTCCTGGCTGGAATTTCCGAAATTCTTTGCGCATAGTTAGATTTATGCTGGCCACTTGGCCCAGCGTTCCCGTGGGACGACCTTGTACATGGGCGCGAGATATCCGGAACCATTTGGCACGCGAAAGTAGAAAACGATGAAATCAATGCTGGCTCGGTCTCTTCCGTTGTCATTTATTTCCCTTAACGCCGATATATCGGGCGTGTTCGATCAAATTGACCGCGAGCCATTGATTCTTACTCCCTCCAAAGGCTCGCCGCCACCTACATACGTAGCGTGGCCGAGGAACGATGCCGAAGATAATATCGATAGGTCTCGTCTAGACGATCTAAAATCCGCCATTGTGGCTAATCTTTGTTTCAGGTGTTACCGTCGCGTTCGAGACAAGACATTCAATGTTTCGACTGAACTTGAAGGAAATTTCAAATTTCTTCGCACTTCTCTGCGCTAGAAAATATTGCGAATCCTAGCACGTCGATTGTTATTCGTTTCAATTTGTCGGGACTTGAAGAGACGAGGCATTAAACGTGAAAAAGGACGCTCAAGTTCAAAGGAAGAGGGATTAGTATCGAGCGAGATACGAAGCGGACACATGTTGTCTCGGAAGAAGAACCGGAGCGCCCGCATCCGTTTAAAAGAGCTCCCATTTTTAAAACGGTTGTTAGCAGCGAGGATAAAAGCGAGCCGAGAACGGCACGGTTCTCGAGATGATCTTCGGATTCAAAGACGCTTCGCTAAGGAACAAAAGACGGGAACAGACGGTTTCACGATTTTCTTGTTGCTCTTCTCGAGCATCTTCGAGGAAGTTCCTCTTTTTCCGAGCCAGTACCGATTTCAGCGTTAGCCGATACCGTTGTCGTTTGGATGATTCTTCAACGGCAATCTCGAACAAGTTGAACATTCTCCGAGATACAACCTCGAAACCTCTTGCTCCGTAGATCCTCGAAAGGCAAACGCTTACCGAAGAACAAGAACACGTAAACCTAAAAACGTTCGAAACGAAAGCGGAGTCTACGGCAACGGTAATATTTCCCGGTCACACGATAAAGGAAACTTCGCAGCCGGTATTAGGATAAGCGAATTCTGTGCCCATCTGCGCGAAACATTCGGGGGAAAATATTCGAGAGAACTTCCGTGTATCTTCCCTCTTAAACGAACAATAGCTTCTCCGAGCTGGGAAACGTTCCCCGCAAGAAGGTCCGTAAAAATATCCGGGTTGCGTGCGATGGACACATGTTTCTCCAGGCCAATGGGAAAACGGAGGAAAAACGTAGCAGGATAAACGAGCCGGAAAGAAAACTCGCTTGGGAGGGTTTATTATTACCGTCCCTAGAAACTGCCAAGACGAGAATGCTCGGGATAAGGGACTCCGATTTTTTCGGTGTCTTAAAAATTCGAAAAATCGGACGAAGCCCAGCGATCTCTTCTCAGCCGGAAATGCTTCCTCGCGCGGAAGGCGCGCGGACCAGTTCCTTCCGGCGGCCCTGTAACCAACTGTGCGAGTTCAAGTCGGTAGGCTCGAAACCGCGGTCTCGCGTCTGGCGATCTCCCAACTCGGTCCCGCTAACCGCACGAGGATCACTCGGGATAATAGAAAGAGAAATTGATAACCGAGCATCTGGAGCAAGAGGAGCGCTTCCCCGTGCGCGAGTCCTCTTGCCGGGAAACATTTTTATGAAGCGATTTAATCATTCTTCCCGGCGAGAGAAACCTCTCGCCCAGAAATTTCCGGTTTTATCATTATTGCTCTTCTTACTGTTCTTCTTATCGCCGAATTACACGTCCCCGAGCCAATGAATGTCTCGACAACTTTCGATATTAACTTTCCTACATTTATTTTCTTTCGCCTCTTAGCGCGTAACTAACTGCCCAATCTCTATCGCACGAACACTCGACAGTTTCCCTAGAGTTCGAAAAGCAATATGGAATCGTTCGCGCGACCTAATTGGAGGCCGAATAACGCGAGAAAGTTCAGATTGGCGTATGACATACGGCCGGAAGCAATTGACCACGAACTCGAAAAATGGCCGGCAGTATCGGAGTATCGGAGAGTCCGGGAGCAGAGCGAATTACCGTCGACGGAGTGTCAGCGTGGCCGGCCAATCGCGATACCAGGAACGAACGAGCTGCGCTCGCCCGTAATCGCAAGGCAGCCGAATTAATTCGGCTAATTTCAGACGGATTTATGAGGGACAGGCAAACGCAACCCCGATGCCCCGCTACAACCGGTAACGAATCACCGAATCGCTAACGAATGGCCCACTGAGGAACCACCATAGAATCCGTAATCTTGGACACTTCGGAACGCGCTTCTAACAAATTTTACAAATATTTCACTCCTGCGTTCTTTCTTGCGCGGCAATTGAACAAAGCTGCCTGGAATCGAAAGGTTTGTTGCTGCTCCCGGGTCGATTTGTGCTTTGAAAATCAAATGAAACGTCCCTGTAGATTTACTTGCTTCTCCGCAACGTTCTCTTCGAGTCTACTCGACTCTGGAAAATATGTCGAATATTTCGGATACCCGGCACGCCTCGAGCACCCTTCCGTGTCTATATCGCATAAATACTTCAGATGCCTAATACATCGGCCACGTGCATTTCCACCGAAAGAACATGTGTCTTATCGATCGTGACGAAGGCACACTGCCGTTACACCAGGAAATACGAACGCCCTGCGAGCGAATTCTGGAAGTAACGTATCTCTTCGGTTAACGTGCTTCTGATTCTGTTCGCGAGCCGCGCAACCGTACAGCGGATCAGGCCTTCGGGCGAGGACCGATTTGCAAATGGATTATTAATCGATCCTCGTCTTCTGAATTCGATTATCTTCGAATTTCGAAGGTTAACACCGACGGTAAATAATCAATGATAATTCGTATTAGAGTTTACCGGTAGTAAGAGCACGAGTTACAGCCGATGAGGGACATCGAGTACCATAAACTCGAGGAACAAGCGACTCTCCAGTGTTCTCCTGCCTGCAGCCCATTATACGCGGACCCTTAAACGTCAGATCGGTTCTAAAATCAGCCATCAAGCAGTTCGTACATCCCCCGGGAACATCGTACACATACATTTGGGTCAAACACCGTGTTCCGTTCGAGTGTACACCGACAGACGGCGGCGGTTAGTATACCAACGAACCGTCCAATTCCAACTGAATACGACCGACTAATACGCCAACTGTAAATGGCCCTTGTCTTAATTAACCTTCTGGTTAATAAAGTGCTCGAGAGGGCGTTGACGAGCTCTTCCGCGAAACATCTACAACTGCGGCAGCCTAGCCCCGAGCATCGAGATGAAAACGCAATCGTTCGAGTATCGAACGTACGACTGGTCTCCTAGAAATTCGAAATTCGCAATTCGACCTGGAAGACGGTGCTCCAGAAAAATCGCTCGCACTGGCATGGATCACTCTGACCTCGTTCCACGGAGCGAACCCTCCCGAAACGCAAACATTTGGCTGGCGTTCGCGAGAACGCGATACTTATGGGAAAACGGGGAAAAAAGGTTTGTTTCGCGCAGAAGTTGGAACGCGTCGCGAAACCGTCGCCCGCCTCGAGGAATAAAAAGTTTGAAATTTGAATAAACGGCGCTGCCCCCACGGGCGACCCAATATTTCGTATTACACGGCGCAATAAAAGGATACCTAGCCTGGAGACGCGGGCTAATAACGAATTCGAGTCAAGGCGAAACACAATGCGATATAGCGGCAATAAAAGAATCTTTTGGCTCGGAGGGACGTGTTGAATTCTAATCGTGGTGTCCTGGGACGGGGGAGGGGCCACGGATTCGGCTGGCACGCGCAATTCCATGCAGAATCCGGCCGCGGTACTGGCCACGATCGCGGAGGGAAACCACGCCAGGAAAGTTTCGGCCATACGTCACGTTCCTCGGACCACGTTGTCGTCGTTTCAAACGACGGGAATTGAATTTTCACCGCTCGTACGATGACAACCGATCGGACCGTTAATTCTTTGCTTCCGATGGGATCGTATCGTGGATCATATTTTTTCGAGGTTACATTCGCGGTTTCAGACAAGATTTAGTAACCGTACTATTCCGTTGCCACGGGAACATTCCGGGACGGCAGCTTTCTTAATGGAAATTCCAAAAAATAATATTACTTTATTGTATTCTGTAACTTTCTAAACTTGGATAAATCATCAGTTTTGTTGTTTCATTTGTCTAGAGTTGTCCTCGGTTCGGTTAGTTCACTGTGCAATTCCAGTTTGTTCCGAGTTATTCCCACTTCGTTACGAGTTTTACCTCGTCTCGTCGCGTGTTTCGCTTCATTTTGGCTCGTTCCACTCGAATCCATTCCGCTTCGTTCTTCGTATCGTCGTTTTATGTTCTGTTACGTTCCAGTCCGTTTCGCTTCGCGTCGTCCTGTTCGGCCGTTTTTCGTTTCGATTATCCGGGTAATCTCTTAAAATGTGCTCAAGTGCCGAATTCCGCGCGTCATTGCCGGCAGCCGAGCTCTCCGGAGGTCGTAAAAATTTGAATTTCGCTTCGAATGGCCACTTCGCGTCACGTTCACGGCTTATTATATCCTCGTAGGAGCAGGTAACACGTTGCCGGCCAATGATTTAGTGATCGAACAGTCGGCCTCGGACCAATTCCGCGCCGGAGAATCGGAAACTCTTTCCTAACCGGTCTTTAGCGTGTCGGATCCCTCGACCTAACGATTCTTTGGTTTTTCTGGCGAAAATTGCCAACAGAATTCAACAGTGAACCGGTACCGCAACCGGTCAAATGACCCGATAAAGGATTCAAAGAAACAAATGAATCACGCAGTCGACCTGACAAGAGGACCGGTAGTCCTTTATCTTCGAAAATACGACGACACTCGCCCTCCAGTTCCTCTGCTTCTCGTTCAGCCATTCAAACGCCTTTGTCGCAGCTGTGAAATCATTAAAACAGAGATATCCATCTACTATATACGTGCTAACCGTCGAGCATCAATACCCGCGTAATTAGTAACAGCACGTAATTAACAGGACCGAAAGAGCCTTTCGTTTTTTGTGTCACGAGTCTGCGTACAATATCCAACGCTGAACCCAATTCACAGAGAAGATTATCTCGTTTTTCGTTTCTCAAGAAGCGCAACGTCCCCTCTTCTCTGTGATCCTGCTGCTCGTAATTACGAATCACGCTTCGAGCAATAACGAATTATTCCAATGACCGTGTTAACGATACGATGAACAATGTGAAAAATGCAGTATGCTAGTTTGCCCGTCAATTATATTGTCAAGAATTTATTGAGATAGAAGAAAGGCAACATTAAACACAGCCCTTTCTCATCGAAAGCAATCTTCTGACACACACTGCACCAGAAAATACTGTGCCAAGTTTTCGAGATTCGCGAAACATTTGACCTTCCGAGCAAAAGAGGACTCGTGCACCCAGTAGTATATCCAAATAAATCCTTAGGTTGTCGGAGAAATGTTCTCGCGTTTACTCAATTTTATTGAAACGTTGACGTTTCAACATTATTCCATAGAATTTGTTATTTCCGAACCATAGATTCTTGTAAAATTGCTGGTGAATGGAAATCCAGTTAGACAGCTCCATATTATTTAGCCAATCAAATATTTCCAGTCGGATTAAATAAAATTCAGGTCACAGCGGATTGAAATATTGGGATTGACCAATCCGAAAGGGGTTGTTCCGCCGTTCAGGAGAAGAGTTCGAATTGTCCGAAGGAATCGATCCGCGGACGTGCATCGATATCGTATTGCCCCTGGTCAATCATTAATGGTCCCTCTTACGTTTCGTCGCGTCGCAACGCGAGGGCTCGAAGTATTGGACGGTTCCCGGTCGGTTTCGGCGAGAGCCAGCTTCTCAGAACGAATATTGGCTTTGCCCGGCGAATTTATAGTCCATGAAACGAATGGGATTCTGCATTGCAGAATAAACATTTTACTTTCTCATAAATACGCCGTCCGTCGTTCGAGAGCGGTCGTGAGACACGTTTGCGAACGTTCGCTGTACACGAACATTAGAAACGGCTGCAATGCCGACGATCTTTTCTCCTTTTAATACGATATCCGTGGGAAATGCTTTATAATCGAATCAGACTCGTAAATATCGTGTATTAGAAACTTGATGGTTTGCCGCATCACGATTCCTTCTATTCCGATCGATTTCCGTCGAAACTTTCAAGATCAAATACTAAAAGGGAATCTCATCGAATAACACAGTCGCGTCTCGCGGACACGCACCATTAGAACACCTCGTTCTCTCCTCTAAACGCGCTGCGACCACAAACTGGAAGAACATCGCCGGCACCGCAACTCTGGCTTCCTGGCTCCGGTTCAATCGATTCAATTATTAACCCTTTCGCTACTGGTAAGCCGGACGTACGTGGATCTGCCCGCTCCACGCACAGTTGTGTTCACGGATTAACGATATTAGCCCTGTAGTCGTAATCGTGTGTTTCCCTGGCATCAACAGTGGTATTACGTTGTAGACCAGAGCCGGATTAACACAGAGTAGCGGCTGATAAGAGTACAATATTTCTGCTCACTCTGACTGGAATCTATGTAATTTCGAGCTAAACCTTTCGACGATGCGTTGAAAAAGAGACGAGCGACGATCGAAAGAGCAATTCGAAGGGTCGATTAAACATTGATTCGATCACTGAACGACGACTATCGGCTACAGCTCGCGTAATTACGCGGAACTGCAAACCCAACGAGCGTCGAGCGTTCACGCGTCGTTTCGCGACCGAACGCGTCACGACAGCGAAGCGTGGAGAGACCTATCGTCTCCGTTCTCGAATACTTGGCTACTTTGGTAAACAAAATTGGCCAGCCGATATCGAATTCCGATAAGTCTCGGCTATAATTAATGAACGGCCCGAAACAACACGCGAAGATACGGAAAAAGCCGGCTGTCCCCCTCACCGGAGCCTGGCTGAGCTTTCGATTAAAAGAGGCCGGCCGCGATCAAATTAAATCGACGCGACGGCGACGCAAGTGTGTGTCGGCTGTTCAGCGCGGCCGATTTCTGCCGCGGCTAATCGAACGTAATGCGCGTTGCGTTAATGGATCGCGTTTCGTCTATTCAAGTAGACGGTGCTTTCCTTCGAGAGGAAACATCGACAAGAGCAGAATAATTATTCGTTTCGGCGAGCGACCTTGGTTCCTGTTCAATTGTGCTGGAAATCCTCGCAATCTTCGCGATTATACGATCACAGAGGTTGAAATTCTTCGTTTTTATTGGCAGCTTATAACTCGATCGCGAACGGCTCGCAATAATGTCCAATAAAACGCAGCGATGTCAACTTTTATCCGACGCGTTTCAGTGACGCGACAGTCCGTATTTATCAAAACAGACGGGAACACCGTTGCTCGATATTTACGGAAACGTTCGACCCGTCTATAATTCTACGCAATTATAGTTGGCTGTGTATCGTTATTCGCGCATGGGCGGGTTAACAATTTAATCCGCAGATAAACGCGATGGGGTTCGAATTAAAACTGGACCGAAGCCGAGCGAATTAATTCGTACCTAATAACGCGTCCTTCGAGTGAAATATTCCGGGTCTGCAGCAGAATTTCGTCTAATTCGATTGAATCTATCGACTCGGGGATTTTTCGAGCACGAGCTCTCGTATAATCGCGACGAAAGATCATTCGAACAACGGCATCCGTGAAAAGGAGATGTCGCTCGTAACGTTATCGCGAATTTACGTCTCTTTCGAATAGAGAGCGAAATCTAAGATGCGAGAGTTTGTTGGAAAACTCCATTTAAGCGTCTTCGATGCTTGCTCGCGTGTACAGGTTCGAGTAAAATTGACCAACGCTTCGCGGATCGTCCAACGATCTAACGATCCCTGCCAACAGAAGTCGCACTCTGCCAACAAAAGTTCTTTATTGTCCGGTGTACCCTGAAGGACGCTGTCGGAGAATATTCGATCATTTCTTTGAACCGTTCGTTCAAGGATTAACGGGGGAATGGAATTTCTGATCGAATATCGTTACGTCTCGAATTAATGCAGACGCGAAATCTTGAGGAAGAACGGCGGAGAGCACTCGATAATTACAAGTTCCTATAGTCGCCGCGCCGTGAATAATTATTCGTCGGGACAAAGGGGCGTGGAAAGTAAAAGGAATATCAGAAATTAGCTGCCCAGCGGAAAATCGAGGCTCGAATTTGCATAGGAAACGCGGCGTCGACTACGACTACGTGGAAATTCAAAAAGGAATGTCCTAGCCTCCGCCTAGGTCCGGACTCGGGCCCTAATGAGTTTACGGCAAGAATCGTCACCGGGGAGCTGCTAAATGAAACCTGTCGGGGCTCGTGTAGCGCGGGAACGGGGCTAAACGGCGAGCCAACTAACGACGACCGCCTTCCCGAGGAGAATATCGGTGAGCCTGTCCCCGCGAACCTCGTTTACTTCGCGCGATGCGCTTAATACGGTAATGTATCTTTTCTACTCTTGCTTGTCAGACTTTGCCGGTGGTCCAGTGCCGGTAAAGCTCGCGAGAAACTCTGGGAAAATCGTTCAACGAACCTGCCAACGGAAGGCGGATGGCAGAATCCATCTTTGGGGAATTGTCATTCGAGTATTCGATATAGTATAGTATAGATTCAGGGGAGCGTCTACACGCGAATAGTAGGATCTTCTTACTAAATAAGGTCCATCCGCGATTGAACGCGGTACGTGACTCCAATTGTTGGCCACGTCGGTGAACCTGTCCCTGGTGAATCGTATTCGAATCGGCTGATTAGAATTGCTTCCATTTCCAGATGGCGTACAATGAAATACAAGAAATTCTGAAAAGAAGCTGGATAAACATGAATTATTACAGGGAATAATTGGAAGAAACGAGCGAACGAGCCCTCCCGCCATGCTCACGGCGCAAGCCGTTCGTAACGGTGCACGCGTGCCGCGTGCCGCGTGGCAAAGCGAGAGCCGTCCTGTGTGTAGGATGACCTAATACTTATCAGAAAGCAAGTAGGTCTCGTGGAGGAGTTTGAATGGCGCAGGAGAGAAGCATTGTTAGCGGCGCGCTGCTATTTCTCCCCGCGTACCCCGTCTTGTTTGCTCTTGTCGCGACCTAAACCCTTCGACTCAGCCCTGAAACGAGGCGGTTTTTTAATCGCTCGGCCCGGGACGAGAGACCGAGCTACACAAAGGCAGCCGCGCAACGTAGCTACGCTTCTGTTCGCCGTGTACGCGCGCTGCACCCGTGGGCGAAAGTGCCGGAGCCTGCGTCGCATTGTTAGGCCGGTCAGAGAAAAACACACACACACACACACACACGTACACGGGCGAAACCGCGGTGGAAACGCGCTCGAGACGCGGCGAGAGCGAAACAAAGAGGCTGATGCTTGTTCGCGGAGTCTGTCCGCATCGACGCTGCCCCGAATCCGCCACTGGCCACCACGGATCGACCAGATTTGCGGAAACTTACAAGAAATCAACATTTCGACAAGTTGGAAATATAGTAAGAGTATTGTCAAGTTCTTCTAATCGAGTATTTCTCTGTTCGATCTATTTAGATCTATTCAGTTGGCAAAGTAAGCTGCAGAAAAACAAGAAACTTCCATTGCAAACTGTCAACATTGATCAGAGTCTCTGTAGACCGTCCGAGTTGGTTTATATTCGATAGACAGCGGGCCCATCAGCGGAGATTCCAAAGCCCGTATTTTCTTCTGCAAGGAAATGAAAACGAGGCACAAGATTATCGGTTCCTTTGGCTCGGAGGTTTATCCCGCGGCCGTCCCGGATCGTTAATCCGCTCGCGATAAATAATTCCGTGCGATTGACGCGGCAACCTCTCGATAAGATACACCCGCTTGAGAACACTTTTTCCACCCCCAGCCCTGAACCGAGCGTCGTCGCGTGAACGATGCTTCTCCCCGGCTCTCGAGTGCCCTTTACAACTCGTCCTCGATCCCGGCCCGATCTAATGAAACCGCGGAGAACCTCTTTGACTGGATAGAGGGAAGCCGGAGATATTGATATCGAGCGTTAAAAGAGGGAATTCATTTGATTACAGGCCGCACCGTAGCGTCGGCTCTGCGAATCGTCGCAGGAGAAGTGTACACACGGGACCAGCGGATTCTGCGACGCTATCAGAGACGCGAAGATCAGGCGCGATCTCTTCGATTCACCGGGCGTCGATGTTCACGCGATTACGAACGACGCTCGTGATTTCGTTGACGAGCTCGTTATATTAGCGAGCTTTTATCTGGATTATAGGCATCGGACGAACCGATCGCTCGAAACCAGTCAGACACCTGGCTTTCGTTAGTATCGTTTAACAGTTGGTATAGCTCAAAAGAATCGGCATACGTTGCCTTTCCCCGTTACTATGCGCGTACACGCGTATTCCAGGTAATCTAAGTAGACGTTTATCGAAAAGACGAGCAGCTGCGCAACGTTCATTAGAGGAAATGAAATTTCTTTCGACATCTCTTTAAAAGTGGCGATAGACCTTTCCGCTTAACTTGGTTACGACGGCATAGAAATATCCGCGATTGAACGTATTCTTCGTTCGTTCGCTTGAAAAGTGACGCGAGTGTACAGGCCAACCTGACATCGTTGCGGCTCTCGATGCTGTAATTGCGAATAGTTGATCGCGTTGCCGCGACAGACTGAACCAGTCCCCGTCGGAGACCGGGAAAAACGTCGATGCAGTGAAACGCCGAAATATTTCACCGCGGCGAATTCTCTGGACAAGGTTCTCCGTTAGCCTGTTCACCGGGTACGTAGGCGAGACAAATTTCATCGTTCTCCATTAAAGCCAGAAAGCGCAAGAAGAGAATGAAGATTGACGAGCAGAATCGCGACTGGCCATTTTGCCCAGCGAACAAGTCAACGGAGAGATTAACTTGAACCGTCGAAGTAGGAGCGAGGTCCAAGCTATAATCTACGAGGCTGGAGCCTCGTCGAAGCTCGGTAAACGGTAAAACCGTGGAGAACCGACAAACAGCTAAAACCAATGAAAATATCAGGAATGAAGCGGTAGGACTCACTGATTGAGCGTCCGATCGTTGCTGCCGGTAGTCGCAGATCCTTGAACACCTGAAGCGGCGGCAGCGGCGGACCCGGAGTCGTGATGCCGTCTCTCTTTGTGGACAATGCCCATCAATTTCATCCATGGATTGTTGGCCGCATGGGCGCCCATGCCGCCGCTTTGCCACATTGCGCTCGCCAGTCTCGATCCTTTCGCGGGAGCCCGTCCCGGGCTCCAACCGATGCTCTATCCCGGCCTTTAACACGCCTCCTCCGCGCAGCACTTTATCCCAGTTGTCACGCGGCGAGCGATCCTCCGGTGCCCCGGTGGTGTCCGCTGTGTCTGGCTGGTCCCGGGTGGTCTGGTCGCGTTCACCGGCGTCGGGCACGCGAGCCTCGATCGCGTCCGCGGCCGATTGCTGCTCGCCGTCCAGCAACGGCTCCTCCTTGGCCAGACTATCCGCTGCGGGTGTTGCGGGTGTTGCGGGTGTTGCGGGTGTTTCGGGTGTTGCGGCTGCTGCGACTGCGACCGCGACGATCGCGAGCTCCAGCCTCGCGGCGACCTCCCCACAGACACAGAACCGTTGTCGCGCACCGATCCCCGAAATGTCTTGGCCACGGTCGGCCAGGTTCCGGCAACCGTTACCAGCTGCGACGCAACAAGAACGACGACGATCGGTCAGAGCAGCGAGCAGACCACCGGCTAAGAGGCGATCATCCTCGAGAACGCGAGAGACACGCGGCCACGGCTGCACGAGATGCTGCCGGCGATCGGTGGCAGGGCTGCCTGGCCCTGCGTAGCTGCGAGGTGCCTCGATCGGCCCCGTAGGCTCCCTAGCCCGCCTCCCGAGCACCTCCACCATCTAAATCCTTAGTGTGGTTCACAAGGCTTTGCCGGCCCCGCAGCCCCTTCTCTGGCTTACACTTTTCAGAGACACACTGGCCAGACTCCTCTTTTTGGCGGTGCTTGATATGTGTGTAGATTCGCGTGGCTCTCTCCTCTCTCTCCTCTCTCTCCTCTGTCGCGGCTCGTTTCTCGCGGTTCAGCTTCGATCGATCCTCTTCGCCGCACGCCGGATCACGCCTCGCCGCCTCCTCCCGTCCGCCACCCCGCGCGACTTTTCTCCTCTTCTTCCACTTGCTGGCTCGCGGCTTCGACTCGTCCCCTCTTCTAACCTTCCTCCTGCCCCCCGCCGGGATACCCGCGTTTCTTCCCGACTCCGTGTCGTCGTCTCACGGAACTTTCGCTCTTCGCTCGGTCCGGCCTGGGAACAGAGAATTTTTCGTTACATCGGGTTTCGTTTGAATCGTGGGATCGAGATGGTGGTTCTCGGCGTTCTTTGCCAATGGCTTTGGGATCGATTACTCGCGGACTCGGTTCCATCATCCGCAAGATGGGACATTGCTTCGATACCGATTCATCTCCATAGACCTCTGTAGCGCGCAACGAAACGGCTATCGACACCTCGGAAAACGAGAAACCGAATTTCGATTCGTTCGGTTGCACTCCCAAGTCGTACTTAAGAGCTAACGGACCCGCGAGTTTCCAGTCCCCGTCGGAAATCGAACGTTCGTCGACGCTGTTTCATTGCCACGATCGAGTAGACTCCAAGGAGCACCGAGAACGCTAACGAGAAACGAAGGTTGCGGTTGCCAGGGTGACTTGAGGTGTTTCATCGCGAAGCCGGACACCGCGTCGACACCTTTCAATTGTTGCTCGTTATGGCATCGTATCGATTTGAAATTAGCAAGACGATCGCCAATCCAGGGGGCCACGGAGCCGAGCCGCAGTAAGGTTTCCGCACGCGAGGAATCTTAACACGGCGCAAACTCATTCTCGGCTTTAATCCAATCGCTGAACGCGCGCGAGGTTTTAACGGCGAATACGTAAAGGTGAAGGGAAACTAGGGAATCGACGACAATCGAGCCTCCCATTTAAACAATTCTTTCTCGAGCCGAACACTCCAAGGGACAATCTCGATACTCTGCGAGACATTCTGCTGCTCATACTATATAGTTTGCCAAAGTCATCAGTCCTGCCGTATTAACGATACGATTTCTTCGGAAGTAACGGACACGTGTACGTTCTTATCAGCTGTTACTTCGACCGAAAGGTTAGAGGCAATCAGACGGTAGAGCGAGAGAATACATTTGATCGATCAGCCTAGAGTCCTTGCCACGTAAGTCTACGCAATCGCGGAAGAATGTGCCCGATCATTAGAAATATGACGGTTACACTACTACACGTACGCCGACATAATGGCGTCTAACTTGGCTGGAACGATCCACGCCACTTACCTGGCCCACGAAAGTACGAATCGTCAGGGCAAAAGAAGGTTTCCTCCGAGTATCTGCCAAGTTTCATTAAGGACGCGTGATCCATTGGCAAAGTACTCGCGAAAAACGGACAGTTTTCAAAGAAATCTCGTATATTCCGTAGCTACCGCCTCGGCCGTAGCCGATTCTTCGCGAAACCTAGCGAACTTGAAGCGTTCTTCCAGTTTCAATCGCTGAAAGCACGCCGAAATACAAGACTTTCGAACTTTATTCAACCTCCCCGTCGAACTTTCCTCGGACCGGCAATTAAATTATACTATTATCGTCGTTCAGGAATTGAACCTGGACGAAACCGGTGTTCGATCCTCCACCGTCTCCTCTGGGATATCCGTTCGCCCCCAACGAGTCGTAAATCAAAGTTGCATAACATTGTCGTCTAATAAATTTACACAAATTTCATTCTAATCTCGAGGTTCTTTAAAGTTAGAATTTTTACCGGTATTTCAAACGCATCGTGGATAACTCCTTCTTATAAATCAACTTTGAGTTTAATTTGGAAAATGTTGCGAGCAGCATCTACAGAGGAAGGCAAAGCGCATATTCTATGTTTGCTCGTTAGACCAGCAGTCAGGTAGCTAATGCACGAGATTACTTTGCACCGGAGGATCAAAATCTCTAGACGTACTCAACGCTGGAAGAGTAATTAAATAGGCTCGGTAAACATAATCCCAAAATACCGTCGCCTTTGCACACCAAGAATAGTCAATATCTCGAAACAATAGACTCGTTGTAATAGTCTGTGCTATAGGATTGCGTGGAAAATCGATCGGGTCATTGGACCAAGTACCTCAGGTGTAAACATTGGTATAGCGCTAACCTGTTTGCTAGGGAGAACGAGTTAACCCGTCGTTTGTATTCTCAATTTCGCATTGCAATAATTCTTCACCCCTCCTCTTGTTTATCCAAAAACTCCCAAAGCTAATTTCACGATTACATGTACACGGGACACTCGACACTCGGCAATTATTAACATCTGTTCTACCTAGAGAATTAGTTATCGTTCAACCCTTTGCACTCGAGAAACGAGAAAAGTGAAAAATTGAAAATTCAATATTAAATTTCGTCTAATAGTTCCGTCCTTGACGTTCTGCGAAACTATTCTTCGCGTTAATTGCAAAAAATCACATCGATAATCAATTTTCTCGGAAAGCAAGGTGTATCTCTAACGAGAAATATCATCGAGTGCAAAGGGTCGAGACTGATTCTATAAATTGTAAGGTGGTCTTCTTTGGTAAATCTACTCGACCGATGTTTCAAAGATAAATAGATTTTGTCTGAAAGTATCGTAGAATGAACTTCGATGCAATTGCCGCGCCGGTTAGCCAACGTAGTTATTGTCGCGATCCGATAATTGCCGGCGAAACAATTCGAATTGCAGCTGTGAACGGGGCGCAAACGTCTCGGCTTGTCAGTGGAATCAAATCAGTGTCAGAGGCACGAACCCGCGATACAGGCGGTCGGTTAGAAACACTCACGCGCCTGCTCGCAAAGGTCTAAACACGTCAAGAGCTGTTGCACGCCCCAAACGTTATGATGTGCCGTGATGGTTGAAACGCACACTCCGCCGCCACTATCGAATTTTCGGCGACTAGCACCGTCGCCAGTCGCGAACCATTCGATAATTGCGGCGTCTTTCTTCGAAGAAACCCTTCGTTTCAACGGGCTGCTAAAAGACACTTGTTTCTCTCGATTCCGAATGCTACGATAAATCCGAAACGACTATTCCATTATCTTCCATTAATCGTTGGTGCAACATTTCGTCTCTTCTGTTCCTTGCAACAATTCAATCCCGCATATCGTAGCTAGTCGAAGCCTTTACCATTCGCGTCGGCACTAGCGTTAAACCAGCATTCCCCCTAGAATTGAGAAATCCAAAGCGACCCCTTCGTGCATCGCGGTAAGCCCGTTCTCCCCCGTTCGAAAGGCCGCGTGCCCCGAAGCTTTCCACGCGGCTGTTCCGTCCGTCCGACGGATTCGTTTTTCTAACAAAAGAACACGGCCCCGTTAGACTCTCCGTAGCGTGCAACTCGGGGCGAAGCGGGAACTAGTTTTCGTCGAGTAGCCGGAGTAACTGGAGTAACATGGACGAGTCGCGGACGAGGGGTAGGAAAAGTCGCGTGTTTCGCGTTTCGCGTTGCGCCAGGAAAAATGTATCGTCTTTCGGAGTCGTCGGCCAACGGGGAAACTCTCCGGCATCCGGCAGGTACACGAAAGTTCCGCGTCGGAGAGTTTGCGTGAGTGGGTCGCGAGGTAAAATCATTTTATTCTCGACAAAATCGAGGCAGCCCCCTTTCTCTCTCCTCCTCTCTCGTACCCTCTCGCGCAATACTTAATCGCTAGCGGAACGTTTACACCGACCAAAATAACGATAACTTGACCTGTACATTCGAACAATTTGTTTGACGGGAAAACCAAGCGAGGTATACTCATCGACTAAGATCGAGAAAGGACGTATCTCTGCGAGTTCTAAGAGAATTCGTTGGATCGTTGGAAACGCTTTACCCACTGTGGAATTAGTCTTGACTCCTGGGATTCCCATCGAGCTACTCTCTCTCTCTCTCTCTCCTTCTCGTCTCTGCCGGCTCGGATCAACGATACGTTCGACGGATTCGAGGCGGGTCGACGTTGTCACGCAAATTAAGCCTCGCCCTGAACAACCACGAACGGAACGGAATGGAACGGAACGGAACGGAACGGAACGGAACGGAACGGAACGG
This sequence comes from Nomia melanderi, assembly GCF_051020985.1. NCBI lineage: Eukaryota > Metazoa > Arthropoda > Insecta > Hymenoptera > Halictidae > Nomia > Nomia melanderi. Next base: position 19,012,561 of record NC_135005.1, read on the forward strand.
AACGGAACGGAAACAGGAACATTGTAGAGAGCAATTATTTGGATTGTTTCGAATAGATATTCGGACGAAATAATTAGTCGGTCAAAGGCTCGGTTCGATATTTTACTCGAACCATATCGCTCGGCATTCGGAAGAGCAGAATCGCCGTATCCGCTGGTTCGAATGAAATATTCTTGTGTGTTCGATTAAATCGTTCGCGTTACGGTACGGATTACTTTTCGCGCGAGCGTTCACTGCAACACTTTGCTGCGCTAGAAAGATATACGTTTGATAACCGGCACGAGATTTCCTCCTGAATTGCACTATTTTTCAATGGTAGTTTATTTCTTTACTTATTCCGTAATTAAATACTACGTAATCTAAATTACGTTGGTACGTCACGTTTTTCATGATCTTCGTTCGTAAAGCGCGATCGAGGAGCGAGATAATGGGAGTAAGTGTGGCCGGCACGTTCCGATTTAATCGAGTCGCCGAGTTCACTGCAACAATTTTTCGAATACGAAAGTTATTAAAAGAACCTATCAACTTGTGCTACTTTCGACTTGGTTTCTGAACATTATCAACAACGCAATCGAGTATTAAAAACCAAAGCATAGTGTATCCTCCAACCTTCGGGTTCCCTGAAAACGCACGACCGTTTACCATCCTGGAAATCCCGATGCAAACTCAGCGTAACAAAATTCTTCGGTGGGCAAAATGGGCTACCGGTGGCTTGTAAATTCAGCGCGCCGCGCGGCCGTTCGGTCCCGGTGAATTACGGCCGCGAGAAATGACATTAATCCCGAGGAGAAACGAATTAATTCCCGGGCGTCGTTCGCGTCGTTCGCGTCGTTCGCGTCGTTCGCGTCGCGGGACAATTGCCTGTTTTCGTTCGGCCGGCCGTCGAAGCAGCCGTTTAATTGAGAGGACTCGGCGGGAAACGCGCTCAATCTACCGGCCGGCTGCCCGCTCGAATTTTCGAACGACTCGACTCCCAGCCGATCGCATCGTCGGTAAATGTCGCAGGAATTTTCTGGCGAATTTAACGTGTCTGGATTATTGGGAATAACGCGGTTATCCGACCGGACACGCTGCAACCGTGCGTCCGCGGCTGGCTGTGTTTACGCTATCCGTTCGGGCACGCGACCTTTCAGTTTCAAGAAGAATCCCGTGCACGCCGTGTAATTACGAAAACTTGTTAACTACGAGTTTCATTTGAAATCGCAATTATCGCGTGTTACGATCTTGATGTTAACCAGGGAATGTAATGGAGTCAAGATTTTCAGATGAATTTCATCGAAGAAGAAGTCCATGTTGCTAGTATACGGTAGTGTATTGAAATTATTTACGAATTACGATTAATAGAAATTATTTGATTATTACCGCGATTGGCGGTGCTGTATTAATAGAAGAGTTTCACCGGAGTTTCGAGAATATTGGATTACCAGTGAAGAAACTTTTGAGTCGCGATTGCTTTACTCCAAGTCTAAGAAGGAAAACGGTCTTAGGCGACAGCTGTCCTTCTTCCTTCTTCCTTCTTTCTACTTTCTTTTTTCTTCCTTCCTCTCTGTTCTTTCTTCGGTGGAAAGAAGAACCGTCCTTCGCTACCAGGGAAATGAATCATCTCGGGCCGAGGCACAAGCCGCGGCGAGCGGCAGGAGCGAATTTTACTGTTGCATCGCAACAACTCTCGTTCGAGAACTCGGCTAGTCCACCGCGGTGGACTTTTCGAGTAAGTTGTGCCACGGTCGCGTGATGTTTTCGTCCCGGCAGCCAGGACAACAAGGACGAACGGAATAACCAAAGAGTCCCACTTATCTGCGGGCGAAACCTCGGCTATTATTACGCCGATTTCCAGATATTTTTAAAGGGGATCAATAGCTCCGGCGTTCCCGATATCTTCGCGAATCGTTCGAAACACGCGCGGCCGATTTCGTATGCATACCTTCCGCCACCGAAAAATCCTCTCTCGATTGTGTTTCCAGGCTCGTATCTCGGTGTTTCATCGTTTTGCGAGCAGAGATGGGACATCGTGCGCTGCGGGATGGATACGAATTTCACGGGATAATTTCGAGCACTTTGCGATGGAGAAGGAACTCGTTCAAGTACACTTGAACTTATCCAAGAGAACGAGTTGAAAACTGTCGTAAGTAGTTTGACAGATCGACACAAAAAAGTTGTTCGCTTTGAATTTTTCAAGCGAGTTACCAGAAGAGAACGGAGGACTCGATTAAATTCGCGGAGCAAATTAAATTGCCAATTTGGAGATGCCAAATTACTTGAACATCGATATTTTGAACATGCCAACTAATTTCGAATGAAAATGTTGAAAATTTAAATCTCGCAAATGAAAATGAATGTTCCAAGGAAATATCGGGAATTAAATCGCGTTCCAAACAGGGAGTTATAGCTCGAATTAATCGTCCCGGTCGATATTTTCGAGAAACTCGGTACCACTGTGATGGTGAGTAATTGCCGAAGGGATATGAATCGCCAGTTTCGGTAATTTTCGATTAGAGGCGGGCAAGGGGAATTTTCGAGCGCGAAAGTTCGAAGACTAATTATACCCGGGCTTTTCCATCGACCGGAAGTAATTGGCCTCGGTTATGGTACACGAAGCCGGTCGGGAGAGAGGCTCGTTCAAAGAGGCTCTTCATCCTGCGAGAAAATCATATGGATACCCTCTCTTTGGTCGGAGAACCCGATAGCTTCTTTGTAACCCCGAGGCTTCGCCTCGATACGGAGCCAACCCTACATATAAATAAGTGTTTTCGCTATCCACTATGCTCCGGGAAATCTATGCCTCGCGTCTATCCATTACTCGCCTTACGTGTACAGATTTCTTCCTACTTTACGGACCTCGGGCCTCGTTAACATCGAGTTGATTAGGGACGACCTTATGCCACAGGAGTTTACCTTTCGAGTCGGCAGTTGGAACTATAGCAGAACGGTATCTAATAGAATCGTGTAAAGCTCGATAAATTTCGCGATCCTTGAAATGATTGATTCACGAGAACCTCCAATGAAAAAAATCAACGAAAAGTCTATCGCAGCGGTCGCGAGTCGCCCAAAGATGTCCCGAGGCCAAGAAAGTAACCCGTATTCCTCTGGGCAAACCCGAGCAGAGGCCGGTAGGCTTTAATAATGAAGCGCTTCAGACTTCGGTTGACACAGAGCTACGTTTAACGGCAGAGATTGCGGAAAGATTGGGTTCATCCATTAGCGGAGTTCAGTATCTCGCGCAAGAAATTGGGAAAGTGTCCAAACTCGGCGAGACGATCGAGTCCGCCGTCGACTGGAATTACCGCGGTCGATATCGCGCAAGATCTCCGCACTCCGCTTCCCCGTGATCCCGATCGAAACTCGTTCATCGATACAGCCCGGACGGTTCCCCGGCACGGCGCGCGACCATCGGATCGGGAGAGGTCGCGGCTTAAGCGCGGTGACCGCGCGCGATGCTTCGACCTTGTTCGATAGATCTGCACAGGATCGGCGACGACGAATCGCGCGCGTCGCGGATTCCCATTGATCGTGGGACCGCTGATTATTCGGCCATCCGACCGCCAGCTTATCCCCGCGGATGGGATCGAACGTCTCGAAGCTTCCTACGATTAATAAAATATATACCGACGCAAACTGCACAATCGTCTAACGAGTACGTTCAAAGGATTTTCAACGTTTCATCGAAATACTCGGAAAACGATGACTTTGGCAACTTTGGGCAACAGAAATACCGGACATTTGGTAAGCAGAGTCGCAGACAAGGCTAGATCCTCTCACCTGTTCCGCGTTGGCAGACGAACGCAGCCGTGTAGACGAGCGGCGAACCGGGTTACGAGTGCGCTGCGTGCCGCTCTCCTCTCGGCAGGCGCGAAGGCAAAGACGAAAGAAGACGAAGAAGGAGAGTGGGTAGTCGGCTGGCGGAATCGAGGGCTGTACGAGCCACTCGGCTTCTTCGTCCTTCAGCCGCCGTCACGGCGTCGCGAGCGCATCTTGCCGCACCAACAAATTTATAATCCAACCACCGACGAAACCGTGGGCTATCACTCGAGAGGAAAACTCGTGTTCTTCACTCGCGTACCTATTTCTCACCCTCCCTCTCCCCCCCTCCGTCTCTCCCCCTCCGTCTGCCGGTCACTTCCTAGACGAATGTCTACCTCGCAGCGTTCCCGGTTAACGTTCGACACCTTCCTCGGTCCACCACCCCCACTTTCCACCTGGTTTTCACGTTCACCCTTTTCAACTGGACTCGCGTTGGCCTACAAGCCAGCCACACGGTCCTTCTTCCCCACTACGACGACGCAGACGAGCGCACGTAACCACGCACCAACTCGGTTTCAAGCTTCCGACGATCGACACTTCCGCGTTCAGCTTAACGCCAATTAATCGCGACGGACAGGTCTTCGCTGTTTAGCCCGGTCGACTTGGGTCTGGGGATCAGGGAAACGAGTTAGAAGACCGCTAACCCTGGCGACGGTTTTCCCTTCTCTGGTGTTACGATCAGGTTCGGCTGGTTTCTTAATGTGTAATCTTTCATGTTAAATCTTGTGCCACGTAAGTTATCATTTTCAAAGATTGAACATTTCCAGTGAAAAACGTTCGAGCGAAAACGGTTAACCTGCTCAAAGATGTTTGTGTTCTTGTTCGGTATTCGTTACGTGTTCGTGGAAACTAGAAATTTTCATTCGAGGAATACTTGTAATTTCAAAGGAATCGCGAAATATTCAAGAAAAAGCTGTGCAAGTTGAGCGTTCGTGATTAAAGAAAAAGATAATATTATCTTATGACGTTGGAACGAATCTCGTCGGCGGTTGTATGAAATATTTCCGCGCCATTCTGGTTCGCGAGGATCGCTAAACTTTCTGGAATAATATTAATCTTCCTCGTTGAGGGGAGAGCCCCAGTTTCACACTTCTGGCTGCTGACGTATGTAATTCGATTCTACGTTCATTTCTTGCAACAATTTTCTAATTGTTTCCAGCTTATCCCAGTCTTGTTTCGAAACTCCAATCATCTCTGCTCTTGCAAAAATTGATCCTGAAAATCATTTCAGTATAGAAATAGTTGAGCGTACGCTATATTCCTCTCTGTACGATCCGTTAATATCGCATCGCATCAAGTAATATCGTATTAAGCTGGTCGGCATTAAATCTGCATCTACGGCAAATGAGATATATAAGCAGAGATGAATCATCTAAAAAGGGGCACAGCAATCAGCGCGTCGACTGGAAATATTCAGAGTCCGAGAGTTGACTCCCTAAAATTCAAAGTAAGAAACCAGCCGATGGGAATACGCGTTCGCTGAATCGAAAGTTCGCGACCGGTCGTAGGCAGCCGGGCCGGATCTCGTTAGCGGTGCAGTCAAAGAAGAGAGAGAGGAACGCCGGGAGACGCTCGGTGCGATACCGGTGCGATATCGGTGCGACGGGATCTCGATAATCCAGGGTTAACGGCACAGAAACAGCCTGGAATTACACAGGACACGGATTAACTGCAATTTTTCCTCGGCCCGAGAGCTCGCGCCCCGAAACAAAACGGAAGGAAATCGGTGTTCCCTAGCCGGCTGAATCTCTTAACGTCGTCAGCTGAAATATCCGGTGGAAAGATAATCCCTAAATCCGGGAGCAGGCAAATGAAACTCGAAAAAATGTTGAAGCAAGTTTAACAAACAAAAATATATTTTCTTCTTCTGGTCTCGAACGGAATATCATTCCCCGTAAACGAATAGATTCCAATTTGAAGTAGAAACGCTTAACCATTAGCCAGACAAATCAAGGATTTCTCGTAGCGCGGTCCGAAAGGTAAATCATCTTTTTCCGAGATGAATGTTACGTTCGAATTTCATCGTACCATCGGCTGAAACCGCACTCGAAAACTTGGTTAACGAGGTCAGAACTAATTAAGTAATTCAGTTTCTCGAGCAATTAAGTAACTCTCGTTGCCTCGAGACGGACGCACGTAGAAAAGAATCTTTAACCGTGCCCGGTGAACCGTGCTCTCGATATCACGCGGGAATTAATGAAATAGGAGGAAACGTGGTCGAGCGAACTCTGCTCGGTTAGAATCGGAACAAAAGAGACCTGCGTGGACGGTTTCTTCGGCTGCTGGTTTAGCCAAACCTCGGTTTCGATCCGGAATCAATCGGTGTTACGCGATCGAGCTGATCGAAACGGTGACTCTGGGAAACGACGAAATTCTCTCTTGTTTGTGGTTTCGATTGGTCAAGCGGAACCGTTTCGACAAATAACAGGTTAACGTCGAACATAAACCGAGGAAATTTACTGTCGAGACTGAGTATTCTTCGGTTCAGGCATCCAGTGACAGCCTATAGACAACCTATGGAAACATTGACAAGTTTTCCTAACTTTCTATTCGACCCCCGTACAGAATCGTACGTTTGATCAAAAATTCTAAACTTGTACAAGGACGCCCCTTCTCTATCGTCAGAATAAATTCACTTCGGCGTCGATAATGAAGCGAGTAGGCCCTAGCTGGACAGTGAACCAACGATCAACTACTTTCTTTATCTCTGATTCACTCTTCGAAAGTTACTCCGCCGAAATGAAGTTCTCAGAGTTGGAAGCGCGTCGCGAGGCGGTCCGAAACAATCGGGAACGCGAGAAAATGAGTGCGAGACCGAGCGCGAGGGCGCGTTCGATTAAAGGAATCTAATAAATCGAACGAGCGGAAAGCTGCTCCAGCAGCTTTGCAACGCTCGGTTGTTACGAGAGGAGAACGGACGGGATGGGGGCAGCCAAGGATATTAGCACAATGAGACTCGCAGCTACCCCGGCACAAAGTATCGGAATCGCATCGTTCCTAGAGAAATCTCATCGGTTGCATAATTGGCGTGATCCGGTCGAAAGTAACCTTTGCCCCCGTGGATCCGCCAGCCCCGAGCTCCCTCGACTCGTTACGTATTTCCTTCGTGGAAATCGAACGTTGGTTCTTCAACTTTGGCGATCGAGTAGTTGAGAAAATGGACGGAGAAATTGTTCCTATTTCAGAAAGACGGCAGCCTAATAAAATTGTCAAGGTACTTCAAGTTAAAAGTCCACGTCGCTCAACTACACCAACCTCGAAACTCTGATTATTCCATTACTCCTTCGAGAAAATTCTGTGAAAGTTCTGAGCCCGATTCGAACCTCGAGCAACACTTGGTTCTTACAAAATGGGTATATGGACTACAAAAAAGTCGTAAAGAGTGATCGGCGAAGCTCCGAGAGACAGCTTGATCCGGTAAGCTGTACCATCACCCTTACGACGGAATACAGCGACCTCTATTTCCGAGTGCACCACGGATCGGCGAGCCTCGCGATCAAACCTCGAACGAACGATTTTTCAAAGATAATGGCAGAGAATCGAACCGAAGATTTCGTATTCCGTGTTCCCGAAGGTGCACCGTCGCGTCTGGCGTCTGGCGTCTGGCGTCTGGCGTCTGGCGTCTGGCGTCTGGCGTCGGCGGTAGAAAAGCTACAGGTCCCCTTCTAACGTCTTCCAGAGGACGAGGGAGAAGCTTAGGGCCGGAGGAATCGTGTGCAAGAGGGCGAGAGGTTGCCAAATGAAAAAGCGGCGGTCACCACGTGCCGGAACGACGATGAATCCAACGCGCTTTTCGAGGCTCCTGCCGATACGGGGCGCAACACGGAAGAGCACCGGTCTAAAAAGAAGCAATTGTTTAATTTCGCCGGATCGATGGGTCTCAATAAGTCCCGTCACGTTTGCGGGACGTGCCCGCCGGTTCTATTGGTCGCACAGCTCCTGGTATTGTTTCTATAAAATCCTCCTAAGACTTATTTGTTCGAGCAATAAACCCGCTTGTCCGACGAGGCCGTGTCCGCCGACTCTCGCACGCTAGTTCCCTCGAGCGGACCGAGAAATTTGTCGGTTCGGTTTGAAGAATTCTATTCCGGCAAGTCGACGAGAAATTACATTTCAACGGCGGTTGATTCGGCGCTGGAATTCGCTGATATCAAATACTATACGGCACGATTGATTAAACGAGATAATTCTATTAACCGTTCTCCATGGAATCGATGGTGGAATCGCAGATTACCGGTCGCGTCTCCTTGCTAAATCGATGAACACGGAATCGACGAATTTTCACGAGAGCTACTATTATTATTACTTATCGAATTTCGTTTACCGTTGCCGAATAATTGAAACCTGGTATTTCGTGGGAGGATTCCTTGGCCGCGTCTAAATACTCGCCGGGCGAATATCGCCGTTGGTTCGGAAAGGTTAAAGCTGTTAAGTGATAAAGCGCGGGAATGCCGACAAGGAAATTGCACGTCAAATATGATTAGCATACCGAGTGTAGAACGGCACGCGGCAGATCGGAGAATGGTGTTCAAACATCCGCAAGGAGGGTCACGGGAGATGCAACGAAAGATTTTTAACGCGATCCGTCTTACGCGCAGTTTCCCGTTTGCTTTGTAAACACGCTCGCAGAGAGAAGCGTGCCATCTTCGAATTACATTTTAGATTTTCGATGGTATTCCATCGTACGCGGAAACTCTGGAAAGTATTCGAACATTTGAAAGACTTTCGATCCCCGAAAGAATCTAACGAAGGAGCTCGTTATCCGCGAACGTTTAGACGAAACAATTTCCAAGACCTAACAGAGATAAGACGGTGGATCCTTGAACGGGTCTCTAGTAGAAAAGCAAACGCGATCGCGAGGAAGCAAAGCAGAGGACAGGGAGAGCACGTAGAACAATACACGACCGAACCACTGGCCGGCTGACCGGCTGGCGCGACACGTTCTAACGACGGTTGATGAATAGCCATCGCATCGGTGTATCGATTCCGGAAGAGGGATATACACGTGTACAGGTCCCGGAATCGCGACTCGCGTGGAAATTGCCGGAGAGCGAAGGCATCGGGTATGGCTCGCGTGCCACGAAAAAGCCGCCGCTACCGCCGCCGGTGCAACCGAGAGGCCAAGGGAGAGAGTCAGTCGCGTGAACGAGAGAGCTCGAATCAACGACCTTGATTACGCCCTCCGACCTATCGTTTCCTCGGCCTGGGCCAGTTTTTCCGCCACTCCGCGAGCCAACACTTGGAACCACGAGAGCACGAAACACCAAACCGAAGTACGCGTCTACGGTCGCACCTCCGAGTAGACGGCTGTTCGAAGCTGCCTCGACGCGGAAAAGAGGCCCGAGAGTCGCGTGAGCAGCGACAGTCCACGGACGGTGATTTTCTCGGTCGCTGGTCGGGCTGACGTTGAACTGGCCGCTCGGACTCTTGAGCCACGAGGCTCTCGAGCGATTCGTTCCGAAACACTCGCGAGGCGAGGCGAGGCGACGCCAGCCGGCTACCACGGAATCGTTCCCCGTTGTATCGCGATCGCTATCGCGGCCACGATTTACAACGAGAAATCATTCCAGTCCACGCGAGCGTAGCCCGCTATACGGCACGCACGCGACCGTACAATCGAGAAATATGCTCGCGGCGGTGGTTCCGTGATACGCGCTCGCTTTCCGAAGCGTTCGTTCACTCGAATCGAATCTCGCTCGGAGACGACGAGTCGCGACGACCGAACTTGAAACGAAGTAACCGAAAAACGCGAGAACGCGGAAAGGACCAGCACCGAACTGTACGCGAAACGGTGCGGAACGTGGCGGGGTGCAACGTTAGGTAGCCGGAGCTGCACGGTCAAACACGAGCATCGAACTTGGACGTACCCATCGCCGACACCACGGCACGATTGCAGCCAATGAGATCGCGCGATCTCAGCCGCATTGGCGGTGCGTGAGAGAGGTCGCGGGCAAGAGAAGCACACGCGGCACCACAGCTTCTCTGCTCGCGCGGAGCACCAGGGAATCCCCGTCGCAATCGAATCGCGCGTTCCCTTAGCTTCCCCGTATTCCCTTGGATTCCCTTGGATTCCCTTGGATTCCCTTAGATTCCCTTAGGTTCCCACTGAAAAATCCTCTTTAGACACTCCGGAAATCGTCGTAGGGGGGGCTGCCTCGGAACGATCGGCCTGTCTCCCTCTCTCTCTCTCGCACACATGCACTCATACACACGGGATTCTCCTGGTTCTCGGGCGGCAGTCGATTTATCTTTTACCTCGGTTCGCCACCGCTCCGCCACCGGCAGCCAAGCAAAAGGGAGCACACGTCCGGGGAACGCGAAGCGTTACGAGCGATTTCACCGTGACCGTCTTCCAGCTAGCATTGACATTGGCATTGCAGTCCCGCGGTGCCGAATCGCTGCCCTCCTATTTCCATCCTCCGCGCCAGACATCGCGGAGCCGCGCGGATCCGACGCGTTTCATTCCTCTCTCTCTCTCTCTCTCTCTGTCTCTCTCTCTCTTTCCCTCTCTCCCTCTCTCTCTCTTTGTCTCTCTCTGGAATCCCGCACGGAGAACGGAGAACGAGCGAATCGTTCCCTTTGATTTCCTCGTCGAACGAGACACCTCGGTAAACTACCGGCTACGGAATCCCCGGATACCAGGGGAAATATTGACGAGACTCTGAATCTTCCTGGACGAGTACTCCCGACACTAACGCACACGCACCGGACACCGAGGTGTCATGCGGAGAGAGCGGACGGGTCACGCGCGCACCGGCTGCCCGCGTTTCTTCGCACCGAGTCCCGTCGCGAGACAGAATCCCCGACGATCCTCTCTCTTTCTTCCTGTTCTCCAAAGTTCGTTGCTCAACGATCGGGCCCCGATGATCGTTTCGATCGTCTTCCGCGAGCGACGTTCCGGCAGCGAACGATCGAAAACAGAAATTCCCGATGGCAGAGCGATTCTACGTCCAGAGAAGAGCAACCGTGGATATCGTGTCGCGAACAAACAAGCGCGCGACGAACCACGACGAACAACGACGACGAACAGCGACGATCACGACGGTAGAATCGTAACACCAAAAGAGCCTGGGATGCGTCGAGAGAGCGTGCCTTTTGAAAAAGAGATCGACGACGATGGGTCCGTGTTAAGTACCGCGAGGGCGACGAAAAGAGGGGCGGGGGGTGGGTGTAAGGAAAAAGGCACCCCGACTTAAAAGAAAAGGCGGGCGGCCACGAGACTCCCGCGCGGAGCCCAACGTTTCGCCTCACTGCCGGGCTCACTGCAGGCTCTGACGCACCAGCCTGCCGCCCCCTGTACGCCGCCACCTCCGGCATCCCCTTCCGAACGGCCCCTCCCCCCGACTCCCCTTACTATCCCGTTACTACCCCTTCGACCGCCCACCTCGCCTCCCACCTACCCTCGCCATCTGGCTGGCTGCCTGCATCGCTGCCTGCATGCCTGCCTGCCCGCCTGCCTGCCCGCCTGCCTGCCCGCCTGCCTGCCCACCTACGTGCCTACCTGCTCTCGCTTGCCATACTCTTTCCCGTCTATTCACCTGCCGATAGCTAGCCCTCGTCTAGCCACCGGCTCCCCCTGCTCCCCTTTCCCCACTGATTAATCCTCCAATAATCGCACCTTGGACTGACCCTGGGCCCAACGAGCCTAGCTATCCCCTAAGAGAGTCTCTCTCCTAGTCACCTGCCAGCGAAAACTCTACCCCTCCGAATGCCTGTACCGTGTACTATTTCGCGACGGCTACACGGCTACCCCTTTGCTTTCGCTAGCTCGCTCTTCTTTACGACTCGGAGCAACTCTAGATCCGAAAGAGACAAGCATCCCCTAAAGAAGCTTGTACCTTCTATCGACCTCGGCAACTCTCGGTTGCTATCCGAGTCGCTACTCTTTTTCGTCTATTCACCTGCTGGTAGCTACCCCATTATCCAGCCACTGGTTTCTGTTGCTACCACACTTGGTTCCATGTAACTCGGACCGACTCTAGACCCGAAAAAAGACGACCATCCTCCAAGGGAGCCCCTTCTACCGACCTGATACCGGAAAGCTAGTATATACCAACCCCTCTCGGTACTGGTATGCCCGTGCTAACGCCGCACTCTCGCCTCGCTCTCTCCTCGCGATCAAACTGGAGGGTTTCGTGCGGCTGTGTACCGCACAGGCGCGTTCACGTACACACGCACACACCGCCGCGCACCGTTCCTCCTCGCTCTCTCTCACCCTGTTCGGAGTGTGTCGGTCTTTCGGCGCACACGCGCACACGCGCACCTAAGGCGTGCGGAATACCATGCCAGCGCGCGGCCGGGCTGCCGGCGCACACCTGCGCCATGCCTCTCTCTCTGTTCGGCTCGCCGCCCCTCCGCCGCTACGAAAATTCACCCCGTCGCGACGCATCGCCGAAAACCTGACCACCGGTACGTGTTCTCGCGCCCTTCGACCGCCCTTTCCTCGTCGCTCTCCTCCGCGTTCCGAACGGTTCGCGTTCCGCTGCGTTCGAGCTTGATGCGGATGGAGGAACTCTCCTCCGCGTTGCGACGTTTCGCCGGCGTTTCCTGTCGGTTCCTTTCACGGTCGTTCCTGCTGTGTTCTCGGCGTGAAATCCCAGCGATATCGCGTCGCTAGAGTAACGCTAACCAGTCGTTTCTCCGCATTCGAGTGCAATAAAGTTCGAGTTCTCGATCACTGGGACCAGCTAGATTCTCCGAATGAATCCTCTATTCGTTTAGAACGTGGGTTGTAAAGTGTTGAGATGCAACGCGATCACTGTACTTTCCTCACTTTCGAGATCAAGGGTCGAACGAGCATTCTTTCGGTTGATGAAAACGCACCGTTTCTATTGGCTCTGTGTTCGTTAGGCGCCTGTTCGTGATACGCTATGGTTCAGCGTACTGCGGACGAATGTCATCCGCAGAATGTTTTCAAGACTGCAACTTTTTATCGTCCTCTGCAATATTTAATTAACAACTGGGTCGAGAATAAGAGGTACGCGTTGCGCATTTGACTTTCCGTGGCAACGACAGAGAAAACTCGAATAGACCGAATAGACCGATTAACAAAAATAGAGGTTATTAATTACAATTTCTCCAATATAGATACTCAACATCCGCGCAGCTAATGCTATTACATCGCTGTTTAAACACTCGACGAGTCATTAGACGATTAACTCGTCAAATTACCAGTCGTTTATCCTATTCAGAGATTCTATGGAATCAGTGAAATCTTTATAACTGTATTCTATGTTCCATAACACGATCGTTTATCTTTTTCCCAACCCCTAGCTAGCCTCGTTAAAACAACTGTTTTCGCATTCCCGAGAGCCATGAATCTGCCGAAAGCACTCGTTACCCAATAAATCAAAATAATCCAAGCTTATTTCTCTCGTGTTATCGTATATTATATTATCCTTCGGTTCAAGTCGGTTTCGACTTGATAATTCGAAAGCAATTAATCAAATAACCCGTTTTAAACCCTTCGCCAATGTACCAGCAAATAAATTGTCTGCGGCTCCAACAACGTTCGGGTCTGATTGATTTCAAGTTACGCGAACAACGTAGTTGTACCTTGAACAATGGTCAAGCTGACGCTTTTAGAATCTGATTCCCGAAACGTGATGGTAATCGCGATTCCCTCAAACATAGAATTCGCTACGTTCACGTAGAATCGACTGTAATTACGCGGGACACCCTGTACGTCGTTGTTCTTATCGTTTCACTCGTTTCCGATACAACAGGCCCTCCGCCACCGCCGATACGACTCCAGCTAATGGCCTCTCCGTCGACTTCCTATTCCATCCCCCTGCGGAACTCGCCGTGCGCGCTCCCATCGCGAACGTTCTCGTTAATTACAACCGTCTTCCGTTCTATCCGTTTATTAATTAGCTCGGCTTCTTTATTCGAATGTTGCCGCAACAGCCAGAATTCGCTTGCCCGTTCTACCGTACGTCTTCTTCGATTGCCGCGCCGGTCGAGACGCTGCCTCGAGAAAATTTACATTTATCTCTCTACCGTCGGATGTCTCTTGAATGTTTGCTATTCGTAAATCCTTCTGAATTTCCGGCAATGCGTTATTATCGCAGACATGAAACGAGGACGGTAATGTTTGTTTGTTTCATAAGAAACTCGAATAAAATTAAAATGAACTATTAAAATGACGCGATAAAACTAAAAGAAATGAAAGAAATAAAAGAAATATCGTGCTATTAAAGTAAAGCGCAGACGAACGAAACTGCGGTGGGTTTGTGGCCAATAAATCGCGAGATTCGTTCCCGTGTTTGCCCGTATTTAAAGAAACTCCAGTAAACGTGCCAGCGGCGACTGTTTAGAAACGAATTTTCAAGTATCCACTTATCGTAAACGGAATTGCTAATTGCACCTGTAAACGGATAATCCGCGGCAGTAGTTATTGCCTTGTGCCCCTCTTTTTGCCGCCTGCTCGCACTTTAGAAGCGGCCGCGCGGATTCCGGAATACCCGGCGGAGCTGACGAGAACCGGCGGCGGCGGCGGCGGCGGCGGCGGCGGCGGCGGCGGCAAATCGATCCGTGAACGGAGATAATTAATCTTCGCTCGAACAATGATCAAAGATGCGAGCCACCCGTAACCACCCGTTCGAACGCGAACTTTGCCGGACTATTCAATTCCAAACTGTTTCTGTTTCTTCTTTTTTCTTGGGACACGTACGCGGTGTCGCAGATGCAACCAAGTGTCCTGGGCCCGTCATATTCTAAGAGCAAGCTATTCCCTTTTCGACCTATCCGCTACGACTATCTTGTACCAGGAAAATTCTTCTCTTCGTTCCGATTTTGCTGCTTTAACGTGGAAATGTTTGTAACCTGCTACTTTATAAGTTATCAAACCTCTTTACTATGGTTCATTCGTTGTTCCGTGGATGGTGGTATGTCAGATGACAAAGGTTAATTTCCGGTGACTCGAAAGTTCGACTCGTACGTTCGAGCAGGAAAAGCTGACGCATTCGTTTTTGTTTCATTTGAAATTCGAGGGTACAGAGGAACGTTGAAACGAACGGTAACACGAGCAAAGGAACAGGTGTCATAGGGCAATCTCGAGTTTGCGCTGGTTCTGTTCTTCGCAAAGTATGCGAATAAATAGTTCGAGTTACGATAACGGAGTCGGCTCGGTGCGTTTCTCGTTCCGAACGGTACAGGGGAAAGGAATCTCTTGGCAAAAAGGTCCTTTATCTTCGCCGGGTAATCCCGTTTAGAAAGATTAATCGGTCGGCGACTTTCGAGCGGAAGTTCCCGATACGAGGAATAAGCCGGGCAGAGGCGAGCCGGATCGAATCGACGTTGAACCTGCACGAAATGGAATTTCCGCGGCAATACTGTACCGCGGAGTCACGGATACCACGCGAGTGTACCTCGAGGCGGCACTTCGAAAAAGTTGATAGAATTTAATGGGGCTGGGCCTGGAATCGCAAACTTTTCTCTAGCGACGGGAACGAGATCGAGATCGGGATGTTGAGTGGTAACGGAAATATATTCGGTTGCGAGCGCGACCGTCTTTTCATTTTCAAAATTCAATTATGCCTTACCGAAAACGCATTCAACTGGCACGAATAAAAATGATTAAAGCTGACAGGAGAGATTTTCGAACATTCAGATTCGTAACGAACACAGAATCCTTCTCTTCTAGGAAGTGATTCGCGATTCCATTAATTATGAACGTTTAACGTCAATTCTGATAAGTGCAATTTCTTGTTCGAGAAATCCATAATCTATTTAATGCAGCGGAAATACCTTGAATGAAATTTATATGAATCCATATTGGAATCGATCAGCCATCGGTCCGCTATTCGATAAAAAATTTCATTAAAGCAGATGTTTATTCTTCGTTTATTAATCGAAAATCAATATCGGCCAGCTGATAATTGCATTATCCGAGAGTCGACGTGCACGCAAAATCACGATTCCGGATTAATTTGAATGCGGTAGGTTCCGCGTATGAAAATGAAAATACAAAGCCCTAAACTTCCGAAATTCGAGCGCGCCGAGCGTTATACTTGTTTGCCTTTGCGCGGAATATCGTCGGCACAATAAGCACTCGTACACCGGTAATGAATTAGTCAGGTATTCCAAATTATTCCGGGAAGTAATGGCCGCCGAAGAATAGTCCAGCGAAGAGGGAAGTTTCGTAATTTCGTTGTTGGAACTGCCGGAAACCCGAGCGTTCTCCGTCGAAACACTCTCGAAACACCGTCGAATGGTGAATGGGAACAGCGATTCCGTCGGAAAAGTGGTCCTTTCCCGTCGACTTTATCGCCGACGAGGGCCGACAGATCCAAACACGGGACCGCGAATAATTAAAAAGCTCGCGGCCAAACCAGTGAAAACTTGTCGGAAACTGAGTCTGCAAACCCAGCGAATTTTGCTGATATTGAATTTGATAAACGAACGAATATCAATTTGTCTAGAAACTAGTAAATCTAGCGTTGTAGATCTTTTTGGTAGAACCCTTTGTTCGGGAGCTACAGAGTCGACGTGGCATTTCAGCTGGACGAGGCGAAAATTCCGTGTCCAATTTGCAATCGAATTACACGACGATCGCGACGGAGTAAGAAACCAGGCGAGCGTCTCCTCGAAGCTTCTACAGGTGCTCGATTATCGTGACACTCGAGGAAATATCGAGAAAAGTCGTCAGGGAAAGGCGAGGGAAAGAGCAGAGAATGGCGCGACGCGCAATTTGCCCAGCAGGATTTTCGACGGAACGATAGGCTGAATGACGACAGTCGGGAATCAGAAGCGATTCGGAGTTATTGCCGGGGGATTGTAATTTCCGGGCGGGAGGCGAACGTTTAATGCGGCAGGGTCACGGTAGGGCTGCGACATCGCGCGGAATGGGATAAGGAGCGATCGGGCAGCCATCGACCGCTTTTAATCAATCTTTATTTCGGCGAATCGCGCGCTTTCGATAACCCCGCGTCGCCCGAGACGCTCGTCTCGTCTCGTCTCGTCTCGTCTCGTCTCATTTCCAATTTGCAGCTGCGACCGTTTATTAGCCTTGTCACGGCCGCCCGGTGGATTTTCGCCGATCGATCAACGGATCGGGCTTGAACATTTAATTAATCCTGCTGGTTCTCCTTTGACTTTTCAAGCTTAGACTTTGCGCTCTCCGATGCATTTTGCCAAATGAATATCGTAGAGTCGGTTCTTTTGCAGTATTTCGAACGCCTCAGTTTCACGCATATTCCATTTAAGAAACATTCTTCAACTATTTCGAATAAGCCTGATTTTGTAAGTAAGATTTCAGAATGTCGTATTCGCGCGAACCATGACGAGTTAAATGCTTTTAACCGTCTACAGTCGAAGTGACGCTGAGCCATCGAATTGAAATGGAATAATCGGTAAATTTTCCGTTCTTCCGGATTAATCCTGACGGATTAAAACGTACCGTCGTTACGCTAAATGATTTACCCAGCCAAAATTGAGCGAGCGACAAGGCCGCAGGGGACGGGCATGTTTGCTTTTAAATATTTTGCCATTTATCGCATCCGTGGCTGACGTGGAATAATTGAAATGTAATTCTGCTCTCATCCGGAACAGTGGACGTTCGTTCAAATAACAAATCGACGCGAATTTGTTCCGCGGTGAAACAATTTTATATTGGTCGCGTGTTTTCATTAGGCCGAGGTGATTACCGGTTATCGACGAATTCTGTTGAACGATAACTTTCAAAAGCTTCTCCTTGAATCGGTAAACGTTTCAACGGAATAGGAATGGCTGTAATTCGCAAAAAAAGTTGAAAGGAATTTTGTACGAACTAAACTAAGACTATTTCGCGTTACGTAACGATTGCTAAACGGGCAGGGTGTATTTATAAAAGAGCTGTAAACACGATCGATCGACTCTCTGCTCACAAATTTATTCCGAGTACGGTAATTTTATCGTTGACAAATTGATTTTCTTGAAAGTTTTCCACTATTTTTATGCCTCCCATCGACGCCGCGCGGCGTGCGCCGCGCGCCGCGCACCACGGGTAAGAGACCGGAATGATTTGGTCCAGTTAATACGCGTTGAGCCGACCATTCATGGTTGAAGATAACAAAAAATAACTCTCGCTCGATACCGCAACGTCCGGCACACGACCGCAGGTGCATTAACACGAACGTCGCGAACGATCCGCCTGCCGCGGGCTCGTTTCCACCGTTTTCACCAGCGACAAAAAATTCGAGCGATCCGAAGCTACTTTATTGACTGACAAATCGCGAGGGAAAAAAGGAAAGACAGGGTCGTCGGAAACGCTGCGAAAGCTCACGCGAATAACCAACCAGGAAGTTGACCGAAACGCTCCCACGGCTCGACTGAGCGGAACAAGAGACAGCCGGGATAGCTAACAAATGAATTGTGTAGTTTATTTTATTCGTATATATAAATATACATGGAGCAGTCATGAAAGAATCGGATTCGTGTAATACGGTTTGCACAGACTTATGTACACGTACAGAGATTGTTGAAGTCGCGTAGCAGCGGCAACAAAGTGAACCAACTTATTCTTACGGACCATTCGAGTTCCATGTCGCGAGATATTCACGCAAAGCTGCTACCAGAAAGTTCAATCCTCGTCCACGAATGTATGTCTCTAATAATATGCAAAGCGTCTAAATTTATTCTGATTTACCGGGGCGTTACTTTCATACCGCGATATCATAAATATACAAAATTCATGTGTCCTTTCTTTACTTCTTTCTTTCTTTCTTTCTTTCTTTCTTTCTAGTTTCCGAGTTCTCAACCGGTGTAGAAATAACCGCGCGGGAATCAGTTGTCTGGACCTGCTCTCACCCTGCAACATCCTTATTGAATATCTGATCGCCGCGGTTCGCGCAGGCGACCAGATACCCGATACGGTCGATTCGGTATTACACTAGCAACAGTAGGAAATAGAATACGTTATTAATAATAGCGGTAAATTCATCGTGCGTGGTAACGAAACAGAATGTTATATGAAATGTTGTTGAGATCAATAATCTTGCACAGAGTCGTAATTGTTGTAGGGAGGGGGATCTGGACGACCTTCCGGGATCCTATATTTCTCTTCGACTTCTTGCTCGTTGTCGTCCTCGTATTTTACAGCCGTGAAGTAAGACCCGGACGATTGGAAGGTATTGCTATAGTCAGGATAATCTGAAAATATTCGTTCGAACGGTTAGTCGTAACCGATGAAACCCGATGGGAAGCGCGAGACGAACACGCGTACCGTCCAGTGGTTCTTCTTTAATTCGAATCTCTTTCGTGTCCTCGTCCTGACGATCGCCTCGATCTTTTCTATCTCTGCGCTCACGGTCGCGATCGCGTTTGTCCCTCTTGCGATCCCTGTCGCGGTCGCGATCATTGCTCCTGGACCGCCTTCTCTTGCGATCACGATCGCGGTCGCGATCACGATCGCGATCTCTCCTGTCGCGCGGCCGCTCGTCGCGCTGTATCTCCTCGATATCCGGATCGGGTAGGCGATCGCGGCTTCGCCTACGCTTCCGATCACGCGACCTGCTCCTCGACCTTCTTTTCCGGTCGCGCGACCTTCTACGCTCTCTGTCCAAGCGATCGCGATCCCTGCGGAAATGAAACGAAACGAAACGAAACGAAACGAAAGATTAATTGGACGCTAAGATAAATAATAAGATAAATAAAGACTGACCTGTCTCTATCGAGGCGTCCAGAAGTCTCCCTCTCCCGTTCCAAACGATACCGTTCCCGCTCCCTCTCGTTATCTTCGCGGCCAGAGTGTTTAATGTTCACATCGGGCCCTCCTCTTCGCGTACCGCCGAGGCCACCGCCGAGCCTCCGCGGAAGCCATCCCTTCACGGTCCTAGCCCGTTCCACGTCGACCAACACTCTGCGACCATCTATTTTCTTACCATCCGCATGCTTATAAGCAGCTAAAAGTACCGATACAGAATTACCAATTGATCGGCCCGTCGAACGCGCTACTTAAAGTACACTATGGGACTTCTACCATCCCGGGGAAAGAGTTCATAGGTGGCAGAAGGGATGATTATTAATGTTTTTCAACATCCGAAAGAGACTTCTCCTCTTACTGCACTCTAGAGGAAACGTCGCGGCCATGGAAATGCCTCGTCGGACAAGAACCAATTTTTCTACGAAACATCATTGATTTTTCGTTAGATTTTTTTGCCAACTTGTAATTTCAACGATCGCGCCGAGGAAACGAAAGACAGGCGCGAACGCGCAGGACGCACGTCCCGAGAACGGAAACGGAAACGGAAACGGGAACGGAAACGGAACCGGAAACGGAACCGCAAACTGAAATGACGAGACCCGCGAAGACACCCGCGAAGACACCCGCGAAGACACCCGCGAGGACACTCGCTCGATTTTCGTCGCGGCTTCTCGCGCAGATGATCAAGGATGGTCGTAATAAGGTATCGGCACATGTTATTCCTGATCACGTCCGTAAACGGTTGCAACGCGCGTCATTTTATAAAGTAAAATGTCGTTACTCTGCACACACACACACCGTGACGATACTGCGCGAATAATTAATACACTTCGCCCGGACGATCGTCGTCGTCGTCTCCGGACACGCGCGGCCGATCGCGTTGGCGATGCTGCATGGTTCCGCGTGTCGGATCAAGCGCAGAAAGCAATTGTACTAACGAATCGGATGAGAGATGCGACTACGGCGTGTCTCGTTGCGGCGTCTCGGGAATATCGAGAGACACATGGCCAATCGTGTCGCGGTAGATGATATATACCATTTTACCGTATAAAATCACGAGGTGGTACGTTACACTCGCGGCCCATGAGTCAGCAATAAAATGTACGGAACTTCGTCTCGGTACCTTAAATCTACAAGTGTTGATAAAGTTCAAAAAAAGTATAGCAGATACAAAAATACCTACCGCGGCTACTTACGTACGGAATTGTTAACACAAATCTTAGAGGTACGTTTAATTCGTGAAATGAACTCGTAAGAGAGACTCGCGAGCATAGAGTAGGCCAGCGCGTATGCTATTCATTGGGAAGGTGCCCAGTCTTCATATGTTCGGTTCAATCACTCCGAAGAAGCTTTACTTTTCATTTACCTGGTGCGCTTTCTTTCATATATTTACTTACGACCAAACCGTGTGCGCAAGTATCGTGTATATGCTTTTACTTGTTTTCTGTTCTCATTCTTTTCCTTTCTCGATGCAGTTTACACTCGCATTCCGCTCTAGTTCATACGATTAATCTCTATCGTGACCAAGTCGGCTGACCGAGTGCCGCGCTCGCATTTTCCGGATCCTCCGACGGATCGCACCGCTTCTCGAGTCTGCTGTACGTCGATATTGCTTTTTCGGAGCAACGGGAAACAGCTCGGCGGGGGGCACTGCTAGCCGAACTTGCACCGGATTTCCTAAATCACGCCAGCGGACTCTTTTAGCGGACTCTTTTAGCGGACTCTTTTAGCGGACTCTTTTAGCGGACGCTCAAACTTCTTTTCAACTTTTCAACTTTTCCCGTTGCTCCTCCAAAAGGAATGATAGACGTCGCCAACTTCCCGGGCACTACGATCCGACGGAGGCTCGTTAAACGGCGTAACGCTCGGGCAGCTTGCTTCGTAACACGAGTTCTCTTTAGTCTAACGATTCGCTTTCTTACTTCTTTTTCTTTTTCTCTTTCTCTATTCTTGTTCGCGCTTTTCATCTTACACGGGGAACTTGGTTTACACGATCAGAACATGCAGCGTTCTTTCGCATTGCTCGTTCTCTCGAACACAGACTACACGTTCAATTTGAAAAAAACTGATCACAGACAATGTTTTGTGTGTAACACACTGTCCGTGGAACTCACCGATTCCGAGCGAGCCAGACAATTCGGACTCTCGGGACAAATTAGTATTCTATATCGAAATTGATATGTTCAAGGACTTGAATGATTGGATGACCCACCGAGTAAGATGAGAGACTAGCTACCGTAAACGTTCAGTAAAAACGAAAACAGCGACGAAACAAGATACCCGAGAAACAATAATCGATTAGTTTGAAACATGCATTTTTGGTACTAGACCTAACGAGAATATATATATATATTCGCTTTTTTCCCTCTTTTCTCTTTTCTATAGTCCGCACGGTGCCCGACATTCGCTTGGTACACGTTCTCGCGTACAGCATTCGAAGTGTAATAGAAATTTATCCTACGAATACAGAATTATTATTCTCCCATTTGTATGTTCGAAAGAAATCCAAAAAAAAAAACGGGAAAGAGAACGAAAAAAAATACGAAAAAAAAATAAAAAAAAAGAGAGAGTGAGAGAGAGAGAGAGAGAGAGAGAGACAGAGAGACAGTATAGGTGCTACAACCAAGACGTGCTAAGAGTATGCTGTATTACCCAGTGATGTGTAAATTGTTAATGTAGTTTCAACAGAGAAATGCGGTTAAATTTCGCTCGAGGACAATCGAGTATTTCCTACGTGTAGCTTTGATTACGATGTTTGGTAGTCTACCTTTATACACAGGCGCAAAAATCTAACTGCTTGCAGAGCGTGTCCCTGAACCTTTCTCCTAAAAGCCCACCAATCAATTTCAATGTAGAATGCTAACTTTTGCAATGCCGTGTTGTTAAAAATCAAAAGAAATTTCAGCCCAAACAATTATGCAACCGGAAACTGACTCCTGATTCCCAACACTTTAAGAGTGCGGCAATTTTCTATTGGCTACCCCGGTAGGGGTGTACTCGAACCGCAAGTTTCAACAAAATCAGACAAGATAAATAGGGTAAGCATAGACGCTAACAAACGTTGTTGTATGTTGGATCTTACCACACATACAAACCTATCATATCAGGCAGGTTCAGGGATTTTGCATGGAATAGTGAACGGCACTAGTTGCCGGCAGCGGCCACCACGCTGTACCAAGAACAAGATAAAAACTGCATTAATCAAGACAGCCAATATTTCGTTTTTCAGTTGATTCGTTTACCATATATGCATTTACAGAATGGTAATCCTGCATGGATGTATGGCGGGGCCCCCCCGTACCGTCTGGTTTAGTACCAATGAAAATAGGTAGCCTAACTATAGCCCTGCCCCACTATATCTAGCTGGAAGTGACGCTAAGTAAGGTGAAATTCCAGACTATGGACTCACTGAGGTTCTCAAGAGGGGATTATGTTTCTCGGGCATTACTTACAGTGCATATCTCTTTCGTGCTCATACTCAATGAAAGCATATCCTCTAGGCTTGCCATTTATTGTATTGTGAATTACCACTATCTGAAACATTTCGTAGTACCATTAGCGACTCAAGTTACCGGCTCGAAACAAATCTCGGGATCCCGTCCCCTTACCTTTTTTACCGGACCGTATACTTCGAATTCCCTTCTCAGTTTCGATTCCGATGTATCATAGTTCTAGAAATAACAAATAATTTCGCGGAATGAAATGACAATGCTGCGGAAACTTTGCCGCGTCCACGGATAACGCTACTTACTATTCGAGCTACAAAAAGTGTTTTGAAAGGATCCGCGGTTACATTTGGAATACCAGCAGGATCCCAAACTGCAATTTCTTGTTCGAGTTTATATGCAACTTGCTCCGCGCGTTCCCTTCTCCTTCGTTCTAGCCGTTCCTCTCTGGTCTCTACACGAACCGGTGGTGGTGTGTCTTTAGGATCCTGTAAAAAATAAACCATATTCCTTAATCTATTAATTATTGCCAACATTCGAACTGGAATACACGAAACAGTTTGCGGTAACATTTACACGCTCCGTACTAGTAGTCTTATTTGTTACTCCTATTTCTCTTTGACGTGTAAGCGTACGCGTTTCTTGCACTCATTAGGGTATACGTGTGTGTATATATATATATATATATACGATGATTACACTGAACCAAATTGAATGAAATTTGATGAAAAATGAATACATATTTAGCTTCCAATGGCATTTTAGATAAAGTGAGTCTTTAAAGTATGTTCAAAACATAAAAGTCCAATTTCCGGGCACAACGATTGAAACGGAGCGCCTAAAAGCAAGCGAATCGAGTAGATTACGTGTACACTTGGATTACCTCAAAGTATTTAAGGAATGCTCCAACGCCGATATAGCCTCCATTCTTCTTCTCGTGCGGGAGCTTGCTAACGGGTGGTAAATACGGTATAGGATCCCGTGGAGCGAAAAGAGCTAATAGATTCGGCGGCAGGAACTGCGTCATTTTCTCAGGTACGGGTCAAACGTGACGCTTCACTTTTCAGTTCACGAAAAATATCGGGGCACGTAGCATCTTCATGTTCCAAACACCAATACAAAATGGCGACGGTGTTGCCAACAGTTTACGATAACGATATTTCTTTACCAATTCGGTAGAGTTAATTAAAAACAAAGGGAACTCACGCAAGGTGGCAGCACTAGTACTACAGTTATACCAATCTGATTCCGAGTGTCACGATGTGCTAGTACCCGTTTTACGCGTCTCTCTAGTGCAAAAGTCAGTTGGATCTGATCGAATGTTTCGACGATTCATCCGTTAGTTGTCGACAAATGATGACGAAACATCCGTTTTGTTAGATTAAACGTCAGCATAGTGATTTGTCTAGCAACTATGACAAATGAAAATGAACACTGCAGGTCGGTAAAACAGTGATTGGTCAATGTAAACGGAAATCTAGGGATATTCCCTTACGTTCAACCATTTAAAAGAATTTCACGTTGTTGATTAAGTTTTAGGTGCCATTTCAACATTTTAGTTTTCATCGTTATCGCATTATTATCTTACACCATCGTTATCGTACGAGAAACATAGTAGAGAGAGCAATGAAAGAAATTTGAATCGCGTGAACAGGTTAACGTCACGTGTTGGTAGCGACATCAGTGTTACCTGATGGCACTTTGTACAAACGTCACATTGATGAGTCGCCTAATCGCAAAGTTTTTTGTGGCCTGATTGTTTGAGTTGATCGAGCACAATAACACAACCTGTCAGCATACGGTAGACTAAAAGAACTGCGCAAAACGACAGGTACATCAATTCTGTTGTTTCAGTTTTCCTAGTTGCTTTTATTCGTAACGATTCTCGTTGCAATGCTAGAATTCGCGTTGTAATGCTTCTTTTTCCATCGCGATTACTCGTAAGATAACCGGTCAACTTGTAAGATATACACTACTTTGTATCAAAATAGTTGGATTCAAGTAAACCAAACGTTTTCGTTGCATCGATGAAAGAAGAATCGTAGCATTTTAATCGTTATTAGCTGAAAATCTAATCGGAGTCATAAGTTCTTCCCGCAATAAACAAACCTGTAGATCGAGTCGAGTTCGTTATCTTGTTTGACAACACGATTATTTTCATCCAGTCGACCTTGGTCCCAATTTCCATTCAGAGGCATTGTCGTCTGCCTATCATTCCTGCAGCCGGAACCAATTTACCCATCTGGCAAAAGATTCGATTTCAGTTCCATATAGTGTATTACCTTGACGCTAGATGTCACCAAACGTCGCTTAAAATATCATAATTCAAATGTTTTCTCTTCGAATTGATTTCCACTTCGATCAGTAATTTATTTAATGTCTTCATTTACGTGATAATTATCACCACTCTACGTACAAACATTGTTAAGAAACAATGTTTTGTCAAACTTACGCAATTACCCCAAATGTATCTTCGCAAAGTTGACACATCTCCAATATGAAAATACATTACTGTTTCCCAACTTTCGGATGAAAAATTTTGAAGAAATTTCCTATAAACGTTCATCAAGTTTGATTTATTCTTTAGAAAGCGCGTTTCTTTTTGGCTGTTCATTCGCTCTTGAATCACTGCGCGCCGCGAAATTCGTTCCGACGCTGAAACAATTTGCGCGTTGAATTTCGGCTTTGTCGTTCTTCCGACGTGAAATCCAATCGCGAGGTAACTGGATTCGGGGTCATCTCGTTGCTGAAACAGGAAGTCTTCTTTCTCGGGGATTCAAGTTTCCCGGATAGAGCAAACACTCTTCAAAAAACGGGGTAGGGTCAATTATCAATTCTTCAAAGTTGCTCGAGGTCAACATTCGAACTACCAGACCTTTTCCTTTATAATTACCAGAGAAAAGAAAAAAGAAAAAAGAAAAAAGAAAAAAAAGAAAAGAGAAAAATTCTGAAATGAACTGACACAGTGAAACGCAACTGAAACTGAAGTCAATCAGAATCTCGATATATACACTTTTGTAGTTTCCACGGAAGAATGGAGACGAATCGGTTCAATTGTTTAATAGTTCGAATTTTGAAGGTGAACAGAAAATTCGACTTGACATAGCACATTAGAACCGCATTCCTTTCAGGTGACTTCTGCCTATCAACGCGTTGCTCGTTAGCGAGGAGTCCGTTTGAAAAATGTCGCAATGCGAGTATGTAAAAGGCGACACGGATCCGGAATCGCTGGTTCCCATTTTCCAGCCGGATGCGAAGATTCAAGAAAAGCTGAACATCCTGGCTGCTCACTTCACCAAGAAATACGATGTTCAACCTTCGTTCATCGTCAGAGTCCCAGGAAGGTATTGGGATCCAAAGTTGCTTTAACCTGCCGCGTTTATTACAAAACAACTGGTACACCGGTCTACCTACCAGGGCCCAATCTTCTGTTTGTTGGTCCATAGGGTTAATTTAATCGGCGAGCACATCGATTATTGCGGGTACGCCGTTTGTCCGATGGCCATCGAGCAACACATCCTCGTAGCCGTTTCCGTCTCGTCGACCAGCGAAATCCGCCTGACCAATCTGAACCCGAAATACAAGGATTTCCAGTGCGACATCAAAGACCTAAGGTACGGTAACATTTGTAAAATTATCCCACGGTAATGAGATCTCCCGTGGCCCCTCTTAATTATCTTTCACCGGAGGATTCTCGGCAGAGCATCTGAATCATCTTTAGCCACCCTTCTCGACGTCCCTTGGTTATCTTTCGCTAGTATTCCCCTACCCCTTTCGCGAATGCTCGGACCAAAGATCTCGAGGAGAGCTCGAGTGGCCCGAGAAACTATCGCTTCGATAGTTTGCCTCTTCGCGTTTACCCGTAAATCAACGATTCCTAATAACAAAGCGATATTTCATTGATATTTCGAAAAGTAAGCAACATCGCGATTCCTCGAATTGCCGACAAGCGTGAACGCAGCAACCGCTTCTACGATTTCTTTGATATACATCGTTTTATTTACAACGTTTGCACGATATTACTTTGCACGATATTTTTCTAGCTGCAGCAACTCGCGATTATATTTGACTAGGAGTCGCGGCAACGCAATCGATCGATTAACTCCGAAACGAGGAAGCGGATATTTTTACTTGTGACCGAGGAAACGTGGAAAACCTATTTGCGGCCGGACCGAAATATTCCTGATAGATGTATTTCTATTGTTAGGCTCCCGGCCCGGAACATTGGACTGCAATTTTCCGGCGAGAAATTTCCCGGCCGTTGCATTTCTCGCGGGAAACAGTGAAAATAAATGGCATCCGACGCGATCGCTGGAGAAACAGCTCCGTCTGCGTCGAACTGCCGCGACCCGTTAAAAGGCTCGCGATATAAAATGAACGATCGAGCCAGCGAACGCGCGTTTAATTTCATTACTCACCCGGCGTTTAGCTGCCGTGACAATCGGTAACTGCCGTACGTGCCTGCGAGAAAAACCGTGGCGCATTTTCGTTACGAGGAAATTATTCGACGAGAGAAATTTGTTTGCGCGACAAGTGCAAATTGGTTCGAACATCGACGCGAGAGGATAAATAAGAAACGAATGAAAGGAGTAAGCGATATCGGAGAAAGAGCGAGCCCAACTATCGATTCGAACGTCTAATTTCTCCGCGTCGGATCGAGGAAACTACTCGGTTCTCCCGTGCGATCGATCAGATTCCATTCTCTTCCGAGAAGCCGTGTTTTAATTTCGAAATGGCGCCAAGGGACGCGGAACGCGCGCTCGCCCGTAAACAACCGCGGGACAATATTTGCAGGGAACTGACAAACCGGAACGTACCTCGGTGACCACGGGAACAGCTGCAGCGTCTGTCGCCTATTACGTAACGATTGTCGCGAGTCACTTACAGCCGGCCTTCCATATTGACCGTGAAAACGCTCTTTGAGGGATCGAGGGCTCGTACCTCGCCAGCGTTCGTCGTAGTTTTCAAGCTCGTTCGCGGAGAGCGAACCAACTGTTCCTCGTTAGAACGAAATCATCGGAACGAAATTCATATTCTCCCGCAGTGGTTGCATCGAGGATGCCGGCGAGGGACCGGTCTGGTACAAGTATTTCCTCTGCGGCGTGAAAGGAGCCCTCGAGATCATCCTGGAGAAGGGCAACGTCCCCTCGGGAATCCTAGCTACCGTTTGGGGAAACATTCCTCCTAATTCAGGGCTCTCGAGCTCGAGCGCACTCGTCTCCGCCGCTCTTCTTCTGACCGTGCACGCCCATCAGGTAACCGTGTACCGTGCGCGTTCATGGGAAGAGGGCAAACTTTTCTTTAGAAAATTATCTTTCAGCTGTCTTCTTCCTATCAACGCGCCATGTGCAATATTAGAAGTAGAATAATTGATCGTTGATCGGATCGAATCCCGATAAAGCCATTTTTATTTCCGCTCGTAATATTTCGCCTGGTAATAATCCCGGTAACCGTTCAGACGTTAATATCGCTTTAAGAAGCGACTGGAAAATTTCTCGCGACCCACCGGGGATTAATTTGCCGCTTTCAGAGGGTCTCGGTCTGCGATCAACGACTCTTCCACCGTCCCGGAAAGAAATGTCTCTCGCGCGAAGGGGCTTACCGAAGGTAAACGATCTGTTTAACTTCGCCTCGAGAAGAATTACTCCCGCGAAAAGTTTTATCAAGAGGGGCCGGGAAGAATTGATCTGTCAACCGGATATTACACCTTTCCCAGGTAATCAGGGGGTGCATATCTGTTTCGCGGGGTGACAAGCGGAGAGACAAGAGACAAAGCGGAGCGTCAGGTCGAGTCTGAAGAATATTATTCTTAGCGCGGTAACGTGCTATCGTAGATGACACCGTCGATTATTTACCTTGAACTTGGACACGCTTACCAAAGTGATTTATTCACTAGTAGTAAATATTTCATGCCACTAGCGGTGATTCCTAATTCCTACGAAATCTCTTCGTCCATTCGATCAGTTGGCCAAACTTCTCCGAAGAAACAAAAATTCCCCTGTATTCGAATAATTGGTTGCAAAGCGAATACGTTGACTATGCGTGTTGCATAGACGGGCTAGCTTGTTCTCCCTTAACGAGCTCCACTGCTTCATAATTTAGTTACCTCCGGCTCAAACGCTCTCGCGAAAATTCCTAGTAATTAAACGTCTAGGCGAACTCCGTTATTACAGGAGCCGCATCAAACTGAACTCAACGACAAAGTAACCAGGGAAAAGAAAACAGTGTCCGCTGTCTTTCCTACGAAATCGCTATTCTCGACAATTTTACTTAGATTACTTCAATTCTGATCAAACTAGATCTTCACGAGGGTACCAGCGAACGAAACTTTTTTCATTTCCTTGCACTCGCAGTCCTCGAAAAATTTCGTGAATCCTTACAGCTTGGAAAATTGAACTTTTTACTTATTTCCACGAGTTACACGTATCTAGGGAAATTCTACAAGATTTTCCAGTCTGTCGGAGCCGCGACTTACAGTCGAATCGAGGGTAAAGTTAACTCTGCTCGTCAGTGGAACATCCAAATCCTCTTCTAGCGCTTTTTTACAGGGCTGAGATTAAACGGACAATCTACGGTTAAGACATTCGCGACCGTATAGAATTTCCTAAAGTCCGAAGCTGGATACCGCGAGGATCTGCTATTCGAGTGGTGTGTGGTCAACCCTTGGCTACTATTCGTCTAAAAAGTGTCAAATCGCGCGAAACTGCCCCACCAATCTCGACAGTGTTAACAACGTTACACGGAAATCCAGTTTCCCAAGAGAGAGCCAAGAGGATCGGTGAGAAACCCTCGCGGGCAAAATAGGCGCAGATAAGAGAAACAATGGTCGGATTCTTAAGCGGAGGAGGACGCAACGATACGTTTATCGGGGAAATCGTTGCCGCACTGCTCGCGGCTGCATCGCAATTTCTGAGGCAACGTGATTAACAGCCAGCACGGGGTATCAGTATCGCGCGTTCCCAGCGTCGACTATCACGTACACGAGCCGCTCGATGTTCCGACATGGCTCGGCAACCGCTTTCGATGGAGTCCTCGCCGAACAAATAAGATCCCGTCGTTACCTCGCGCTGTGCAACTCCATCCCTGAACTGTAACGCCGCTACTCTCGAGTCCTCGAAGATCGATGAGAAAACTTTCCAAGGCCTGATGTCTCTTTTAACGGAGTCACGGGGCCAAGAGCTCCGAGATTATGCGAACGGTGTCTCCGAACGATGTACCGGGGGAATTTCTGATACCTTCCCGCCCATTGACCACGCTCCACGATGAAACATGGAAATGTAGTCGCGACGACTTTCCTACCAGGATCATCCCCTAACGTTAGCCGGAGTTCTATCGCGGTCGAGAGATTGCCAACGTCTGTTTCCGTGACTTTCCGTTCGATCGCTCGATAGAAGCCGCGGCAAAACAACTGAACTTGTTCCTTTTAGGAATCTGACAGTTCAGCTTCTTCTACGTATATTAACCACTTGTCACTAGCGTTTGAAAAATCGGGAATTAGGTAGACGTAGAAGAGGACTTTTTCATCAACGAAATTTCGTTCCATCTATTTCATCCGTACTTCCATCGATATTTTCCAGCTCGGAGTTGGCCGCGTGTTTATGTTTTCGAAAGGGAAAGATATTGGTCGCCGGTGCGACCGGTAAGAGGTTCTCTCGACGGAAAAGGCTTCCCGGCCGGCAGCTCCAGCTGGAATTTCCAGCATCACTCGAGAAGACATTTCCGCGGCGGATGTTCGAAAAGTTCGGAGAGCCATTAGCTCCCCGGGAGCTGATCGATTGTTTGTCCCAGTGTTCGTACACCGCGACGACGAGCACTCCTGACAATCATGGCTCGTATAATCGCGTAAAAGATTCCTTCTCCCGGGAGCGGAAGTTTCGATGTTCTAAATAATAATCTGTTCTAAATAATAATCTAATCGTTTTGGTGTCTCACTTTCGCCGGAACCTCTCCGAACATGGAATTCTACTTACTCGAAACGGATTTATAATTCCATATTTATAGATGAGTTTACAGATTATGAAGAAATTTGTAGTATTCCGCTCTGTTTTGTAAAATTTTCGCTGAAAGTTGAAACGATTGTGTTGCAGCGCCAATTGTCGAAAACTGTTCTGGCTGACATCAGTGCGAGCGCTGAAAGGTACATAGGCACGCAGGGCGGCGGAATGGATCAAGCTATCGCGTTCCTTGGGAAATCTGGTATTGGTTTAAATTTTAACACGTTCACTGTCCACCTCTTGACCGCAGTGCTACTCCGTACAGCCCACAGAATGATCAGTCGCACAGTATACCTATATTTTCGAATATGCACAGGACTCGAACAAAATAACGAAATACCTCGGGTGTTTAACTAATTCTTTATTAATATCGGCAACGACCACTTTACGATTAAACGATCCTGTCAATAGAATCGTACAAATCGACGATACGCTTGTTCGGTAATACGTTTAGCAATATTTCGATTATTTCGTTCAACTTCTGCACATGAATAACTTCGGCTACGTGTCCTAATCTTTATGTTTGCATGTGTAAATACGTGGTATAAGGTGTTAACGAGTTAATCGTTTGAGTGTCGTGTCTCGAAGCGCAAAAAAAAACTACAAATTCCATTCGGCACTCAAATGGTTAAATAACCGAGATACTTGTGAATATCCGCGAAGGTTCCGCGATGCTGATCGAATTTAACCCGGTGCGCGGTACGAATATCACTCTACCGGAAACCGCGGTGTTCGTAATAGCGCACAGCCAGGCCTGTCACAACAAGGCCGCCAGTTCCGATTTCAATTTAAGGGTTGCGGAGTGCCGACTAGCTGCCCAGGTAACGTACACTTTTTCATCATTGGAAATTAAAACGGGAAACGCGCGAACCGACTGAAACTAAACGAAATTACGAGAACAAACAAGTGAAATCTACCTTCGGCTGAAAAGTTATTCGAGAGAAGCAATTAGCAACGCGTTCCTACTCTTTCCTTCTCTTTGCTTTCTTTCTTATTCTCTGTATTTCTTTTTCGACGTATCAGAAGAGAATTTTTGTTGAATTTATGGAAAGCGTGAATCGTTTGCGATTTCAAATACGAAGATACGAGACAACGCATCGTGTAGCGGGGCAAGTTTAAATTGAGCCACCGCTTCGGCAGAAACTTTTAATGATACGTGGTGTGTTAGACGCGACGTGTCCCCTGCAGTCGAATCAAGCTGCAATTGGAAATTGTTTGCTTAATATAGAAACTCCGCTAATATTTTCATACAGGAACTTTGCTAATTCTAATTAGTTTACAGTTTAGCGCTTTAGGCGCCAGAACCATTCTAGCTTGATTATCTAATATACAATATATATATATTTTTCTTACTATTTACTTGCTATTCCTATTAACGTTTCTTTCCACATCGAATTACACTATTATCGGAGTGCACCGACTTTGGCGCAGGACTAACCAACCATAAATGTTTCGATACAAAGAAAAGATGGTTCGATAACGGTTGGAATGACGGCGGTGCTCACGGTCGAAGACGTGTTTTATTCGATTATCGATTATTTTCCAACGACGACATGATTCGCGGAATTTCAAAGAGACTAATGAGATTGCTCCTCGATTAAGTTTTACAGCTGTTAGACTGGTGACTTTGATCGATGCGCTCCGCCGAAAGCTCCGCCCTCCGACTCGGCTAACGAAGCACAAGTATCAGAACCATCCGAACAATCTCCTTTCTCGAAAGACCACAAAGAATATTTCCTCTGCAATAGAATTCGGGCTCTCGAGTAATTAATATCCGATGTGCTTCGTAATTTCCGACGCGACTGGAACGAGGATGAATCCGTGCCTTGAAATCTTGCGAAGTAATATCGAAAACCTACCGTTCGATCCTCCATGTTTATTCGAACAATTCAACTGCTATATTCCTAGTAATTATTATCACTAATTATATCGTGCTTCGTTCTAGACATTTATAATACAGACATTTATAACGTAGATAGAAGAGAAAAAGAGGTTGCAGGGGAATAAGTAACTGCGAATAGTATCGAAAAAACTACTGAATATTCGATGGCCTATCGAGCGATTTACTTCAGCCTCGTTTCCAGATAATAGCAAAGAAACGAGACAAGAACTGGGAGAGCGTGCGGAAATTAGTCGACGTACAAAAAGCACTCGGCCTCACCGTCGCCGAAATGGTTCCTGTGGTAACCGCTGACCTTCGCGCGGAACCATATACCTTAAACGAGGTATGCACTTGACGCGAATCATTAATAATGATACAGAAACGAACAGGAAGAACTTCCTCGTCGATCGAGGAAGCCGGAGAGCAAAGATAACGTCGCTTACTCTTCTCGATACCTCTTTATTTTTCGAGGATTAACGATTCTTTACCTTCCTTCGCATCCGAAATGTTGAGAATTCCCGATGCTTCGAGAATAAAGCACAATGTTATTTGTCTAGGTCTGCGAGATTTTGGGTACGACGATCGAGAGACTGAAGGAGGTCTCTTCGGTGGGAGCCTTCAGCGAATCGCAGCGCTTCGAACTGAGGCAACGCGCCTCGCATGTGTATCAAGGTAAAGAGAATATTGCCAAAAGAAACAAATTCTTTCGCCTCGGTGCTCTGTATCTTCTCGGTTAGCTCTTCTATTTATCAATCCGAGAAAATTTCAACAAACAAAGTTTCAACAAACGGCACGGTGCTTCGTGCCACGATTTTTCTTGGGAAAGTTCCGCTCGATTTCGCCTGCATTTTCGCGAGAATAATTCATGTATGCAAACGAGGATGTTGCTCGCAGAGAAGACAATCCGCGCCGGACACCGTGCGAATAATGAAAGAATAAAGAATCCTGAACATCGGAGCCCTTTGTGAACTGCGGTACGCAGGGAAAACCCACTCCCGGCAATTTAGTGTTTATCGAACCGAGCAAATCGAGTCACTAATTTCTGGCCTCGCCGTGAAATGGAATTTTCGATGAGTTCCTCTGTAGCTTATGTGTAGCTGTCCATCCTGGTGCTCTGACACAGTCGCGCCGCATTCTACGGAGAGATCGAAAAGATAGTTCTAGGTCTGTTCATTGCAATGGATATTTTAGTTATTCGTGTGCCAAGCTAATCAATTGATCCGCAAAGGACACTCGTATCAAAGCAGTTCAGCGGTGGTCGACTAGCAGATTTCGTGCCCGACGAGAAATTCCGACCCTCCGACCACCGAT
Source organism: Nomia melanderi (assembly GCF_051020985.1). Lineage (NCBI taxonomy): Eukaryota > Metazoa > Arthropoda > Insecta > Hymenoptera > Halictidae > Nomia > Nomia melanderi. The sequence continues at coordinate 19,046,677 of NC_135005.1, forward strand.
AATTATTCAGTGAATTTAATATTGGAGATACAGCGGCGCTTATCAGTCATTTGCGCGCGTTCCTTCGCGAAACAATGAACTTTCGCGACAGCTATATTCGGCTCGATCTGTAGAATTTATTTAATATATCGATCTGTAGGATTTCCCTCTTGTCTTCTTTTTCCCTCCTGTAAAATGAAAAGAAAAGCAGAGTTCGATGTTACGAGTTAAGGGGTTATAACATTCTTCTCGCGTTTCTGGACTTTCGTTCGGCTCTTGGCGGCATTTATTCCCCTCAAACTGGGACCTATTACGACCGTCACGCTCGTACGTTTAACGGGGACACTCTTCGCCTATGCGAGCTACTTAATACGATTGAATTTCATGCATTTAACATCAACGGACGAGCTGCACCGCCGCTACATTTTACCTAAACGACCTGTGCACGCGAGAACGGTACAGGCCGACTCATATTAATTGTCCATCGCCGTTGTCCCGTTATCAATGGGACAATAATAGAGCGTGTTCAGTTCGCGGAGTGCTCTTCATCGAATCCTACTTGAGAATTAGTTTAGTCGCAATCTTCAACCACAAGTTCAGAAAGATTCAAATCTAAAATGGATCTTATTGGAAAACTGAGTTCGAGATTCGAAAAGGTAGGAGAAACTTTGTACATTTCTCCTTTGATGAAACATCTCTCCAAGTATTTTCTTCCGACTACTTTACTTATTCCGCGATAAACGAGGAAATTCAAAGGAAATACGTGTCGAATTTCCCATTTTAATTCTGTTACTCCGCGAAAACTCTTCCCGATTGCCTGCTCAAAGTACTTTACGTAGAAAACTCGATTCGTTCGTGGACAGAAAGATAATAGATTTCGCTGCAGAACGCTCGAGTGAACCGTGGAAATTGTCGTTTATCGTGAAACATAAATTTTAGTAATATTTCAGTAACATTATACTTTATTGAAAATTGATTGAAAATGGAATTGACGTCACGAACGAATGTTCAGGACGGTCACGGTGATTCGTCCTGTAGCGAGCCTCTATTGCCCCCGTTCTATATGCGATTATAGGGGCTGCTGGAGCGATTATTAAATTTCGATCGATTAAACGCGCGTATGATTGGATATTTTAGAAGCGGACAGAGTGGTGAAATTCCGGCGCGTGAGCGAGGACAACGGCATCGCGGAAGAGGAGAAGCTGCGACAGATGGGCAGCCTGATGTCTCAGAGCCACGCCAGCCTGCAAAAACTCTACGAATGCAGTCATCCCGAAGTCGATGCACTCGTCGAGAAAGCCGTCAACTGCGGTGCACTCGGCGCTAGAATGACAGGAGCCGGGTAAGTATAAGTACACGCTCTTTTCTATCGTTCAATGCATCTTATCGTTTGATTCGTGAATTTTTCTTACATCCAGCTTTGCATTGCACAGAACTGTTGTCCCAGCTTGTTCTCGGTCAACTCTGTTACGCGATTTCTCACGTCGGAGACTTTCCTTGAGAAAACTGAAATGAAAAATTCCTACCGAAAATGACCAGCGTTACGGAAGACCGAGAGAGACTGACCCACCTGTTGAAACCATCGGCCGATAAAAAATGAACTTTTCATATTCCTCGATTTTTCCTTGCGGTTTTTCGCGTTCAACTCACCGGCGAGATTTCCCCGGTGAAATCGGGATCGTTGTTCTTGTCGCGATCAAAATGAAAATCAACTTTCCGGGTTTGGATATCCAGATACACCGAGGACACCGCGAATCTAGGACGCTTTGAAACCGCCGCGTCACGCGGTCCGTTCGAAAAGTTCCTAGAGTGATATTTAACAGAAAGTCAACTTTGGAAACGGGAACGAATTTATTTGCGGGCTTTCAGCGTGTTCCCTTTACCCGCGACACGTTGCTTCCTAAGTGTCGCTATAAATTGGAAAAACCGTTCGGATTTGCTCAAAGGGAAAAAAGAGACGCTGAAACGCATCTCGATTATTCGGTCGAACATTTATCCGAGCGTATTATAATTAGTAAAATTCTGAATTCACTGGAACACGATATCGATAGCTTTCGAGTCCGATATTCTCCAACGAAATGTCACGCTCGAATAAATTGATTAAGAAGATAAATATACAAAAAAGTCTGCTACGATCCTTCTATCGAAAATACAGCTGCATTCCGGATCGTCTATGGAGAGAGATAATAAAATATCGACGTCGGCGTTAAGCAAACAGTTGGACACGATAAATTCACGACGGCGTTTTAATTATTTTCGGCAGCGTGAATAACGTTCCGCGTTATCCCTTGACCGTGCGAATAACGCGTTGCTTTCTTTTCCTGTCGAGTAACAGAATTTCAATCAGCCGCTTCTGATTGGTCAGCTTTTTACAGCCAAAGGTAGCAGAAACTGTGTCGAGATTCCGTGTTTAATGAAATTCCAAATTTTCGAGCGGTGCGCCACTATTTTATCATTCCATGCGACTCCTTTGATCCGTCCGTACCCAATAACGTCCATTAGCTGCCAAATATATATATATTGTTGACAAGCTCGTGACACGCCTCGGAACTCCGCCAGTTACGAACTTCCTTTACGAGCCGATCTACCCCTCGCCATCCCCGCTTAGTCCAAATATCTGTGTAGGCGTTTCCACAGAAATTCTTATATAATCCTCTTTGATGCTCCAACAGAATTTATCGTTAATAATCTTCCAGTTGGTTTGCTTTTTAGCATAGAAACAATCCAAAGAATTCATTTCTTTCTTACAGGACCAATTTCAATTGTAGATTAGTAAGATTGTAGATTGTAGAGTTTCTACTATAACGTACGACTGCTACTTAAACTTTGTATTACTTAGAGTTGAATCGTAGCCAATGTTATTCGATAAGACGATATTTCGGGCAACCGTGCAACGGGAACAGTCGCGCGAAATATCAAGATCGTACGGAAAGAAACTAGGACCGGGACCGGGACCGGGACCGGAACCGAGCCCCGGGGAACGGGTTAATCGTTTTACGATGAAAACCCAATGAATTTTATTACGGTCGGTGGCTAGCCGCGGGGACGTCTTAAACGACTTGAAAAATAGGTTCAGCTAGGTTTCAAAGGGAACGGGAACTTTTACTCCGCCACCGTGATTCAATTTTATTCGGATAATTTCTTTCCGGTGTTCGACCGATAAGGTTCCTCGAAAGTTCAACTCCCGAACTCCTGCCGCTCAATGTGTCTCCGATTGATAGTGACTTCCCCGGAAACTGAACCGATCGACTGCTCGAGATAACAGGGTAAATTGGCGAGAAGCCAACTCTGGAGAATCAAGTTGATTTGCATTTAATGAACGTTCGATTAATAAATCAATCGATCATTTATCGATCAGTTGTTCCGCTGATTTTATTCGTCGGAATAAATTCCTCGAATTTGAAGAAATTCTTGAAAGAGGATCTTTGCGCGACTATATTACAGTTGCATGAAAATTTCATGCAAGTGTAGTGGAATACAGGAAAAGGAACGACTGTTTCACGACCTTCCAATGTCGAGTGCGGCAACCCCTTCATTCGGGGGATGTATCAAATCGATCCATGGGTGTGTTTCAATTGTTGGCTTAGCGTGCCAATGAAATTGCTTCCACGGCTTGGGAACACGCAATCCCTATTACTAGGTGCCTATTGCCTTTCAATTTTCCAGTTTGCTCAAAAACCTTTTGCCAACTAAAGAGTGCATCTATGGAAACGTACCACGAATGCTGAACAGTTGCAGTATTTCGATAATTTCAAAGATTCGCAAAAGCCCACGAGAGGTTAGAGAAATTGTCATTATCGAGAAATCATTTTATATACAGCACTCTATGATAAGCATTTAAACGAGCTCGGCATCATTTCGTCCGCGAACCGTCCAGCGATATCGGAAATCGATCGGGTCAAGCGACTCGACGTTAAATTAATGAAAATATTTTTGCATCCACCAGTCACCTGGGGAAATTTCGTTTGACACAGGTGGGGCGGGTGTATAGTGGCCATCACGACCAAGGACAAGGTTTTCCAATTTCTGGACGCGTTGAAGAAGGAGCTCGCACTGGATGGGATAAAGGATGGATTCAAGCTGGACGATCTGGTCTTCCCAACGGAACCGAACCAGGGGGCAGTGATTTATACGATCTAGTTTCCATGTCCATCCGTCGACTCGTTTTCTCTTCTTTCAAATCCTTTTCCCCCGCCGCCTTTATTCTCGCGTGCAACTCAGGAAATAGAAAATATCGCTAATCTTTATACGATGCCTACTAATCGACAACGATTAGACTGCGGATCTTTCATGGGAATTCAGTGCTGTCGAGGAAACTAGGTAGAACTGAATTGCTTCGAAAACTGTATCCTGTTGATTCGCGCCAGTGGGACCAGTGGTAACGCATTCCAAACTTCGCGGTTTACAGTCAACGCGGATAACGAAACTTGCTTAACACGTATGTTATAACAGGAAAACAACAGAAATATTTTGTCAGTTTGTAAAACGGTCATCGAAAATACACAGAGATGCGCAAAGCAATGTTTAGCAGGAATCGAGTGGTAAAGTGTCCTCCTTTCTTCTCTCCGATAGACGTAGCCGACCTGGAGACCTGGAGTCGACTGTAGCTCACGAAACCCGTAAACGCACCAGTCATTTCGGATTGATTTACGAGCGTGAACGTAAAATGTATCCTGCAGGAAACGACGTTCGTCGATCGAGAAGTTCCTAATTAATAGTCGTTGCTTCGCGAAACGAATCGTTCGAATTAGTAACTAATGAAAAAGCTTTAAACGGAAAGACGTTTAAGAAATTCGAAGGTACATATTCGTTAGAATTCCAGTGGTTCCTACATCGATGTCCGACTCGGATTCGAAAGGATAAAGTAAGGAATGGTATTTTTCCATTGGAATATTCCTACCCGACCCGTATCCCATAATCGCATAGGGTGTCCTTTACGTGCTCCAGTCTTCGGGAATTCCGTCACGGAAATTAGAAGGCGACGGGCGTGTACGGGAAAGTTAGGCGAGACTGATTGCGAATTTGTTCGTCTCGTACGACACACGCCACTCGCGAGAGACGGAATCGCGCGGAGGAAAATTAACCTCGCGTTCTGTCAATCGGAGACAGAAATCTTACGCTGCTCCCCCGGTTTCTCGAGGCCGAATATAATAATGCGAAATAACGTTGAATCTCTAACAAACAAATTTTCTTTCGCGGAAAATCTCCGCTTCGATCGACTCACTCGTGTACGTTATTAAACGAGTTTACATAACCGCAACAGCAATGAACGCGTCTACGAGTCTTTAGAAAAATCTCCATTTTATTTCGCATAGCTTCAAACCGATATATATATATACGGCGCAACAAATTTCCAATTTATTCTTGCTCGCGTGCACGCGAAATAATTGGAATTTACAGGAACATCCGTTATCCATTTTTCACTAGAAAAAGAAGATCGTAGCCCGCGTCGAGGCATATTAAACCCTCCATTGTATCGTGTTTCACGCAGGATGCATTTGCCGTGGATGCATAAAATCTGCATTCTAATCGTGACTAACCCCCGATGACGGAGCGATTAAAAGGAGGTCGACGATTATACGGTGGAAACGCCACGCCGCGACGCGAATAGGTGCGAGCAATCGGCGTCGATACACGCACGCCACGAATCCGATATGAATTCGTTTCGAACGACTATTCGGTACGAATGATTGCAATTAACGAACCCTACGTTCGCAGGCTTCCAGCGTACGGTTTTTTCGAGAAACCGGCGTCCCCGCGTCGACCCGCCGGACGATATTACATTACTTACTTATTACATATTACTTCGACTTCGCGATGATCGATACCGCGCGACGCGAAATTGCGAAACCGTTCCACTATTTTTTCCAGCGTTCGGCCAGGTCGGCACACCTGTCGTCCTAAAGTCCGCCGCGGATATTGATTTTTCCGCCCGTACGTTCTCGTCGAGAACAACTCTTCGATAAGAAAGCTGAACGAGATTCAGCGGAAATTCGATCAATTAAATGAACAAATTGTTAACAGGATTTGTTCGGAAGTTTACCCTACGGCCACCGACCTACGTGGATGGATTATAGAGTCGTTCCACTGTCCGGGCCCCTCGAACCGAACCCCTCGCGCGTCGGTTCGCCCAGTTCTTCGAAACTTGCCGCACGTTCTTTTAACTAACCTAACCTATGCAGTTATTCCAAGAATTCCAATAACATCGAACGACATTTGCACGAAACGCGTAAAATCCGTTGTCTAATTTGTCCCAGGTAGTGGTTTTCGTAGCGGAAGTTGGCCGGTGGCTCGGTGACACCGAGGACCGGTCGCATGACCGGCGTGTAAATCAATTTCGGGTCTCCTGATGAGCTTAGGCTAGCAGCTTCACGTACCGCGGTGCGGTTGCCGGCGTTTCCCTTTCCGCAAACACCTGCTGACTCGTCCCCTCGCGCCGCGGTCACCAACACCGGCGAGATTTCCAAGTCTAAGCTCGTAAACGTCCCCTGCGCGTAGCGGGAAACTTTCGAGCAAACCCTCCAAATAATATGCCGCCAAAATAAAGATCTCCAGCTGGGTAAGTACGCCCCAGTTTCAATTTTAATATTTATCTTGGTTAAACGAGTTTCTCGAAGCTCGCAGCGAGCAACTCCGCTTGTTCGGTGTTTCCATGTTTCAGCGCTGACACGTATTTGCTCTTTGTTTGTGTACTTTCATCGAGTTTATCTTCTTCCCGCGCCATAGAGTTAATCGCTTTAGCAAACGGATGACCGAAATATGCCACTTGTAACTCTTTGCTAATCTGACCAATTTACGATTCACCGTTTCGTTGCTAGTTCCTTGGATTCCAATACTTGTTCGTTCATTTGCCAATAGCGGTGACGATATCGGTAAAGATATTCTTCGAGCCAGTTTAAAATCGATTCGCCGAAGCGATACGTTCCGTATCTTCCCGAGCCAGAGCCGATCTCGATCGCGGGAGTGCCCGTTAACAGTTTTAAAAAACGGGAATTCGAACGTTGACGAATAACAAGATTGAAGAATACACTTAGTACGGGATCTCCTGGGAACGCGACGCAGGGTTTCGTTTATTTATCCCGCACGAACGACGCGTCGCCGTTATCCCTGCGCCCCCAGGACCATAGGGACCGTAGGGACCGAATTTATTCAAAGGCTTCCGCGACCGTATTGATACGCATATCGTAAAAGCTCGCTCTCGCCCTCCGACGCAAGAAGAAAGGACCTCGGAAACCTTTTATTCTCTCCGAGTACATTTCTATACCCCGAGTTATTTCAGCCTTAAACAGTCTCGCTTCCCTCCGCAGCATACGAAACTCCGAATTCTCGCGGACATTAAAAATACCTGGAGCCAGGGGGGACGCGTGCGATTTTCCGATGATACTTTCGGACGTCTCTCTTCCGAATCCTCGAAAGAGCGTTCGCGGGCAAACTTATTCCCTCTCGACAAAAAGAAATCTTCCAAGAAAATTCCATTTTAGGAAACTTGTTCCTCCGTAAATTCGCAATGACGCGCATCTTTTGGAATATTTCGCGAGAATTTCCATCGGGAATGAATCCCCGAGAAAGGCGGCAAGAACCGGAAACAAGGGAGCCTACGTAAAAGGCGCGTGTCACCTAGCCCAGGTTTTTATGGTCAATCTGGGAAAGGTCAGCTGGAACGGTCGTGTCGAAGACAAAACGTGCAAGTTTGACCGTCGCGCAAATAAAAAGCTGGGGCCGAGTAAATTGATTAGAAGATCGGGGCCCTCGAACCGATGTATCATGTCGGCCAGGATCCCGCGCGTTTTATTTCCCTCCTGTTTCCTCTTGTCCTTTAACTGTCCGGTCGCAGCCGTCGTCGCAATTTATAGCGCATTCCCGTCTCTATGCGACACGGAGAACCGCTATTGCCTGCGGCGAAGGTGCCCCCCCAGCTCCTGCGTCGCGAAATAAATTCCGCAGAATAGGTTCCACTGTCCGCAGGTGTTGTGATTTAGGCGTATCGCCTTGGAAAATCGTGCTGTCGCCGTAATCGCCTCGCTATCGTTGGAACGTTGAATTTCACTCCGGGATAGGTTGATCGCGGTTAGCAGCCGATTCCGGAGAAATCTTTGGGTTGGCCGACAGTGTCGTAATCCTCGTAGCGACGCGTTACGACGTTCAGTAGAAAAGTTTCGCGTCGGTGGGCCAATAAAACTTGGCAGTGCACACCGCCGCGGCACGCCGTGCTCCGTTTCGGCGAACCGGCAGGACAAAACTCCCAAACGATACACGAGCCATCGAAACAAAACAAAAGCAACCTCTTCTCACGGAACCGTGCTCTCTGTCGAACCGTGCCTCTTTTTGCCGAACTTTTCTTTAGCGGCGGCGTTGATAGCAACGCGCAAAAAATCTGACGACTTCAGGGCTAATTGGTTTCTCAATGGAACGGAAGTAGTCCGACGGTAATGACTGGCCGCCGTAAAGCGGTGCTCGATAAATATGCATGAGACAAGACCGAGGACCGATTAAAGCTGAGATCGATCGATCGACTCGTCCACTTGTTCGTCGAGCCGTTCCGGTCGAGCATCTTGCCACGGAAATCCATTTGTCGAGGGCCGATCCACGAAAACTTCCCGATGCACCGGGACAAGGAGCTGTCGGTGCTTTGTCTACGATCGGACGGCACGGAGAAATCATTCGGGGAACTTTACGATCGAATATGGTAGCCGCGGGACCGTAAACTTCCGGGTAACCCACCGTTTCGGCGGGGGCGAAGCTAAAATATGCTCGACATCGGCAACTGATTCCGCCATTTTAAAATAACTTGCCAAGATCGCTGACACGAGCATTCACCCTCCGACCGCCGAGCACTCGAGAACATCCTTTTCTTGCAAAACATCCGGAATAAGGTAACGATCGAATCGTCGGATTAATTAACGCGAGCCGATCCCCTGGAGTCCACCGGTGACGAACGATACCGCCAACTCCGTGGTTTCGCGCGTCGCTGTCGGGATGCTAATGAAACTCGCATCTCCGGAGGAAGTTTTTCCATTAGCATCCGACCAGGCGAACTCCTGAGCGTGCATCCCGCGGAAGCCTGATCCTGTTTTCCAGGTAAGTACAGTCTACCCCTACAGTAGACTCCGACGCGTGTCAACTGATACAAAGTATACTCCCTGCGCGAGATACCTGTCACGAAAGACACTGTCAATCGGAATTACTCGCTCAGCGGGAAAACATTTTATTTCCTCGTAAAAACACGAAATTGTTCATTTGATCATTTATTTATTCATTTTCGTCGGATTTGTTCGGTTTTCGCGTCGATCGACTGCTTCGTAATCGATGCATTCTTCGTTCGTTTTGAGAATAATGGCCGGTGCGTTCCTTTTTCCTTCCTCTGCCCCGGTAGGGAATTTGATTATTCGGGGGTGAGAATTGGACGCGCGGAGAGTCGACGCGCATGACCGAGCCGAGTTTTCGCGGCGCGAACAACGTAAAGGCCGGCAGTCAGCCTCGAGCTACTTCACGTGCTTGTTCTAGAAACGTTAGAAATGCTTTCGGTAGAGTGGATTACATTTCTGACAAATGATCTCCCATGGATTTTCCTATCATGATTCTTCTCCTCTTGCTATGTAGGTAATCTGGTGTCGTTGAATCAGTGTCCGAATCTTTTCCTCCGGCTTTTCCGAGTGAATACGTAATGTGCGGTTAACCACGCGCCCGAAGCATGGCAATCATGCAATCCTGTTGCTGCTGGCGGTCCGTCAGGAGGGGTAGTTTCGCTTGCGCAATTTACTCGGGGGTGAGTATTGAATTTCGAGCATTTTTCACTGAATTTTCTCCTTTGTTTTTGTTTGCTTTCGTTCGTTGACGCCAGCAGATACTCTACAGAAGGCGTAGCTTTCTTTCTGTTATTCGCTCGGGGATGACAATCCAATTTTTCGCTATGCCGCTTTATTAATCCAAATATTTTGCTTCGACAGTCGATGCTATTCGAACGGTTTTCCTTGGATTTCCGGCAGCAGTGTTTTATAACGGACAAAAGGATTAGCTTTTTTATTATTTTGTTATTCGTTCAGGTGGGAATGTCGAACAAATCCTGAAACGTTGAAACATTGAAAATAGCCATAGTTTCGAAACTACATCGAGGATTCAAGTGTACCATTAAATTCGAACTGGTACGAAAACTCGATGGTATACCCTTGATTAGTATCTACCATTTTCCTACTCGTTCTATGAATACGCAAGGACCCGGACTTTAGCAAGGATTTTCAAGTATCCTTCACTCGACTGAGAAGCTCCGCGATCTAAGACGCGCCGGAAGGTGAATATTTGCACACGAAATATTACACGATAGAAAAGCATTTCTGCTGACGGTAGCGATGCAGCTACAACATTCGCATTACTTATCGTCCTTGTACTTTATCGCCGACAAACCGGCAAACCAAAAATCCAATGCCAATGACGAACGAGCCCGAGTCGGTGACCGACGCAAACGCGCCGTGGATATTTGAAAATGCGTTATTTGTTACCCGACGGTTCAACATTTTTCCCCCAGCAATAAATTCCTGTTATAACAAACGACCCCGGAATTTATAGCCAATTCGGTGTCTGCTGGCTACGTGAAATTATGCAAGGCGTCTGCGGGCTGTTCTCACCTGCATTTCCCTTGCGATTTATTCGAAAACTTGCGTTGCCTGGATCAACCGAGATCTTTAATTATCGCTTTTATTACCCTCGAAGGTATTCGATTCGAAATTCGAACAAGTCCGAAGAGATGTCGAGTGTTTGGTAGGAAGCATTCGCCACGAGGGAAAGGGGTTATTGAATTGTTGAAATTGCAGTCGAAAATAGTCGAGATGCGAGAAATATCGGTGCGAGAACCACCGCTCGAAACGACGCGGCGTTGAAATTGTTCGACTCGAATACTTGCTGGGACTGATCCTCGCGCGAACCTTTATTTCCCACTAAACGCACCAGGCTGAAATTCAAACACGCACCCATAGTTTTCCCTTCTCGTTGAGAACAAATGAAAATAGGGCCACGAAAGCGAGCAAAATTGTCGCTTCTCCTTGTTTTTGTACTCCGGCCCGTGTACGTTGACCGCTATTTACCTTGTTCGCTGTATGACCACTTTTGTCCATCGGTTGATAGACTATGTATCTTCATCGTCGTTCTGTCAATTGAAAGTCACGAGGGGTCGATCTAGGGGATAGCCGGGTAAATTCATCATCGGTCTTTCATTATCCTCCATGAGCCCCGTTGTTACATAATCAAAAAGTTACATAATTGGATGGATTGGGCGCAAATGATTATTCGACTGTCTTATTATATTAGAATTTTTCGATGAATTTCTTGATCAATTCAATGATTCCTAGCCAGTTTGATTTGAATCTCTAATTATAGACATTTATCAACTAGAATATGCTGCTTTTACGAAGCAAAAGGACGTAATGCGAATATAAAACATACATATATATATATATATATCTGATTTTCCAGGATCGTAACAAACGCGTAACGATCGGAAAATTTACGTATTCCAGAAATGTCTGAATTAATGCGTTTTATTGCTCCGTCGCGATCGTAAAGAACGCAATAAACAGGTGTGCTATAATGAACTGCATCGCATGCTCCGTGGCACTTAGGTATGGCGGGAGATCGTAAAGAATAGAGATATAAGGGTTGTCGGGTGCTACTCAATCGTTAAGTGCTACGACCAAACGCGAATTGTTTGCGAACTCGAACGTTACTTTCAACAAATATACCATTATTGTTAAACCTACGTACCTTTACCAACGATGAGTCCGATTAGAGATGTTTCGGGATATTTTCTATCGATATCATAGTTCCCTTGCGATTCGCGCACCAACACCACTCGAGACACGAACGGTAAACAATATTGGAAAACGTCGAAGAAATGAAATTCCATGGGGCCGGGGATCCGCGAGAGTACCCCGGAAAATAAAGTTACGATGATCAGATTCAGTTTGGTTTACGCGAATTCGCGATTCTCGATGGAGCCAGCGTAACTCGATTCGACGGGCCGACCCTCGGGAAATTCGACGAGTTAATGATGCAAGGTATTCCGATGATGAAGGGTGTAATGTAAATACAGCGGGGCTTCCGGCATCGAAATTATTCGAATTTTCCAGCACTTTAAACACTCGCGTTCCTTGCGGTGATTTCTTAATGAAAAGATTCGGTATGTACGAACATTCGGGAAAAATCAAATAGTTCTTCCGCAACTGCAAAACTATTTCTAATAAAATGAGCCGAACGTTTTCGGTTTCTTGGTGAATAGCATGTGCAATAGCACGCGACACGGCACGAGGTCGGCGCGAGGTCGGCACGGGGGTTAGCTGGAAATAATAAGCATTCGGGAGCTGGATGCAAGGCGCGTAAACTTGTTTGTCGAGCTACGTGCACCGATATACTCCACTGCTACGCTCGAGTGGCTCGGATAAATTTCCAAGTTCATGCACGATGCAAACTTGCCCATAAAAAGTTTGCACTTTTCAGAGTCTTTTGCAGATTTTTCCGTTCGTTTCCAGCGTTACGTTGAAACTTCCACCGCGCCTGCACGCGCGTTCGAACTTCCCTTTAATTACCGATTACTTTGTTTCAAGTGTTTGGAAAGTGCCGGGCGCAACGGGTTTTATGCTCGCGGACGAGACTTTTTCATTCCGCGCTTCGTTTTTCTTCTCGCGAGCACTTTTTACGGCCACGCAGCCCGTCCGTTTAACAGGTTTCGCGAATCATTCGTCAGAGCCATGGCAGAAAAGGGAAAATGAAAAATTAATTAACCCCGCGCCTCGAAGGCTTTGAACAGAGATCATAGAGCGAAGGGTTGGAGAAGCTAACCAAGCTTCGCCTGCCGGTCAACTACTCTTGATCGATGCATTTTCACTGGCTGCATTCGGTTAAGTCGCATCAGAGCTATCGGGTTCTAGTGCCTGATTGGATCTTCTCAATTAGATGCACTTGACCCCTATGAACCCTGATTGATGCACTCTGGAGAATGCTGTCCAGTTAATGCACCTCGGAGGATATCCTCTAGAGAATTTACTCTGGACGAGTCATACCGATGGATACAATTCGAAACAATTGCCGATTGCGTGATGTATTGAAAATAATATAGATGAAAAATGTATGCGGTTACTTTGAGAGGTAGCCTGGGTAGATCGAAAACAGGGTCCGAAGTACGCGCCTCTGGATCTTGAAATACTACATACGTATACGGAGATTCCGGAAGATGCAGCTCCCAGTGCTTGTAAAATGTAATTCCGAATGCGGATACTACAGATTTTCAAGGAGTCTGGATCAATCGAGTGGATGCATCGTAGGATCTGCCGATAGTAGTCGGGTAGAAGATGCACCCGAAAGATCGCTGGCGCTGGGTATAAATCGGATGAATAGATTCAGGTAGCTTAGCTCGTGTCTCGCGGCCTACTCGGATGGATGCATTCGTACGAAAGACATTCGAGCAAGTAAGAAGCACGGCTCTTTCGCAAACATTTCTTGGAAATACCGCGTTCTACCTTATCAAACTGTCCTCCTCCGATCTTCCTTCTCTCTATGCAGTTTATGCAACGAACCGTTTTCTACGCACAGAGAATGTAATTCTGTACCGGATATAATTACATAAAACGTCTCTCGTAAACTGGAAATATTCATCGTCCTCCGGTGAGACGCCGATCAGATTTTCCTGCAACCAACGCGAAGGGAAATCATATTTAAATTGGTTCAGGAATAGAACCGTTTAACCGAATATTTCGTGCATCGAGCGTTAACGAATAAACAAAACTATTTAATATAGCGAGTAGAGGAGGAACGCGAGCGGTTTATTCGAATAGTCGATGTATCGAGATTTTGAATAATTTCACTGCGTCGAACCGAACGGGGACCGAGCGCAAAGGATTAACTTCTCGGAACTAAACCCGCAACACTTTCGGGAACCAGTAATTCCAACGCCATCGACATCGATTCGCGGATCGATGAACAACGCTGTATTTACGTTGTAGCGCCGCGCGTGCCATTTTATTTCACCGCTGGTTGCCTCGCGTTTTTCCGCGTATGTGTGGACTTTACGTCGCGGAAATACCGGCGAAACTGAACACCGGTGGATCTCACGGGTAAAAAAATTGATCCGCGAGACCCGTCGTGCGGGAAATTCATTTTCCCAAGCGATACGAAATGGCGATACGAAATGGTGATACGAAATGGCGATACGAAATGGCGATATGAAATGGCGATCCGTGCACGGCAAGTCGGCGTACATATATTGGTATACGCGCCACGGGTAAATTTGATTGCAAATTTTAGTTATTGCGGTCGCACCCCGTTCAAATCGCCTCGATTCGACGGAAGCGGACCGAGTAACGGAATCTTGAAAAATCGCTATTCGTTCTTAAAAAACAACTGTCATTCTTGCAGATGTTTACTCTGCAGAGTAAAAAGCGAGGTGATTTCTGTAACATGTTTACCAACAGAATGAGAATATTCGGTAAACATGTCGACTTGCGCGTCTTTTGGACTTTTCGAAATCTCTTCCGTGGATCTGAAAAACGATGGTTGTTCCGAAGAACGGAGGATCCTAGAGACAGCGATGCAGCTGCACGAGCAGACGGATGGTTGTTTGCATAGAATCATAAACTTCCTCCTTATGGTCTTGCTCGCAGGTTCATTCCAAGAGCGTATAATAAAAGTTAAGAGCGACCGCACGAACAACTGGGGCGGGATTAAAGCTTCGGTCGAGCATGAAATTGGTGCTTCGGTTCGAACGCAACGTAGTCGGGGGTTCGCTAAATTGAACTCGCGTTACAATTTGATCCTGTTCGAAACGGAATTAGAGGTATCGAGCCACAATCGATTGTCAGGTTCGATTGGCACACGACGACCACGCGACTCGTGTCGAGCATCTTGGAAAGCAAACAAACCGAAAAGCTTCTTCGAACCTTTCGCCCTTGAATCTACGAGTTTCTTTAGTTTTTTCATCTATTTCCGTGCCGAGGCCAATCGCGATTTCTTCGGATCTAATCAAACTTACGCTCGAATCTCGAAATGCGTTGAACCGAGTAATAACTCTACAGCGAGACGAACCTGATTTTCAATTGGAAAACAGTCGACGATGAATTTACGATGCTTTCGATCTCATTTTTCCTCATATTCCTCGGCGAAAATCTAATTTCCTCGATCAAGGACTCGTTCTCGAAACTTTCGAACAGGATAATTAGCTCCTCGAGGAACTTGATCTTTTAATGAAACCGTGTGCCACCGGTGACACCACCGCTACTGACAAGTTACTCAACGTCGCAAGCGAAAAAACAATGATCGAACCTTGACCTGCATTGTCACCGATGCGGTTCGCCCGTGACTCTCTCTCTCTGAAAATTCCATAGAAACGTTCCGCCCCGAA
This sequence comes from Nomia melanderi, assembly GCF_051020985.1. NCBI lineage: Eukaryota > Metazoa > Arthropoda > Insecta > Hymenoptera > Halictidae > Nomia > Nomia melanderi. The sequence goes on from NC_135005.1 coordinate 19,062,038, forward strand.
AAAACAGCCGTGACAGTACGCAACGTTTCGGAGATAATAAGACAGTGACTGGCGGTGCGTCGATAATTGGCGGGCGTGGATTAATCGATCGAACACATTCCCAGAATTGAATCAGCCTGGCCAGTTCCGATTGTAATATTAACACGCGGGGAAAACGTGTCTTTATTTCGATTGATGAAACGATCGCGGAATCTGCCGCCGCCGCCGCCGCCGCCGCCGCCGCAGCTGGTAATTTAATAACCTTCGGAATTACGTTAAACGAATTAAGATGAAAGTTGATCGGAATCGGAACTCGAAACTCCCCGTATACCGAGTTTTCCCGGCGAGTTAACGTTCGAATTGTTTCGAAACGATATTGCGGCGGTTGCCTGCCAGTATCTCCGCGATCGGTACAATCTGCCGGTATCGGGCATTGTCGAAAAACGGCGAATCGAGTAGAAATTAATTAATTTCAAGAGCAGGATTATTGGCTGACATTGAAAATTGTAAGCGTCCACCGATGCCCTTCGTTCTCTGTTGAACGAGCAACAAGATCGACTCGATCCTCTCATCTTACAGCTCCGTAGTTTATCTTTTCAAGGATATTTTCGATATTGCCAAATTTTCGACGTACCTCTGAGACATTAAACGAGAAATGTCGTAATCATTTTACCATTTTAACGGAGCAATATGTTCCAATGGCGATAGATTCGAAAAGTTTCTGCAAGTCGAGTAGACAAGAAGTCTGGCGAAACAATATTGTTCGAATTTCTTTTGAGCGGCAGTGGAACGCCGTCGCAGAAAACGGAGCATCGAAGCGAGCGTCGTATTATACCGGAAAATAAACCGTAATCAAAGCAATATCGGAGAGACCGGCCGGCGTCCTCCGATCGAATTCAATAAGCCATCGAAACCGGAGATACCAGAAGCCGAGGAGCTGCTCGTTCCAAGGGGGGAATCCGGGTATCCTGGTGTAAAGAAGACGATCCACGAGGAGTCGATGGCCCATTCGAACAAGAACAAATCGAATTGTTGGCTTTTCCATTGTCTGCGATCTGTATCGCCAATCGGTCCCGTCGCTCTTCTCGCGTTTGCATCCAGTTCCTCGCGCAACGTATCGCGCGTCCTGCAAACGTTTCAAGTGGAATTTAACAAACATAAATATCACTCGATTCTCCCGAGTTTCCTATTAACCAAATATCACCTTTCCATCCAAGTAGTTAGATCTTCTCTTCGTTCGGTTGTTATATTATTAACGATAAGACACGCGAGAAACATCACCGGACAAAAGACAAAGGGTTGACGAGTGCGACAGTGACAGGAAAGAGCCGCGGCGCGATCGTCGAACGCGTTGATTTTAATCTGCCACTTAACCCGATACGCAACCATGGAACACGCCAACCGATTCACGATGTTTACATAGTTGGAATTTTATACTATTATCCGCTTATGCCTGGATTAATGTCCGTCGGGTTCCGAGCTCGCTGAAATAGTCGAGCCCGTCCCTGTCATCGAAAGCTCGCGTAGCCTCTTTGTATCACGAACTGCTCCGCAGCTTTACGTAAGCTCCGTGAAACACGCGTTTTCATTAAGGATATAGATACAGAGGCGCGCGAGTCTTCCGTAACTTTCGTTGAATCGATGAACGATAACAGTGTTGCCCTTTGTATCTTTCGCGTTATCGATAGAAAGTTTGCTACTTCGCCCGTTCGTTTACCAAATTAATTATCTCCGCGTCTAACCAGAAGCTCGTCGAACGTGTCCAGAGAATAATCTCACCTGTTCGGACGATTTTTGCTGAAAAACCGAACAAGAGGCGGCGATCACACTCGTTTACCACTTTCATCGAGTGGCAGAAACGCGCGACAGGGGACGCCAGAAACCGCGAGCGAGGCAGACTAATCGTTCCTTCCGAGCGAACCGAACGACCGACCACGCGTCGAGGCCTCTCTAAAGTGAGAAAATTGGTTCAAGGCCGACGCAACTAGCCAACAAGAGACAATAAGTTGGGGTGGAAGCTATTTCAATAAACTCTGCGTTCCTCGGGATCGATAGGCGCTCGGCGCTCCGGACAAAGAAAGAAGAGACATAAGGAAGAAAGAAGACGCACCCTTCGGGGAACGTGTCTTCCGCGTTTCCCGGCGTTCCTTTCGACCGCGTCCCATTCTAGATCATCCATAACGCGCGTCAAATCGGTCAAGAAATGATAAATGCCGGCCGCGTGCGACGAGCGGAACAAATTTTTTCCTCCTTTTCCTTCTTTTCCCTTTTTTCATTTTTTTCATTTTTCTCATTTTTCTCATTTTTCTCATTTTTCTCATTTTTTCCGACCATTTTTTTTACGATTCCGTGTCTGCCAGCGTTGACAGGGCGCGCGCCTTTTGTCGGAAATGATGAATGGATCGTTTATTGTATTCTCTGTTAACCGTGGGATGCGGACCGACACGAGGTGTCTGTCTCGCTGGTGGGAACGAATACGTTGGAATTTCGGACGTTCCATCGATTTTAAGAGGCACCGATGCTGTTATTCTATGAATTCGATACCGTTGATACGTTCCATTAGAGGAAAATACTTACGAACGAACGTTCTTGTTGTCCATTAAGGTTCGATACTTGTGCAAATATTTCGTACATGTGGCCTGACCGAGTTAGGAAAGTTGACGTTCGTGCGAAGATTGCCTTCGTCAGTTCGTACCACGCTCGTTCTTCGAATATCGACATAGAGGATCAACCTCTATATTTAACCTGGTCTCGAATCTTCTTGTCTTTTATTATTGCTCGAAACATTCCCCTTCGATACCAAGACGCTTCTCTGCACAGCTCACTATTTACGCGAGATTCCTCTTTTCGACTGACATTTACTAAAGCTGGACGAGAGAACTGTTGTATTTTGAATAGCTCGCAACCGGTGGGCTCGCGTCGACTCCCCTTCGTATTTTCCAGGATTAAACCTTTTAAAATAAATACCAGGCGAGGGTGTAATTAATAGACTGCGGATGTTCCGCGTATCCGATAAACACGGCTGCGTACAACGTGGAATGGAGAAGTTATCTTTCCTTATCTGTCGATAATCTGAAAGATTATCAAGATATTCCGTCGAGATATTCTTTTTTCATCGAAGGACTTATTAAAGATAAGGTGTCGATTGGATAATGGATCGAAAGAAGCGATCGGTCTTTATTTAATCCCTGTTTTTTTGAAGTTACATCGGGAAAATGTTGATTCCGTCCCGGTGATTAAAACTCGCGTGACAGAGAAGAGAGGAACAAGGGAAAGTTTGGATAATAAAATGATGGGAAATTGTATCTGGCGGTGTAAGAACTGGGTCTGCACCGATGCGTGACGAAATTGTCCCGGACTGTCCGAATCCTTGGTTCGAAGGGACGAATCGAGGATTCGTTCGGAACGCTTCGGTCTCCTGCCGGTGGACGCGAACAAAGAAAGGAGAAAAGAATACGGATCAATCGACGGGGAATCAATTGCGATCCTTCCTGTGGAATTGGGCCGAACCGGCGGCTGAAGCAATAAAATGTGCAATCTTGGGGTAGCCAACCCTCCAGCTCTTCGAGCCGGCAGACGGAAATTTCATTTTCAATTCGAACGTGTTCACGGGTTATCGCGTCGACGAGGCTTCGAGAATTCGAGCTGTCGAGCTTGTCGGCTCGACATCGACGAATTCGATTTTCCGGCTTTTCAATGATTAGAAGCTGTCGTTAACCACCTCGCGTCGTTTTCGGATGTTCGTTCCGTTAGAAAACGGAAATTGGAAACACGGGATTTTCCGATTTCGAACTCGACACTTTCAAATGCGCTGTTTTATTGGAAAACGTTTGATTGTTTCGTTACCGAACCGTACTCGACCAGCCAATTACTTATCTACTTCGCTACTTACTCGCTAGTGTCAACTAGAATCGACTCGACAATATCTTGCGCGTGGAGATAGGCAATCCCCGTGAATTCCTTCGATTTATTTCTCTTTTGTTTCTATCGTTTCGATATTCCAAGTAAACTACCGAATCGATGTATATGCTCGAGATTGTCGCTGATCCGGTGAATTACAATGGACTCGATGCCAGTCGAAAAAATCTTGGAAACGCTACACCAGCGAAAAGAGCAGTATTTAGGTCGTTCCGCGAGTTCATTTATTAGAGATTTATGAAACTCGGTGCTTCGTATGCGCGATTCGAACGGGATCAGCTCGCGATAAACAATTCCGCTGGACACGCGTTGCGCGATCGGCAGAAATTTCCCGGAACGTATGCAGATCGATCGAAGTCAAAGGCAAAATCTAATTAGCGGAAAGTGCTGTACGGGATTAGAGGCACGAAACGTGATAGCGATTCGGTTGGAACGAACGGTGAACGGTGAAAGGTGAACGTAAACGTAAACGTAAACTGTCAGCGTACACCCGCGATATATTTTAGCCGATGCACGTTCCACGGTTGGCTCGCTACGACGTTTCCAGTGGAAAGTGAGAAAAAGATGTGCTTCCCTGTATGAAACATTGCTCCGCTTTCGAACCCTGCTACCCTGTCACTTGCAGTCGTTTCTCGTCAGATATTTTACTTGAGATCTTTTTTATCGAAACTACAAGGCGAGTTTGTGGTTCGCGTTGCCGCGTTGCCGCGTTGCCGCGTTGCCGCGTTGCCGATGTGTAACAAAAGTGAAGCAGAAAAGGTTCGATGAGAAATTTTGAAAAATATTTAGACTCGTTAACCGAAATATATTATTGATTGAAAGGACGTTGGTGTTTACAGGAAACTCTATTTGCCTCGTTCCAGATTTACTTCGCAGTGCTGGCGCTAACCACCGGCAAAGTGCTCCAGGGGGAGAGCCAGTATCTGAAGGGGAATCGTTCCTTACCGGAATCCACCAGCTTCCTTGAACCGGACAACATATCCCCCAGTGAGTACCCGTCCCGTAATAACAGCGCTCGCGGTGGATACACGCGTCCTCCGGTGGTTCACGAGCCCCCGGTGTACTCGCTAGCCAATAACTGTCCCCATAATCGAACGATTTTGGCTTGCGACTAATGCCGGACGCGCTTCTCTCGATTCAGCTACCGTGTGGATTAACGTGGCCCTGCTTCTCTGCTCGAGCTGCGGCGTCATTTGCAGCATTCTACTCCTCTACGGTCTCTTCAAGGTAAGAAATATCTCGCGTTCCATAACAACCACTCGAGAATAATACATATAAATTGCATTTCATTTCGCGGCTAACGTATAATACGGAGAACAATCGTTCGAGTCGGCTACTGGTTTCGTCGCGTGTCACGGATAGAAATAGCAGACTAATAGGACGCTGTATAGGGTGGATTAGACCGTTTCCCGGGGCGGAATGAAATTCTAGATTTCTCGACAGCGAACCGTTTGGCCGAGCAGAATTTCTTAACGCGTTTAACGGCGAACCGCAAAACGTTGATCCCGGATCCCAGCGTTATTCCTCGAGCTGCTCGTTCCCGAGACTTCGTTCGCGCGAACGTTAACCTGCGACACCGGTCCTCGTAAACCTTAGCTGACTTCCGGCCATGCGTTTCTTACGCGAAATGAACATGGCGGGAGCGAGATTAATTGTCGCTAGCCAGTACCACGGAGATTTCAGCGAGCCGGAATAACACCGACGGTTCGTGCTCCGAATTTCGTCGCAAATCACGCCGGTACTGATTCTACGTTCTTTCTTGGATGTATATCGCTGCAAGAATCTAGAAAATGCCAGGCTAGGATAAAAAGGTTAGCGGTGAAGGAAGGTGACATAATTGAAGAGGCGAACGGTTAAATCCCCTCTGTTATTATGGCCGATCGGACCGAGTGTATCGAAGTCGAGCACGATATTTTCCTCGGTCCGACAGGCGGAAGCCCAGCCCAGGAACATTCGATCTGTCGTGATTGTTCCGTATCCGAGAGCCAGTAGTCGCTGTACCTTCGGGGTGATGATAAAAATTGCATCGCTCTCCGGGCTGGAAGCCGGATTTCTCCGTCATTCGGGATAGACTAACAGCAAGACCGATACGAGGGCGATAAGATGTCGATTACGAGGGACAGTAGACTACACTCGACCGCATCCGACGCTGTATATCACCATTTTCTGTAAACCACAACCATTATTTATCCTCGAATCCCTCCGCCGTATCAAAGATATCCGAACATTCGTCACGGCGGAACTATCCTTCAAACGCGCGACGTTTCCTACGGTAATAAAACACGAGGAAACGTTCGATTCGTATCTTGAGAGGAGACGGAGAAATACTTTGAAAAACAATCGAATTATCGAAGAATGTTTGAATCGACTGGGAATGTCGGAGGTACTCGTCGCGAATCGCCGAATCTACCGGAATAGACGAGCGACGTTTCCGACGAGAAATCCGCCACTAGCTTCGAAACAAGAACGTACAGCCGGGCACGAAGATAATTAGAATGTACGAACGTAACAAAGGATGGACCGTGTCAACCCGAAGAGAAAAATGAAAGCGGAATCTCTCTAAAAGAGAGGCGGACGGGACGGCAGAGGGGAGAGGATGCTCTGCCGCGTATCTATTCAACGAGGGAGGAAAAAATTTACGAGCGAGATAAGCCGGCAGCCCCTTGACTGACATCAGCCGACCGCAAAATTTCGCCCGGAAAACTTTCTCCCCTGGATCGAATTGAATCTCCGTTACCGCCCCACGCTATGCAAACCCAAAATTGAACGGTACGCGAGCACTGGACGGAGAAACGACGACAAAATTACGATAAAATTACGATCAAATTACGAAAGCCTGTGGCTGCTTATTAACCTACCCCTGAGAAAGACTCTTTTCAATTCAAACCAAGTATTATTCTTTTGTTAGGAATTACTATATGGTTCGCGACAAACGTAGACCTAGGCTGACCCTAGGATTTTTCTCCTTTTTTCAAATCTACCGGAACTCCTTTTTATTAAGCCTCATCATATATATTTGATAAGCTGCAGATACACGTAAACCGCGGTTCATAAACTATTCGAGGAACAAAAATTCCATACTCGTGCTCTTTTCAAATGAAATTGTCCACCGTGCGGAAACTTGTGTTTCGTCACTGGGTACACGTTGATGAAAATGCGTAGCCACGTTTCCAAGTATCAGCAGAAAATTATTCAACGAGATAACGCTGATCGCGGAAAGAACTCGAGCTCGCGTAAACTGAAGCTACATTTCTGTATTTCGTATTTCGTATTTCGTATTTCGTATTTCGTATTTCGTATTTCGTTATACCGGCATTAGAATAATCGCCACTCGGCGTTCTTATGTCAGCGTGCCACGTGAAACGGGAAATTGAATCCCCTCTTGCCCGTAAGTAGATCGCATTCTTGTAGCGAGGTACGCGCGACGCGGAAAACTGAAAGTTCAAGCTCGATTTTACCAAGATAAATGGAAGACTCGGCAAATCTGCTTTTATAATTCGACACTCGCGTATCGCGACGCTTCGTAACGTTTCGTAACGTTCCGTCTCACGCGGGGAAATTCTATTCCGGGAAATCCACGATTTCAGGTAGCTTCGCTTTGCGAAATATCATCCGTTGGACCGTGAATTTCGAGCAAGGGACGGAACCAAAATCAACTGTCTTCGCTAATACTTGGCTTCCTTTTGCAAAATTCCCGATAATAGCTAATGTAAATGGAAAAAGTTGAGTTTCGGAGCGACCAATCCCACGGCTGATCCGAATCTTCGCCAGCATCGATCATCAGCGCTATTTACGCATTGCCGTTTCCCCTGGAACGCCTCGCGGGTTCGAAATCCAAGGAAATTGGACCGTTTCGCGTACAATGATTCATCGGGGAATCTCACGGCGGCAATAAATCACATCGCGAGTCCGCTCGTTACGCAAAACAGAGAGAGAGAGAGAGAGAGAAAATTGCGAAGCTCTTTCGAGACTATTCATTCCTCTTTTCCGCGGTGTTGTCGGTTAACTGCTGCTCTTGGCTAGGTCAATCGAAATTCAATTCGATCTCGAAGCCGCGATACTTCTCGGGCTGAGCGAAACGTTCGCCGAAACTGGCTGCCGCTGTAAAATATTACACATCCGAGACGGGCTGTCGGTTCCCTGCTGATCGAGGAATAGACGAAATCCGACATTCTGCTTTGCTAACAACAGCGATGACGTGTACCAGAAGCTTGCGATACATTTTCATCGTCGACCAGCGACACCAGCAATCATTTTGACCATTTTTCGTCGTTCGACGGTCGATTCGTCAACGCCCGTTCGATTTTAATGCATGGACACGACACGACGCGTCGGGGATGGAAGGGATTATGAAAGTCGAATTGGGGCTTAACCGAACCATTCGAGGCACGAAACGGAATGGCTTACGCGTACAAAGAAGATACGGGAACTTATCGAGGATTAAAGGTGTTCGAGGATCGATAGGTTGCCGCCGTGCCACGATTTATCCGTTGCAGATTAGAAGAGCACTTCTAATCTGAACGACGGCTAATTACGACAGGTTGTACAAGTTCTAAGTGTGTCTCGTTAGAGGTTCCTTTCCCTCGCTGCTGGATATCCATTTTCTCGAGTTACATTTCAAAGCAAACTCGCCGGGGTGAACGAAGCCGGACCACGGAAATCGCTATAAAGAAAAGGCGCTATACTCTGGAACACTTGCACGGCATCCCAACATCGTCAGCTGAAACGTGTAAACGCCTAACGATATTTTCTATTAGTCGACACATCTGTTTCTCGGTTATTAAACTAATTGATGGAAGCTGATTGAATTTTTCACTATTTTACCCCAGGGACAGAATGTTCCACTAGCGGTTCGTCGAATCCCTTTACACTGTCCTCGTAAACAGAAAATCTCCGACGATTCCACTCGTTCCCAGGCGTTCCCAGGCGCTCCCAGGCGTTCCCAGGCGCTCCCAGGCGCTCCCAGGCGCTCCCAGGCGCTCCCAGGCGCTACCAGGCGCTTCTGCCGCGCGTCGAAAGGCTGATAACGATGCTCCGCCGAGCTTAAAAAAAATCCCTCAAGATTTAGTTCGGCGCGTAATAAGCAGCTCCGTCGTTACGATATTTTTCCAGCAGCGACAGTTTCATTGGGTTTTAAAACGTCTTCCCCGTCTCAACTGTTACAGCAGCTGTTCACTTGATCAAAGTGCATTCGGTTCTACGTGAAACGTTATCCAACAGTCTTCTTGAGAAGAATTTTGATTTACGAGGAAAAACAAGATATCTCGGAGTTCTTCCAAGTACAGTATGAAACGAAAAGCAACGTAGCGTTATTTCATTGTTTCTAATGAAATTGTAAACATAATTGATCGACGATAGTAACAGTAATAGTGTTATTTTCCCAGCGCGACGCGACAACGGTCAATTGTATCCAGAGAATAGCGAAATTGTCTTTCTTCTGTCCCAGAAACTTTCAACCCTTTACACTCTGCCGAGCTCGTTTCAACTATTTAACTTTTTAAGCGGACTCGGTTTCAAAAGTGTTCCTCGCTCCGCCTCGTTGCGCCTCGCCTCGAAATAAGGAACCGAAGAAAGATATTAAAGCCAAGGAAGTATACCGTTAAACGCGCACCCTCTTTGAACAAGGGTTCGTTCCTCCATCGGCTTTTTCATTAATATCTGTACGTTCATGACCGATCGTCTTTCAGGATGAACGCGTCTTCCTCATACCGTGGATCGCCGCCGTGGTTGCGACCTGCATCGTCGACGTGACGCATTCGTTGTACCTGTTCGTCGCTGCTGTAAGTACAAACACTTTGAGAATACGATAGAAACGATATTCGAATTGCCGCAGAGTAGAAAGCTGGTACAACGCGATTCAAAAATTGGTTCCTCTCTTGTCGCTTTTCGCTTGACTCCCATTTTCCCGTATCGAGATATTTTTCCCCGCGCGTTTCCCGCCGAGAAAGCACCGATAGTCGTTTTTTCTTCTCCTGCCAAGATGTTTCCTGTGGGGAGGACGAGGGAGTCTAGCAATTATCGCGGACATATCCCTTTACCACGCGAGAGGAGGATCATACGGTGCGTTCTCACGAACCGCGGGGAAAAACCAGATACGCGAACACGTGGCGATATTCGAACTTGGCCAATTCATTCCTACGGGGAAAGCTTTCTCGGATTTTCCTTTAATTGAAACGAAGAAAAACTAAAAGACGATATTAACCGTTCGCGATCTTAACTTAACTTACATTAAGCTTCTCGGAATTTACCTTTGGCTCTCGTCACTTTGCTCGCCCCTCGAGTCCGATTCGCAGCAGCGAATTACATCGAAAGGCGGCGATAACTCGATTAATAACCATCGCAGGAATTCAATTTCACAATTATAATCACGACCCGTAATTTCGCCATTAGGACACGCCGCGTGGAATTTCCCCCAGCGTTTTCCATTTCGTTTAATTACACGTTGCTTTCCGGCGAGTTTCCGTCCTCGCGGCGTTGCGGCGGAAGTGGGTCATCTTTTACGAGACACCCTGGCTGAAACCATCGGGTAATTGATTCCGCTGATTTCCGGACGACACGACGCGACGCGACGCGACGCGACGCGAGCCGCGAAAGAATGGCTCCGTTAATTAGCCGTAACGCCGATGTAGGCGTAACCACCATTCCCTTCGGCCGCGATCGTCAACTTTTCATCCATGCGAATCGGCAGCTAATAATTCGCTGTTTTGTTAAGCCGACGCCAATGGAATTCAAATTCAATACATGTTGCCGGGCTTTTGTCCGGAGAAAATTGCGAGCGACATTGGGGAACAATTATGGAAATTATTTAACATTGTCGCTCTGTATCGAACGCTGTTGAAAGAATAGAGGTTATTATTGGCCGAATAATTGTTGTGTATTCAATTATTCAGCTGGCTATTATATAGTTAATCATTTAACAACAATTATTTATTCTACAGATTAGTTGGCGAACATTGATTAACGTGGCAACGAAATGGGAAGTTATTGATTTTTCTTTCGATTTTGTATGATTTTCGGTGGTCGAAATCGGTGGTAGAATTTAACGAGAATAACGAAATAACAAATTGAACACTGAATCTGAAACCGTGGAATCCGAGTATTCGAATGTGAAATTGTTTCGCTTCGGTTCCGCGACATACAGCTGACACTGTAGAGGTTTCTCGAATCATTCTACAATGAACTGATTCCGCATCTTCGAATGGCATTTCGAGTCGGTAAACAAGGCTCGCTTTAACGAGCTCCCGAAGCGTAAACGACGTTGGATGTCGGATACTGGATAAAGTTTGTACTCGATGCAGTTAACGCGGGCGCGACTGTTCCTCGTATTAATCGAGGCACTCGCAGAGAGCCGCCTTTCAGTCGAGCACGGTCTGGTTTTTAGCCTCGTCGAAACCCGGGGGAACCGTCAACTCGGCCCATTTATTTCCAGAGGCTCTCGTTTGAAGGACTCGGCTGTTGCTTATGTTACCTACACGCGAATACGGGATGAGCTGGATCTCCGGAGATTACTTGGAAGCGTTGCGTACGCGTCGACCCCTGAACAACTTGGATCACCCCCTGAGAACGGAGACCGCGACCGCTTCCCATTTTTCCACATGAATATATACAATCCTACCGCGCTGACCAATTATTTCAAATGATTCAACTAATTCAAGCTACGAGTATTTCGACCGAAATACCACCAAACGAATCATCATTCGGAAGATTAATTAGCTGTTGTTACCAATTAACCTTTCCAAAAGGTTTCTATCTTATCTTATTACTTATACTTATCAAATTAATGCTTCGAAAAGCGGATCGATTCCGTGCGATCGACTACAGGATTAAAATCTGCCGCGTAATCGCACGAAAAGCTATATTTAGTGATCTTTCAATGAGACTTCCAATATTAATCTTCCGTGCTTGAAAACCTGTCACACCCAAGTACTCGCTGCTTGATCGAAATTCTTGATTCACAGTATACAATTTCCCATGTACAATTTCCCCCTACGTTTGTCGTTCCGTATTAACGTTTAAGCCTTGATTTCACTGAAACTCACCTGCAGCAGGAATCTCTGTAACGTAAAGTCTACGACGCAATCTACGAGCCCATCTACAATCTAATCTGCAAATCTCTTATCAAACGAACATTCGGCCGTCGAGAATAAGGGATCATCCGCGCAAGCAATTCCGCCGGAGATCCGCGTTATTGCTCTCTCGCCGAGCAAGCGATTCAGATTCCCAAAGCCACCTGTGGGCATCGGAGATCAATCCTCGGCTGAATTGCATTACGTCGCTTCGGCCGTGCCACGCGGCGTCATCGATCTACCGGTAAACACCGAACAGTCGGCCGATACATCGGAAAAGACGGGAACACCGTGAAATATCTGGAACAGGGCGTTCCCTCTTAGGTCGTTGAGAATTCCCGACTCGCCGATCAAACGATTTTACGGTCTTTTTATGAAAAACCTCGCGTCGTCTCGCATTTTCACGACGCACGACCGTCCAGGGGATTTTCAAAAGAATAAACTTGCCCGGCGAGACGCTGCGAACCAGTGGAAAATAAAACATTTCTTCTGCATTCGTTGAAGTTTTCTCGACGATTTTTTCGAACCGTTTCTCGAGACCGAACAGGAATCTCCATAGGAAATGATAACCTTTAATCGTTCATTCAGATTTTTATTATAAAGATTCTCGTTGAATAATCGTTCCATATTGTTATCGAGTAATTTGAAATGAGAAATACCGAGTGTCCCAGGTGCAGGGGTTCTTCCACTGGAACGGTGCAACGGTGCAACGGTGCAACGACGCAATGGCGCATCCAACAGCCTCGCTCGACCGTGCGAGGAATCTTCATTAACGTTCTTATGTACCTACGGTGCCGCGTCGGGCTCTTTCTCTCGTTACGCGGGAACCCAGTTTTTTTGCTGGAATATCGAATGGCCGTGTCCGCGAATTAGGAGAAAGAAACGAGAGATTACTTTTATCTCCCAGCGGAACGAACCCCGCCATTCGTAATGACGGATAAAACGGAGGCGTTTGTCCTTGCAGAAAGGTAGAAACCATTGTTAAACGCAGCGGAAATCAAAGCGGTGAAACAGTTCGAGTTCCTTTTTTAATGGAATTCGATGGCCGTTGATTGTTTCGTGGGGGAAAGAAGGGACTTTGTTTTATGGAAATGTACAATAATAGAAGGAACTGTAGAAACTAGGATCGCTTTCAGCGCAGCCGAAACTAATGGAACGAAATAGAATAAAAGTGCGAATTTCCTTTCGAAACTGTGCTTTCGAATATTCGCAAAGAAAGAAAGTTAATAGAGAAAGTTGACGGGTTAGTTCACCGATCTAATTTCGCCAACGTTCTGTTTCAGTCTACTTTCGACCCGGTGAAAGTGATGCTGTACACGCTGAACTTCTTTCTTCTCTGCCTGAACGTGAGTACTCTTCGATAAATCAACAATCCCATCGGACGGAGACTATAGTTCGACGTGTTTGGCGATCACGTTATTTTTCATTGGTATCGTATTTTCCTCGTAGCGATCCTAAACGCTGTTTTACAACATTGTTCGCGTTGAAAGATCTCTCTTGTTATCGACAAGCTACGGATGTTTACGCAAATCCAATCGATCGAGAATCGACCAGTAAGAACTGAAATTAAAGAGGCATTCGTTCGGTCGACGAACCTTTCTCCGAGGATTCCAGCGATTAGGAATTTCCCATGAATGCATAGACATCCGCAGGCTCGTTATCGGATGATTAAGCCTCGAATTCTGAGCGACACGTCCCATCTGCCCTTCAGATGTATTCGCTGTTGTGCGTCATCTCCCAATATCAAGAATATATGGCTGGTCGAGGCACCGCCGCGGATGACTTCGAATACAGGGTCAGTATTCTGAGAGTCTCTCAGCGGAAACAGGAACGGGATAAGAGACGAAAAGTTAAGTGTATTAATCGTACTGTTCAACTATTTCATTTATTCGCGACGACGGTGTACTCGGTCGTCTCGATCGTAATCGAGATTGAAAGTTGCAAGGAAATAATCCGAATTCGAGTGACAAAATATCACTCCACGTTACTACTTGTTTCGTAGTAGCCAACAGTTTGATCTACCAATGGAAGACTTCGGTCTAAATAGGGGCCACTGTTATATTAGGCAACTTCGGCGAGCGTTTCTTCCATTGGATCGGAACCGTCGGGGCTAATGGAGGCTCCGTTGAACCTCCTTTTCAATGGAAACCTGTCGAGTGTCGCGCCTTTCCCGGGGAAATCGGTCAGGTTCCGCCGTTAAAAGGTCTTCGTGGCGTCAACTTTGCTCGAGATCATTATCCAAACGGGCCAATCGGTGATCCGATAGCCATGGTTCGCGATCTCCTCGATGCAACGTCACTCGATCCCTCATTGTCCGATAATGCGCTTCTTCCACCGCGGTTAGCCTACCGCGATCGATTCTATTCTTCGGCTCGATCTCATCTCGTTAATCCAATATCGGTTTGTCATTCGACGAACCTGAACGCGAACGTGATACTTTTTCAACGAAATGTATCGGCGATTCCGGATGTCGACGGTCTCTCTCTCTCTCTCTCTCTCTCTCTCTCTCTCTCTCTCTCTCGGTGACTACTGTTATTAATTACAGGTTTTTTTTCGTTATCGATTACAGGACCATTCGAGAGAAATGATTTTAAAGAACAGAAATAGTTGTTTCTCTCGAAGGAATCGTTAAGAACGTGTTTCGTTCGTTGTTCCTCCGAAGTTAGTCGACGCTTTCGAAAGATGGACACGCGCGATTGTCCTAGCTCGTATCGGAAGAGGAAGCTGGATCGTAGTTGCGTCGATTAATGCGTTGGCTGTGACGTCGAGGCTCCATTGGATCTGTCGAAACGGTGGCTGACATCGCGTTGCCCTTGCCGCCGAACCTTCCCTGCCCAAGTCCCTCGAACAGACGGACGCGAAGATTAGTTTCTGGATTTCCGGAGACTAACAATGTACACAACGAGCTTCTCCTTTTAATCGAAACCCAACGAAATCTTTAACGAAACGAACGAATATCTTGTTTAGTCGATTCTCCGTAAAATCTTGTTAGTAGCCTTGTATCGCAGCGTTCCCAGTTTAATTACACCGTGAACGACTCGCCGCTGGAATTAAACCAATTCGCTGTCGTATTATCCGTTTACGAATTAACCGACAAAGGAGTTTCGCCGCGTTTTGCCAGGGCCAGCTCGTCCGGTTTTTATCTAACGTTCAATTATCCGTGAAATTTCATTATAAAATGGGTCTTATAAAGTGTCCTTTGAAGGCTCCAGCAGTGAGGTACGCGACACAGCCGCCAACAACGACCGCCACGTCCTGCTTGAGCTCCCGGCGAGCAGCGACCAACAACGAAACCAAAACGACCGCAACACCGACACAGAGTCCTACGGCGGGTCAGAACGCTCATTCCTTAGAGAAAAGTCCAGTCTCGGGACGACCGGCTAGGAAACACGTCCAGTTCCCAGATACAGCCTCGGATGACCAGAAACTCAAGTCTGGTAAGCTCCTATTCGTCTGTCGTATCGTCAGAATCTTTTTTTATACTAACTTTCTTTATTATTCTTTCCTTCCACTTCTTCTTCTTCTTCTTCTTCTTCTTCTTCTTCTTATTATTATTATTATTATTATTGTTATTATTATTATTATTATTGTTATTGTTATTATTGTTATCACTACTATATTATTGTTGCGATTGTTACCGCGGTATGTTATTCTTTTTCAAGCTAATAACTTGTAGCGGAACGACGAAACAAGTTTTCAACAGATTCCGTGCTCCGTTACATAACATTAATGAACTCCGCTAACAGGATCGCGTGCGCTGTTAAATTTCCAGTAAACTGCATCATCGAAAATTGATCCTGTAATTACATCGTCGATTGATTTCGTACCGACCGCGCGCTGACCTCAAAAGCAGAGGGTAGTTGATAGTAGGAGATATTAGGCGAACAAACATCGAGTTAATTCAATTGTCGATTACCTATCCTCGGCTATCCTCCGAGAAGATGATCGGATTACGGAACCGTAATCGACTTGGCAAAAAGTAGCAGCTTTTTCACTCGATATCCTTTTCTTTTACACATCGATTCGATAAAACTTTGCCGACCTTTAATCGGCTCGTATAATTGAACGTTTCATGGAAAAGAGACACCGCGTTTCAACTGGCATTTCGTCGATTGTTCCGATCTTTCGACGACTGGTTAAAGAAAACTTGTTCCGACATTGATTACAGAGAGTTCAGCCACAATCCTGATACCGAAGAAGGATTCGGAGACCATAAATCTGATACCGTCGTCCCCGGTGCGGCTCGAGGACCCACTGACGATCGATCAATCCCAGAAAAATAGTCTGATCCGTCACACCTGAGCCTGGAACACCACTTTGTCGACGTTAACGATGAAATCGTCCTGCTGGTTTCAGCTCCCCGTTCGCGTTAAGCCTCCTCCAGGAGGAACTACCCTCTCGTTCCCAATGAATTATTTATCCTCGCGAAATGATTCACGATCAAATGATTTATCCTCGCGCGTTCGCATAATCGTAAACCTCCGAGTACTCGACTACTTGTATTCGTCGCGTCCGCCAAACAGATCTTGGCCAGTTTCTCCATAAAGTTACACGTTCCTTTCTTTTCGTTGGAAATTGCGATCGTTCGGGGATTGTATATTGGTTACACGGTTTACTTGGATGGTACTGGTACCTTGAATAAAGACGAGAGACAACAGACAATAACACGTGCTTGGAATACTTTCTAGTTCTAATCTCTACTCGTGCGGAAACGTTTACGTAGTTCGGAAATAAAACAAATCGATTACATAGCTACTCTGAAATTTTCTTTGGATCATTATGACACGTTCAACGGCCAAGCAAGAGGAAATGATCGGAAATCGAATCGAATATTTCCAACGGAAAGAAACGAACGCTTTTACCGTAATGAGTGTTATCGAAACGGCCGTAAAAACGATCGAAAGTTGCGAGACGACGTAGCAACGTTCCAATATGGAAGGACGTTTTGTTCTTTCACAAGAGTGAAAAGAAACTTGCTACCTGAGCCGACGTGTCATCGGGAATATCGTTCTATGGCGTCGCGTCGCGTTCCAGAGGAAATCGGAAAAGTTGCGCTTGATTGATGCGGCGCGCCAAGCAAATAGAGGCAGGAACTTTCCCGATTAACGCGGGACGCGAATAAGCGCTCGCGCGAGCATCGATCAATATCGACTAACGAGTCGATCGTTAAAGCCGACTAATGAACACCGATCCTCCGAAGATGGACGTTTCAGCGGCTCGGGAACAACTATACTCCATCTGAATCTATCTAGTTCCTCCGCTATTCTTAAGTGCGCCCCGAGCAAAGGACCAGTTACCGACTGTTTTCTTCCCGATCGAGCCAGCTCGGTTCCCTCGACTGCGCTCGCGCTGCGACTCCGGTTTCGTTCCGTTTTCGAGCTGAATCGTTAACTACAGTTTACTTTATTCGACGCTATTACAAAGAATGGATCAGTCGATTTTGCTGAAAACTATTCGATCGCGTATCGTTATGTTCGCTTGGACACTCGAAGCGCCGAACCTGTTAGAAGCGACGTCAACCGAGGAGTTGCCTATCCATTTGTTCTTTCGGTGGATCCATAGCTTTAGGATACAGCTGCCCGATTTCTCCGAGGCTGTTGACTGATTCGTTCGTTCAGTGCGACCGACGAGCGTGATCAACCGTATTTTTCTATTGGAGATTTTCGGACGGAGGCCGAGGTATTTGAAACTGATCCGTTTCGCGTCGGAAATCGGTGCTTCCCTTCTTGATTCCCTTCTCGGATCGTTCGAACCGAGACTCTGTACATATTATTGTAAATTCGATCGTGTTACCAGTACCTGTTTGTATAGATTCCGAAGAGGACTTTTAAAAGGCTGTTTAAAGATTTTCAATAAATCATTCGTGTGGTTTTCTAAATAAGAGCTTGATTATTTCTCGACGATTCGTCATCGGCTAATTGATAATCGGAAAAAGACTCGATTCTTTCCTGAGAAAGAAACAATTCGAGAGGGCTCGCGAAGCTTTCGAGACTTGGTCTTTTAATTAAAAAATCCTACGATGAGAATGTAATTTTGCAAAGTGCTTTTTAATCCGGCTTAATTCCTCCGCTCGTACGTTAAACGACCTTCCGGTCCGACTGTCCTAAAGTAACGTTGAAATCTTCAAATATCCGCTGCGTATGCGGCTGCCAGTAACGTCATAGCGTACGTGCATGCTAATTGGACAGTCGAACGGTAAACATATAACGATGCCAGTGGAACAATTAAATTTCGAAACCGGTAGAAACCGAGGCGTGTCATCGCGCCGAGGCTTTTGTTTTCTAACGATCGAAACATAAACCTCGTTTGTTTGCTTTCTATCGTTCGATAGTTTACCCGGCAATGTGTATTACCCGTCGCGTGTCGTTGAAATATCAAATATGAACAGTCTCGAAGCTATGCTAAATAACACACATGCGAGTAGGACGAGAATATTTTCTGAAACTTGAACATTTTACTTTGACATCGAACACCGCTTTCTAGCTCTTTCCAGTGGCAAACCGAGCATTGCTCTTGGAACGTTTAATGCTCCTAAGTGTTCACTTCTAGAAGTAGAATTAGTTTTTAAACTCACCGCAAATATAGTATAGAGAGATCTCTACCGGGAACATCGAGAAGAAACAGCCAAAAGACATTCCAAGTTTCAACAACGACACTGCCCAAGAAACCTCATCCGTTGTCATCTTTATGAACGAGTCTTCGAACATCAGTGTTCGGTATCATCGGGGACGTCCATTCCAGAAGCATTTGATTAGTAAACCGGGACTGCTTTAGCTTGAATTTTGTTAACTGTGCACACGAATAGCCAATTGACTGGAAAAAAAGTAAATTTCAATAGATTTTTCCATTATTATCACCATCATCGTCGTCATCATCGACAGCTTACTGTGCGGCAGAGACTAATAATCGCCCGGAAAATAGCACGTCGATAATATAACTGGATTAAAGTTTCCTTTTAGCCTGGTTTATTTCTGAGAAAATTACGTTTCACTCTCAACCATGCTGCTATTCAATGGGAGTTGACTGACGCGTCTGCTCATTACGCGCCGTATCTACTAAAACGCGGCCGAATGTACACAAGTGTCGTATAAATTTTCAAATTTAATATCCGTATCGAATCATTTCTTCATTGGAAACGCGAACAGCTGACAATGAAATGTTCCCCATCGAAATTCCTAATGAAATATTTATTCTGCCGTTTCAATGATTAATTACGATTGCAATTTCAGAGATGCTGAAATATCGGCGAAAGACTTCTTTCGAATTCGAAGAGGAAATAAAATGAACGTTCCAAGGTATTGTCGTTTATTACTATCATCGAAACCTGCAATGTCCAACCCGCTGCGAATCTATTTGCGTGCTAACGCGGAAACTCTAATCGTTTCTTTGCATTAGCTTTCGAGATCGTGTCAGATTCGTTTCCGAGAAGGCTGTAACCGCGTCGGACACGTGGGACGCGCAACACAAGAGCCGGCGTGTGTGTTTATTCGTATGCAGTTTGCATGGCAGATAACGGCATTGATTACCTGATTGTTAATTAATACGAGCTGCAAGCAACCGGTTTCTCGTTTTCCATCGTTGAACGGTAATTCCATTACGTTCAAATTTGCTCGGCGATATCTTCCACCGTTTCATCGCGACGCGTATCGATAAATCGAATGTTCCTATCAATCTACAATAAATAAATGAACGATAACGAAAACAGCATCTTCCGTGTCGATTGTGTACAAGAACTTCCTTTCGAAGCCCTTGCCAATTAGAGTGTATTGTAAGAGAAGTTCGGAAGGGTCAGGAAAAATACACTTGCGTGATAATCATTTGGTTTATTAGAAACGATCGATGATCGACTCGGAATGCCTTAAAAAGATACGCAAATGATTTCCGAAAGGAGAAATTGACGAATAAATTCCCATAATACTGTCGTTTCTACTTTATACGAGACAACGGTGTTCCAGACCTCAGGAACGTCACCGTAATCCTGGTAAACAACGGTCCACGGAAGCATTTGTCAAACGCATGAGTTGCCCATTCATTCCAGGGCGCAGACATTAAGGACTATGGCGTGCTTTCGATTCTCGACGCGTACTCGACGTGAAACGAGACAAAGAAATATGGAAATCCCGTAACCCATTTCCCGAAAACCGAGCGAACATTTCAAAAATCTCTTCTTTTTCCATCATTCTCCCTTTGTCGTTTCTACAACGTTCGATTCGATTCAAAGTGAATTGATCCACTGTCGTTGGCGTTTTGTGCACTGTTTATAGACTGCAGCCGTATAAGAACGATGGTTTCGTAACCGTACATCCCTGTTGGACCGTGATCGCGTTCCACGTAATACGTATACGCGTGTAGAATATAATCAGTGGCAGTAGTGACGGCTTACACGGGATCAGCGTCAGTAGTAACGAGCTGCACGGATCAGCCAGTGGTTCGCGCAATCCAGCATATCGCGTCAGTGTTATTATCTCGGTTATCTATTTCTATTTCCGTTTCTATTCGACGAGACACGAGTGTATTCGTCAGCGAGCTTCAGCTTTATAAAAGCTTTTGAAAGGCAACAAACCGATCGAAATGCCCCAATATATGCAACACCTTGAACATTTCACGTATCGCCTATCGGTTCCGTTCGACCGTACACCGAACAGAAATCCTCGAAAGAGAGGGAGCCTCAAAATATTTGTTCTCCGTGCAACTGGTTCTGCACTTCCTGCAACGTCTTGTGCCGCGTCTCGGGCACGTAACACTTGACGAAACCGATGCCCACGAAACTGACCGCGGAGAACACCCAGAACGCGACATGCTTGCCGAATTGCGCGGCGATGCTCGGGTAGCCGAGCGTCACGGTGAACGCGAATACGTTCGTGCACATTATCATCAGCATGCTGCCGAGGGCTTTCACGTTCGTCGGGAACACTTCGCTCATCATGGTGAACGGAAGCGCGGCCAGTCCGACGGCGTACGTCACTATGTAAAGAATCGTCGCTATCGCTGGCAGCCAAACGATCCTGTCAACGTTCGCCCCTGAGTGCTGGTAGTAAAAGAACACGCCGACCAGCGTGGTCGACACGAATGTACCGCACATGGAGGTGGTCAGCAAGGTCCGTCTGCCGAAACTGTCGACCATCGCAGCGCTGAGAAAAGCGCACGTAAACTGCACGACGCCCAGTATCATCGTTACGTATTTACCCTCGAAGCTGTTGTTCGTCGCGTTGAAGATCAGCTCCGCGTACGAGAGGATGGCCATGCTGCCGCTCCACTGTTGGATCAGAGCAAGGCAGGCGACCACTATCAGAGCCCTGGAGAAACGATTCTTTGTATTGCCAGCTTATTATTATTTAGTCGGAGCTCGGGCAGCTCTCCGAGTCCATAGAACCTTCGGCACGATCGACTCACTTGCGATTGCCGGAAACGGTCAGCAGCTCTCTTAGTCCAGTATCGTTCGCCAGATCTATTTTCACAGACTTCTCTATGATCGACGCTTCTTCGGCCACGTTCGCGGTTCCTCTCAATCGGGCAAGAGTTTCGATCGCCTGTTGACGTTTACCGCGACGCATCAAATGATAAGGCGACTCTGGTAGCCAGACTATACTCGACACGGAGACAATCGGCAGCGTCAGCGACACGAGAGCGAGATTTCTCACGGACAGGAACGGACCTATCGTCCACCCAATGAGTACGCCGAGCTTCGCTGCCGCTGTCAACGCGGACGTCAAGATCCCCCGTATACGAGCTGGCGAGATCTCGCCAACGTACATCGTAGTGCACACGTAGCCGGAACCGGTGCTCAGGCCACAGGCGAGCCTCGCGATGTACAACTCCTGAGTAAAAGAAAAGAGCAGCTCTGTTTCGAAAAGATGTGAACGTCCGGAAATGTTTCAACGAGACGTAGAATTAGATTGTTGGAAGTTACCCAAACGGATGAGGCGAAGCCGATCATAAGCCACGCTACTATTTCTGGCACAGCTGTAAGAAGCACGGTCCACTTCCTGCCGATTTTGTTGATAACGCAAGAGCATAGTAAACAACCGAGCATTGCACCCAACATTTGGCACGACGTGACCCACGTAGCCTCTTCCGGCGTCAGGGGCACCGGGCTGTCTTTCCCTTGAAGCAGAGGCAACGACGGCGACGACCAACCGAAGAATTCGCCATACGACATCATCGCCAAACAATCTGAGGATCAAACACACCATTCTTTCCATTATAATCTTACTCTAAACAGACTGTCCGAGTTCATTCGGAAGAAAGAGATGGCAACGAACGCGTCGAGTAGCAAGAACAATGTGTACATCTACAGATACGCCACGATAAGAATCTACTCGAATGAACTTACTAGCAGCAGCAGCTAAATACACTTTCTTCATTGCTCCGACAGATTGATCGCGAGGTAGACGAATGATCGAGGCAAAGAACGAGACAACGGAATCGAGCAATCGGACGGAATGTTGTCTAGATAGTGAGTATCGTGAGAATTATATGTAAGATAGTCTCGATCGTTAAATGAATTTATCGTTATCAAACGGTATATCTTTAATTACGGCACGACAAGATCAAAACAAACACCTGAATTGTAAACGACTCGAAGAATCGAAGATTTAATAGAAGAACGGTAGGTCTAATGAACTACATTGATCCAACTAAATTAGCCGATAAAATTAGCCGATAACATATTACGCGACTCATAGTAGATAAGTCTACGAAAGAAGAAGGAAAATAAGGAATCGTGAATACAGGCCAAGAATGGACAAGCATCGATGATGAATTTTATTATTTCGAACTGTACTTTAATAAGTCTTTCACACTCGGTCTACATTGTAGTTACGGTTAATGTAACATAAATAAAACACGAATAAAAACCAGAAGCACCACACACGTTATAAATAATTTCATGAATGCCAACAATACGATTGTGCAGTAAAATATTCGTTTGAACGTTCGCTTCTTTTCGTCCTGTGTGTCCGCGTACTACTCTCGTGCTCTCTTTGTGCCATTTTCCATAGCGATGAATATCATTAAATGAACAATAAATAAACGATGTTACATGAATAATTTGTTCACGTGAAACGTCTAGGAGCATTTACAAATCTATAAGACCTAACGAATACTGTACAATACAGCGTTCCTTGAGTTATTATAAATTAAGGTGGCTGATGTAATCGTCTCGTTTCAATACTGAGCTAAGAAAATTAACATTATCAATTTGACAGTATAAATTTATCACAGATTCGTAATGCTTGGAGTGTTTTAAATTGTAACTATGATTAACATACATCTATTTACAATAATAGCGACTATCAAACTTACTCCTCTTCTCTTGTTTACCGCGTTCTTTTCCGTTTAACGCTAAAATATGTACGCCTAACGCAGAGTCGAAAAAGTAGTCGAATTTTAACTATTCAACGTGTTCGTCCAGAACCAGAAATGCGGTTTGTCAAGTAAGTTATGAATTTATGTACAACACATGCTGCGTTTATCGTATGCTTTCGATGAAGCGAGGATAAGCTTTAAGGGAAGGAGCGAATTTCAACGTGCAGTAACGTTCCAATAAATAGCCCGTATTCTCTCACGCGACAAACAGCATTAACAACATGGAAAATCAATGGTTCTTAAATTCACGGTATTTTCAATGTTGGCCTAAATACTCGTTTTCTGTCTGTTTGTTTGCTCGTTTGCTTGTTTGCTTGTAAACATAGCCGACTATATTACGTTTCTTATCGAGTATCGAGCTCATCTTCTTTCGTTAGAACCTCTTAATACAGTTTTCGATAACAACCTTGTCTTTTCTTTCTTTCTTTCCGATTCTACGTTCACTTTGAAAAGAAAAGAAAGAAAAGAAAAAAAAGAAAGAAAAGATCTCATCGTGTTATTCTTTCAAGGAAACGAATAATATGAAAGTTTGATGAAAATTCAGTGACTGTACTTGACAATACTTTAATGCAGTATTCACCGACCTGTAGTATAATTTTTAACACGTTACGCAAAACGTTGAGAACCCTTACGAAATGTACACTCATATATAAACCTACGTACACAAAATGGTAGAATACAAGGTGTATCGCCTAAGATGTTACAAGACATCCGTTTGTACAAACTGCTACAGATAGAAATAAAAATTCTTTTTCTTTACACAATCCTTTCAGACTCCGCTTCTGTCTACGAATAATGGCAATCATTCTCCTCCCTTTGCATCTCGTTTGATAATGTAAAATCTAAAAAGAATTTACCATTACATTCGTTACCATTAATAATGCGCAACACATTATGCGGTATGCCGTGTTGCACGATATCGTATCTCGGAAAATAAAATTCGATCTACAGTAACATACATATTAATTTGCACAAAATACTGTTTTCGGGGATGCTGAACTCGCACACCAATCGAGGCAACAGCACTGCTATTACAAAGGAACCGTATTTTCCCTTCCATACCTTCGCGTTCGCCAAGTTTCCAAGGAACATGCATTACAAATTCACCTGGAACTTGGATGTTTATAATAAAAAATGAGAAAGAAAAAGAAAAAGAAGAAGAAAAAGAAGAAGAAAAAGAAGAAGAAAAAGAAAAAGAAAAAGAAAAGAATAAAGATAAAGATACAGATAAAGAAAACACCGTGTTATTTAAATATTAAATGAATCATCTAATAGAGGAAACGACTCGCGGGCATGTTAACCGCGCCTCGACAGCTACTAGGAGGAGGATTCTCGTCGTCGGAATTTTCATTTCTTCGTAACAATACGGAGCTCTGTCGACCATGTTGAGATTTCTCGGCTTGATGCCTCAACTCCTCGATGTAGGCTGTGGTATCGTTTGCCACCAGTCCCTGCAACTGTTTGCTCAACGTCGACAGTTCCGGTTTATCTTCATCGTAAATACCGTCGAACGGGACACACTTCTCGTAAAATAATATATATGGCGTATCAGGTGGTTTCAAGTCTTTAAAGTCGTTAAGGGTAGTTTGTGAAACATAACTGTCGTTAAATTTGTACCAGTTCTGTTTCGAATCGCGCGCGTATGTGAAATAATGACCGTAATCCATACTGTAACCAGAGTGTACAACCGCGGCGTATAATTGGTACGTTTCGGTGGTCGTACACAGTGGTGTCGATATCGGTAACTGTATAGTCTCGTTATACATTACTTTGTGCCGAAGTTTCGTTCGTAACCTGGTATTAAAATCGTAACGGAAATGCTTCAATATCAAAATCAAATAAGTTGGCGTATGCAAAATTTTGATAATTCTTTGTGCATCGCACAATTTCATGCACTTGTCGCATCGGTACTTGTTCTCGCCGGTCAGCTTCTCCGGCGTTAAATAATAATTAATAAGATCTTGTACGGAGACTTCTTGATTCTCTTGTATCTCTTCCGGAAAGCACAGCTGTAAGTCTCGAAACTTGTCCGTATTATGAGAACTAGTATCACACTGTGCACACTGGTAAGTAATTTTACATTTCCCTCCTAGAACTCTGTGCACCAGAGGTACTTGTGTACTCGTATCTTCTCCGCCTACAGACTGTATTCCGCTGTCTGTAGAGTCCGAATGAGAGTCGCTAAGTTGCTGTGTTTGTGCCAAATCTTCTCCTGCAAGATAACGTTTCACAATTCGAAAATTCGCTCGATACGTAACTATGGAACAGTTCTGGCGTAAAAGAGTAACCGATATTTCTTACCTTCCGTAAAATCAGCCAACGATTGTGTTTTCCTTTCTAACGCTATACTTCCAGTTAAATCTTCTTCGGTTGTCCAACGCTTAATAGACCCTCCATCTTCGTTCATTAACGAGATGTCGGTTATTTCCTTGTCATCCTTATACTTCAGATTAGAATCATTCGCTTCGCAACTTATACTAGCAGATTTTTCTTGTTCGTGCAACAGATCCAACAGATGACTGTTAACATAAATAAATTAGTTGATACATACAACACGATATCTGATCCATAAAGCTGATATAGAAAACAATTGGAAGATGTAATTATTTCTTGCCGGTAAGACAATCTACGGTATAAGCGGTAAAGTAAACAGAAATACGCATTATAATTGTAATATATTAACCAGAGAAATTCTGAACTATCTTGCTGTTGTCCTGGTAGAAAATAAGCTGGCCGGGAGGCTAGGAGAATCTCGGTAGGCGCCAATGAAATTCTTTTCGAGTATAATAAAAGAGTAAACAATTTTTGTAATTTTTTAAGTACAACATGGTCGTTAACATTGTTCGAAGGCTTGTACATTAATACTTCGTAACAAAACTGTCTGGTCATTAATAATGCTTGCAGTACGCTATTCATATAACATGTGTTCCCAAGATTTGAAAGCCCAACTTTTCCAGAGTGTGGTTTCGGCGATTCGATAACTGGCTCGATCTCTTCCGTTTCGTTAACCCAAACGTGATCGTTTAGTATCTCTTTAACAATATGCATTCTAGGTTGTACAGGGAAACTGTTTTCTATATTACTGTACGAACATTGACCTGGGAACCTTAATATATGCACTTTGAAAATATCGACCAAGTTTTGCACGCATGTTTTGCTCGACTCTGAATCCTCTTTCATTAAAAATGTCAAGACTCTTTGTATATTTCTCTCTGTAGCTCGAAATAATACGGGAGATCCTTGTCTTTTCAAAATATGAAATACAACTTCGGATGCATTCTGGCGAATCACAGACACCAGCAACGCGTGAAACATAACATCGATAGTTGCCTTTGTGACCTCGATGAGTACAGAATATTTACGTTGTTTCTCTAAACCAAGTATAAATTTCATAATCCATATGCTAAGTCGATCGCCTCTCCATTTTGGAAGCCAATTACACAATGTTTTCAAAGCATGGGCTAATTGCGCATCGGAATGCGATTCAGAAAGAATCCAATTTACAGCTTGAGGTATAATAGATAGTTCTACTAGCTGTAATATAGCTGCCAGGCCAGGGCCAGGATCTTGTTTACGTTTAGTATCCGATATAATTCTATATAATGTCTGGAGACATATAAAAATTAAGTAATTGCTTTCAACGTTTTTAGACTGTGTTTGTACTGTTTTTAGAAAGTTTTGAACTTTGGTTGCATTGTCGGTAAATTCTGAAATCTCTTTCGGATCGGGCGGCATTGAGAATCCGGACAAACTTATGACAATCGCCTCACAGAGGTTAGAGTGATTTGCAGTCTCCGGCAGATACACATTGTATTCCATTAACGCCTGAAGTATCATCGTTAAATCGGACATGTATCTGATTTCTGTGTTCCTTATCATCACTGCAATATCATTGGAAATCGGATTAACGGAAAATGTTTTCTCGGGCAGGTATTTCGCGAACCATGCCATAATTCCTGGAACTTCGTGTACATTTAGTATCTGATCATTGAGCATTTCTCTCAAGATACTTTCGTAATTGCTCAGTTTCCTGTATGCTGGCTCACTTTCTAATTTTTTAAGTTTGGTCCATCCTTCAGTAACCTCTGCATCTTTGCCAATCACTATTAAATTTAAACATTGTTTAATGTCGTACCGAAGAATTTGTTCAGTATCCATTGTTCAGGGATTATCACTTGCACGTCACCTTACACTATTTCTTTTACAATTTTTAATTACAATTATTATTAACCTCAACCGAGAATGACTTTCACGAAAATCTAAATGACTTCATGGTTCTAGAGAAATAAAAAAAAAAAACAGTTGTCAACTTACAAATGAAAAAAGTACCTATGCATTCGATGTAATGTTAAAGGTCGTCTTCCATTGAAACGACTGATGCGACTGAATCGCCTTGTTACCAGAGTTCACGATTATTCGTTGATACCGAATCGTTGATATTGAATTACACTTCATTGATACACATTTTTATGATTGGATAACTTTCAAAACAAGTTTAAATAATCATTGTCAACGTAAGATGGCGTTACAATTTTGATTGATAACTTGAAAAATCTTAAAGCGAGTCGAACAGCTATGCGCTTATACACCGCATCTTTCCCCTGTTTCTTTACTTTGTTCGCACCGACGTTTCTTTAGGGGAAATTCTATCGGGTGGTGTACTAGGAACATGAAACTCTGTAACGTTGGCCAAACTACAGGCTGTTTCGTTGGTTTCGACACAAGTCGCACGGCTACGGGACGGCCAAGAATAGCAAAGAGCACGCGAATCTAGCCGCCCTGTAACCGAGTCTGGTGAAGGCGACCGACCGCTCCCTCCGTGGTCCGTCAGAACAACCGACTATTTAACGTAAAATCATTTTCGTCGTGGAACACACGCGATCCGTGTTTGTATTCGTATATGGAGTTAAGGAGCGGAAAACGACCGTTTCAGCGTGTCGAATCACGCAAAGTGAACTGAATGGTGTATGTAGTGGCCTCGGTGAAGTAAGAAGACCCAAAAAACGCGAAGAGAGGGAGAGAGAGGGAGAGAGAGAGAGAGAGAGAGAGAGAGAGAGAGAGAGAGAGAGAGAGAGAGAGAGAGAGAGAGAGAGAGAGAGAGAGAGAGAAAGAGAGAGAGAGTGAGAGAAAGAGTGAGAGAGAGAGAGAGAGAGTGAGAAAGAAAGAAGAGAAGAGAGGAGAGAGCGTAGAAAGAAGATAGGCGAAAGAGAAGAAGAGACCGTGCGAAGTGGTTAGAAATTTCTACGAGTGCGATCGTATTTTGTGGGCAATGTCTGCTGTCGAGAGTCGTTCGAGCTCGGCCCTGTTTAAGAGGGCTGAACAGCTCAAACGTTGGGAACTATCCGAGACGAACCGTGAACCGGCCCTACCACGTCAAGTCGCGCGCAAGATTAAATTTTCCGCGGATTGCGTGTTCCTGGCAGCGTGTGCAGCAGGCGACAAGGAGGAGGTCGTACGTTTACTCCAAAAGGGGGCGGATATTAACACCGGAAACGTCGACGGTCTCACGGCGTTACACCAGGTACGATCCTCCTCTTTGGATTTCTCTCTCTCTCTCTCTCTCTCTCTCTCTCTTTCTCTCTCTCCTATTCCTCCTCTCCCTCCTCTTTGGATCTCTCTCTTCTCTCCCTCCTCTTTGAGTCTCTCTCTCTCTTCTCTCCTTCCTCTTTGGGTCTCTCTCTTTCTCTCTCGTACTTTTGTTTATATACCGCAATCTCCGATATACATCTCTATCTATACAACGCGCACGCAACAACTTCCGACCGAGTTTTCCCAGACTTCGCTTTATCCCCTATGTTTTTCTTCCTTTCGATCGTAAATTCTTATCTCAAGATGGCTACTACATAACACACTCCAGCTGTCTAATTTAAGTGCGATCGGTAACAAACTTTTCCTCCTGTACTATCGATGTCACGCATTTAACTCGCCGATGATAGACCGGCACACCGCCAGCTCGTGAACACACGATTCTAACTCACCCCGGGGTTCGTCCTCGGTGGCAAAATTTTTGTTGATCAATGACACTGGGAATCGTCGAGCAACCGATATCGATGATCGGCGATCTTTTATTAACAATAGGAATCTATCAATGTATTTAATGATATCCAATAAAAACACTTGTGTAATTCTGGATCATTGTAAAATAAGAAATCTGAATTGATAGTTTCATTTATTCAGCTTTTCGATATATCATAACGTTGAATAATTGTTTAACGATTTAGTCGTTTTATTAAAGTCGTTTGTTTGTGTGAATAATGATCACTGAAGTATACCTTTAATGTACAACATCGTCTTGTTGATTTTGCATAGACAAATGTGTTCACAAATTTGAATTGACTCTAGGATTAACTTTAGACATGGTAAAAGAATAGTTAAGTTGAGAAGGAATTAATGCAATCAAGTTTTAAATGCCTATCAAGAAGTCGCGCATTTGTTTCCTCTGATAACAGCTCTAATATAATATTATCCTTCTTTAATTATCCATGACTGCTAAAAAAAATACAAAAATCTAATGAGTACTAATTAACGTACTTTTAATTTATTATAAAATTCTTTGATCTTTCTGGTACTTTTAAATTAATTAATGCCCAAATTGGATGTTTAAATGCTTCTTATAATTTTTAATCGCAGTTTGTTTCAATTATTATTATTATTATTTATATTGTGAACATGATACAATATAAATTATTAATAATTTATTGCAGTATTTATTTAACTTTAATAATATAAATTTCATGTTGGATTAAAATCTCTATGAACTTTATAGATTACTTATTACGTTCTCATATTGTTTTCAGTTTATAAAAACCTTTATGATACGCAACTGAATTACCATTATTAAGATAATAATCTTTCAAAGCATTAAATATATTGTTTTCTATAAATAATACAAGGTTTGTCATAATACTTAAACTATTGACACTACTAAAATAGGTTGAAGTTAGGATAAGACTTAAAATAGCTCTGTAAAAGACGTCCAATTTGGTAGTAGCTCAAAGTATAAAAATATTTGAGTCCCCTGCAAAAATAATGGTAACCGCTCTTTTATCTTACGATTACCAACTTATTTACGGTTATTAACTTATGTATAGTTATATACAGTTTATACAATTATATAAATGTAATCTATATAATTGTATAAAAAATATATATATTTAGTCAAATCGTAGCACATTTATTTATGAAAATTTCAATGTCTATGATATAAGAAAATAATTATATTTATTATTTATTTGAAGATAAAACAAAGGGGAAAGTATCGGTATTTGTGAAAATTTATATTTTCTTTGTTATTTCCAATTGACATATATATTAAATACAAATTAAAAGTTATTCAACTGTCATGTTCATGAATGAATTCCACTGTAGTTACGTAATTGCTGAAAACCATCCAAATCATTCATAAAATGCTTATAATCTCTGTTCAACGGGAAAGTGATATATTTAAAAAATTTCTATACATTGAATTTTACATTAAATCTGTCCTATTTGTTACTGTTATTTAAGTGAAGAGGAAGTTTAGGCATTTCATGGATTTGCGAAAATAGAATGTGAAAATACATCAGGCATCAAATGCTATTTATAGTTCTCTGTTAGAAGTCAGACGCTGCAGTATCTGTATTCTATGTGTCCTCTGTCTTAAAATGTTATTATATGTAACATCCTTTTTAATTTAGTTGAAAAGTTTCCCTCAGAATATTCTTTGTATAAATTTCCAATTTATACACTAAAAATTATGAAATAAGTAAACATTTTAATGTTTCTAATGTTCTCATAATCGTGTTCATTAAATATTTGAGAAACATGTATTTTTGAATTTTAATTAGAGTTTCCCAGAAAATATATTAATCTCCAGGCACAACATTTATTAATGTTTCAATGTTGTACAGCAACATGGTAGAAGCATGAATAAGACTTTATCTTTTATCAGCACTTAAATATATCCTCCATGACTGTTCATCCTTATAAATCTTGACCTATCTCTTAATTAACACATGATTATTTTGTATTTCGTATTATTTAATTTTTTAAACAATTATATCTTACAATTGAAAAGAATTATATTTTAATTGTAGGCATGTATCAATGATGATTTGGACATGGTCGAATTTTTAGTAGAAAAGGGAGCCGATATCAATTGTGGTGATAACGAAGGATGGACACCACTACATGCAACTGCATCTTGTGGACATATATCAATTGCTAAGTTAGCATTTACTTTTAATTGCACTTTGCACTAAGCATTAACTTTTAGAAAAGCTTTTAAACGAACAAATGCATTTTATAGATATTTAATAGAGAAAGGATGTAACTTGGCAGCAGTTAACAATGACGGCGAATTGGTTCTTGACATTGCGCAAAGCAACGAGATGGAAGACATGTTACAGCAACACATAAAAGAAGCTGGTTTGTATTGCTTGTTACTTTGTATAAGAAGTATATGTAACAATTATGTCACAATTACATATTCTTTAATTCTAACTACCTTCTCACAGGCATAGATTGTGATCATGCTAGAAGCGAAGAAGAGAGGTCAATGTTAAATGATGCTAGGGCATGGCGATCGGGAGCAACGGGCAAAGATTCTGTTCATCCTAAAACAGGAGCTACCGCACTGCATGTTGCCTCTGCTAAGGGCTATATTAAAGTTATGAAGTATGACCAATTGAATTCTACTAATTTCAATTACTAACATGTAATAAAGTGGATATAACCGGTGTAATTTTTATGCATTATTTATTACATTTAAAATTGAAATTTTCCAGCATTTTACTGCAGGCTAAATGTGATGTTAACGCTCAAGATTTCGATGGTTGGACGCCCCTGCATGCTGCAGCGCATTGGGGTCAATTGAAAGCCTGTGAACTTTTAGTGGAAAATTTCTGTAATATGGACATTAAGAACTATGCTGTAAGAGTAATATTCTTTCATTTCTTTCCTCTTTTTTTTTTAACAAAAAGATATTATCTCATTCACAGTTTTACATTAATAGGATCAAACTGCGTTTGACATCGCTGACACGGATATATTATCAGCCTTAGAAAAATTGAGAGAGAAGCAAAAACTTATGATGAAAGATCATCCACAAATTATTAATAAAAAGCAGCCGTCTGTACCAAAGAAACGGTTCGTGAAAATAAATAATTATTTTCAGTTCGTACAAAAAAATATCTTTTACTTATTGTCACTTGTTATGATGTAGTGTATCAATGAGTAATGAGAATACAATAACAACACAAGAATCTGTGGAAACCTTTGAAGAAGAAACACCAAATAAAGTTAAAAAAGTCGAATTAGAAATTCAGTCCGATAAGGAAGATTCTAGTACTGGAACAAACAGTGATGTTGGTATGTTCATCATTTGTGTTAATTATTACTGTGTTTGGCAGTTTGCATGTTCACATTGAAATATTTTGATGAATTATTTAATTACGATACTAAATGGTAATGAACTTTTAAGCTTATGTGTGTATACAGAATGTTCCAAAGGTATTGCCATACAGTTGGAGCATATTAAAAGAACATTCGTAGTATTAACAATTTCATTTCCGATGCAACAATTTTGTAATTAATACTCGAGTAATACTGCCAGAACACTCTGCGAATTAGAAGTGAACAAGAATACATGGTAGTATTTCTCAATCATTTCTTTGTACCATTTTTGTGGCTATATTTATTACAAAGACACCTTAACGGTGTTACACTGAAACGAACAATTTCTTTAAATTTATCTACGAATGATTGGGAAATGCCGAATTAGGTAGAAATATTTGTTCCTTTTATAGAATGTATTACACACTGTTCAGTTTCGCAAGTCTATTTTACTTACCTTAACAGCGATTTGTATTTCTTGTAACAATGCTGCATGGACAGAAGCGACACGTGAAACAGATATGGAAGAGAGTGATGGTGAAGGTGAATCTGAGACTAGCTCAGAATCACATTCTTCCACTTACTCCAATCAATCTGATAAGTCTAACGAATCAAACCACTCTTCATGTCTTACAGATGATGGTGAGTTTTGTCTGTAAGACTATTTTTACATTATTAAAATTAAACTTCAGTTGCATGTGTTTATAAGATAGATTTATCTTATCTCTCTTTATTCTCTCGCACAATAAAAGTGATCTTTCCTGACTTGAAAACAAACTTCTCTACTGTATAAATAAACGATTAATTAATTCTCTTCTGTCCCGATTTCCCAGTGAAAGTAAATACTAAATTTATTATGTTCATTTACGTTTACAGAGAAGAAAAATAGAGCGAATAGGGAAGAAACGAGCCAGAATAATTCATCTCCTACCGACACTAATAAAGTTCCTAATCAGGTAACACGATAATAAAGACTCTATTGACGTGCATCGTAAGTGGTTAAAACTAGATTACAGGATTCCTTTAATTGTCCAGGCTCCCATAATGCCTCCGAAACAACAGACTGATAATAATGAAGAGGGAGTAATACCATCGTGGCGGCGTTCAGGCTCTTTCAGAAATAGGATACAAACTACAGACGCAACAAATTCTTTATCGACGAGTAAGTCGTTCGTTCGTAAAACATGTAATTATTTTCACGTAATTATATAGCAGTGATTCAACTAGTTTCTCGTTTGCAAGCAGAACCTGAAGAAAAAGAGAAAAATATGAAGTCACCGACCATATCGAATAAAGTGAATACCGAGCCTGATGTGGTATTAACTAGAACACATAGTTTTGAAACAGATGAAAAGTGAGTTGAAACCACATTTCACGTGTATGTATCGTTTTCGTAGTATTCAAAATTTTGCCATTTCATTTATTACGACGTGTACGAAATTCTTTGATTTTTCGACATAACTGTTTTTTCTTTTATATTATGATTAATGTTCTATGGCGGGAACATTTGCGAGTTAAAAAAAGTTCAAAGATTTAGCGTAGAATATTGTCAAGCTTTATGCGTCTAGAGAAAAATTAGTGTAGTTGTATGCATGGCATGATGCATGTTATGCAGGTTCTATGAGCAGTACTTGGCATTACGAGCTCGCATCAAGGCGCTTTCCTGCCCTACTCTCCATTGCTGCAACGCAGCTACTCCTACTCACACCAATACTACGACTCGCTCTGCATCTCTACGCGAAACCCACAGGTGCGCACGTTTCGTACGTGGTATATATTAATGCTTTCAATAGGTATCAGTATTTTAATAGTAACTATACATACAAAAGAGAAAGAGAGAGAGAGAGAGAGAGAGAGAGAGAGAGAGAGAGAGAGAGAGACAGAGAGAGAGAGAGAGAGAGACAGAGAGAGAGAGAGACAGAGAGAGAGAGAGAGACAGAGAGACAGACAGAGAGAGAGAGAGAGAGACAGAGAGAGACAGAAAGACAGAGAGACTGGTCACTGAAATTTTATTCAACTACTATAATTAAAACTCCACAAATTGTAATTTACACAAGAGCTATTCTAGAATTTGTGGGCTAAATCACGGATATGTGTAACTTTCAGAAATCATTTTGTTCATTTTGTTCATTTTAACCTCGGAACAAACTCTTAGGATCAGTGTATCTTTTTCAATTATTATCTATCATTCGAATAAGAAACAAATCTATTCAAACAGATTTATCTACAAAGGGAATAATTTCAAGATAATAGAGGTGAATCTGTTGTTTCATCTCGATCATTGAAAAAGCCGCTGCTGTTTTAAATATATTTATCACGTGTATATTTTTTCGCTTCTTATATTCGGGACGTATTCAAATTTTGGACCATGAATTTTCTGAACCTCGTTCACCGTTTTTTTATGTGTGTCAACTGTTCGTTTATACTTGTGACCATTAATTTACTAAGCCTTCCTCATTCCTTGCTTTTGCTTGGCTTAAATGAAATCACAACTTTTGTATGTACATCAAAACATCAATTATCAATCTCACACGATTCGGTTTTCTTTCTTTTTTTTTTCTGTTTTATTTTCTTTTCCTTTAAAGTCAATATAATATTGGGATTGATTGATATAACAAGATTCGAGTAACTAAATTGAAGCGAGAACTTTATATTTTCATGTAATGTAACGCTCGCACTCTTTTAACTTTAGAAGAAAAGAAGCAAAATTAAACTTGGAACTATCAAGACTGCCACAGGGAAGCAATACACTTTCACCAACATCTACATCTAAAACAATAGTGTCGAGTACACTGCCAACTACTACAGCTACAGCTACTACAACTGCCACAACAACAACTACAACTACAACAACAAGCCCTATTCCAGCCAATCAAGTGCGCAGGTAAATATCAAATAAAAAGAAATCAATAATATATATATATATAAAAGAGATAATGAAATGAGGTATCGCTCTATCCAATACTAAATACAGTCTAGAAATTTTAATGAAACGCATCGTACAATCGAAAAGTAACAAAGACATCGATTCTTAAAATGCAATGTGTCTTGAAATCTAGAATACTTTTAAAATTCAAGTTTATACAATACATTCATATTTGCATCGTGCAATGTTGTTAATGTGGCTGGGTAGCGTTCAACCAGTGGAAGGTACAACCACAGTTCTATCGAGTACAAACAATTCAGTAGCTGTTTCTGGAACTCCTACTACACCAGGAGGGAGCAAGCTAAGTCCTGGATATATCTTCAAGAATTTCTTCAAGTGGGTACACAATGCTTAACCTGAGAAGATTCTCTTGAAACGTGTGACTTTGCATATCCCATGATATTTCTACACACAGTATTAAGTTATTGGCAGTGGCATGGACAGTTGCTTTGCAGTGTGATTATTTCTTTTAGTTGCATATATTATTCCTCGGATATTACTTGCCCTAATAACCACTGCCTTGTCTTTGCTAGTATAAAGTAATGTCTCTAGGATGGAAACGCTGCCACCGAAACATATCGTTTGATTTTCTCAGCCAATTATAAAGCTTCACGTTTAAAACTGAAAGTCTGTTAAAAGGCCTACTTAGCGCAGACAGAATGTGTTTATAATGTTCCAAATCGACAGGAATCATACGCGACGAAAATAGAATAAAATGTGTGCGTATTAGCAAGTTATCCTTTAATGTTAAATCAAAATACGAAATGTCAGCATGTTTGAAACATCTTAAAACATACCTTTATACACATGTGTGTATGTATTACTTACAAATTTAAATAGCATTTTTCTCTGATAAATACTATACTATAGCTGCAACATTAATATGTGATTACAAACGACAAATGATTACGAACCAACAAAGTTATTTCTATTGTCGTATGTTAAAGGCGTTTATGTTTTATGTGATATCTGTAATCATTGCTTATGGATTTTATTTATAATAACGTTTAATGCTTTCTCAAATTTTACTGTGTCTCATGGAAAATCTTTATATCTGTTATACAAGTGTTATCGTACTTTACTGTTTTTAACGATAAATCTGCCATTTCTGTTCAGATCCTTTGTCCCGCCTGTTCGTGACGAAGAAAGTGAAACGCAAAGAAAAGCACACGCGAAGAGAGTAAGAGAAACTCGACGTTCAACTCAGGGCGTAACTTTAGATGAAATCAAGAGCGCGGAGCAATTAGTAAAGAAAAAACAGCAAAACAACGAAGTTCCTTCTACGATACCTTTAACGCAGGTAAAATTCTTCAACGTCTACTGACCCAATCTTTCAACTCGGAATCGATTGAAATATTTATTTTAAACCAAAATATTACAACAGAGGCGTTGAAATGATGTATGTTTTAATTTTTATATCGGCAGTATTCGTGAGGTACTAAATGCCCTATTAACAGCTGTGAATGCTTCACAAATATTTATTCATATTTTTTTTTCTTTTTAAATAACCCAGCCTACAACCACTACCAGCAATACAGCCTCAATTACAGCTACAATAACAACAGCAACTCCTACAACCGTGACTGCAAACAAACCCTCCGAAGAACTTAACTTACCCGAGAGGAGGCCTTCTTGGAGGTTGAAAGTAGATAACGGGAGCAAGGTTTGTAACTATGGAATATTTTCAGTTTTCAACTACGGCCTGCTTTTAGCAACGTTACGCCAAATTTTTACTATTTTCTTACCAAAAATGAAACATTTAACGGGACCACGTAAATCCGAATTTTGTAAATAGTATTAGAAAATTGTTATTAACCCGATTGAACAAGTTATCAGGTGATAATAAAAGAGTACCGGGTCCGATGGATTGTAATATCTGCAGTTAAACTATGAGTAATGATTTTGAGTGAACACAGTATGCCAGATATTTTTCAACAAAGCATTGAAAAACAATGTAACTGTTTAGTTTCAGTTAGAGGATGCTAGTAATAGGACTTCAACGCTACCCAATACAGATACTACAACAGCGTATATGAGAAGACCTTCAGCTGGTTCCAGTGTACCCAGACCATCGTCAGCCCCGATTGAAACTATTGCAACGAGCAGTGCCGAAACGACTGTAACATTACCACTTAGACGATCATTAAAACAACCTGAAGATAAGGGTATACCTATCAGTAATACTAAGGTCTCTTAATTCGATGAAATTTATAAAGAAAATTTAATCATTCCCGTTTACTGACCTATTTCAGAACAAGACAAAGAAAATGACAGTAGAAATGCACAAGCCACACAGGCTGTTATACAAAGGAGGCGGAGGCCTAAAAGGAGATCTACAGGCGTTGTCCATGTTGATATGGACGTTAGTAACAATTATTATTTAAATTGAATAAAATAATCGCAACTGGTGTAACAATTATCAAATATCATTTCATAATTTTCATCTCTTTTTCGGTTATATGGTTTGATTTCATTTCTAAAGTAATGTTACGGCACACCGGAAACTGTTTATTTATAATAAGTGCAAATTATTGGTTTATAGGAAATTGATCCTGAAAAGCAAGACTTAACTGCTGGTGGTGATTGCGACGAACCCAAAGTTAATCATAACGAGGTAAAGTCATTCAATTTTATTAATCGTTTCTACTAATCTTTTTTAACACATAAATTCTTTACTTTGCTTGATTTGCATTTTATTATTATTAATAAAATGAGATAACACGAGTAATTATAGATTAAAAGTTATAATGTCTTTCAAGTACTGTTCCATCTATTTTCTTTTCTTTTTTCTTTTAAATATTTTATGTTTTCATTTATCTTTATGAAAATAAAAGTTGATCTAAATAAATTTTAATATATATTTCTAGTAATGTAGAACTATTATAATATGAACGCAATTTAGTGAACCACAGAAGCTTTGTGTTATTTTTGGGTTAGTCTCTGGGAAGATTAACCTCTATTCGTGCATGCTTTGTTAAAAATAGTTTTCCATTTCTTATCCTCCTATGTACCATCAGACTATGTATTAAAACTATATGAATATACTGTGTTGTTCCATAACTTTTAAATTCTTTACATTATAGTCGAACTATATACTTTATAATTTAAATACTATTTTCATATTATTACATATATTTTCATGTATTTATTTCATTTAGTATAAATAGTATAATCTTAGAAAATAATTCAAAACCCCTTAAATTACTATACTAAATTATTATACATTGAGGCCGGTTTTTCAATGTGTATTATAAAATTAACTGGTACAGTAGTCGTAATGAAAATAATCTAGATAGCAACAGTGAAATATTTAAGTTTGATCGGTATTTAAAGATCAATCCAAAGAAATGAAATAAAGATTAAAAAGGAGAAAAACATTGATCATGAACATGGCCTGGCAGTGGCTAAAAATATTCCTCCGACATTTGAAGCGATGTGACTCTTTGACATTTAAGTAGAGTAGCTTGAAATGTATTTATTTATTGTTTGCATTATCGTGTTAAAATCAGTTCAATATATGAAAGAAAGCAATAAATCTAATTAATGAAGCACAGAATAGTGTCTGTTATGTAATACATAAAATAGAAAATTTACAAGTACAGTAATTAGTGCTTATTGTAATTAAATTAATTAATAATTTAAAAAATTTTTCTTATTACTAGATGCATAGCTGTGCTTCGTTTAAAAATTTCAAGATCCTAAAATGATATATTGGTGAGACGAAATCTATATTTTTTTTCTCTAATTTGATTCGATTAATAAAGTTTTATGATAAATTTGTACATTTCATAATATTAAGTAAGCGTAGAAAATGTTTTAAGAATGAAACATCAAATATATTTATTTCAAGCCACACAACTTTGATATCGGTGTAAGTTTGTGCGTGTGACCTATAAATAGCATACCAAACAGATGCTTTGGAGTAAACTGGCTGATGTCTTAAGTTCCTCCACCCAATGTACGTCAGTCAAATACTTACTGTCATTAGAACCAGATCGTCCAAATTCGCGTTTATCGCAATAAAGTGATCCAACTACGAAATTGTAATATAATCATAGTCGTCTATTTTGTTTAAAGTAATATGTAAGAATATAGTGATAATTTCGAGACGAACGTGTATTACAGTCAATAAAATTTGTGGAGTAATTTGATGCAGTGAGCAATGTCATCCTATAGAAAGAGATCTCAAGGAAAACCAACAACAGCTGCGGGATTAAGAGCTCAAGCATCAGCAAATGGAAGTTCAATTTTTGGGAATAGATCACGAAGTATAAGTGGGTTGTTTCCTTTGAATCAAAATAGCTATTCGGGTCTGCTAAGCATTAATGGGACAAATTCTGTTGGATTACCAAATTTCTTAAACAAGAGCACAAAGCCAAATGACTCGTTTAGAAAATCTCCTTATTCGAACTCTCTCTCTACCAGTAATTTGAATTACCAAAATCCGTATACAACTTATGGTGGCACTTCCTCAGGATACGGAAGTATAACTCTACCCACGAGTATTGCGTCTTTACGTTTACCACCTTCTACAAGTTATAGTTACTTAAATCTTAATCCGAACCATTCCTCGCACGTGCAACGAACTGAAAGCTTCAACAAAACAAAGGCAAAGCCAGATATTCAAATTGGATCGAGAAGCTCTAGTTTACAAAGTTTAGCCAGTTCTGAAGGATATATTGTAATATTTCTTATATTATTTCTAGTCAAAATGATTTTCAAACAATCGATCTCTCTCTCTCTCTCTCTCTCTCTCTGATACATAAATTTTTGCACATTTTTGTCTTTTAGAGTGGAAATGACCGTTCCGGGAGATCCAACAGGCTAGGATCTGTATCATCGTTATCCTCGGAAACACCTTCCATATCAACTAGAATAAAATCTACAACCTCTGAAAACGGTGAATTGGACTACAAAAAGTTGTATGAAGAATCTCAAGTGGAAAATGAAAGGCTCAAAGAAAAACTGAGACGATCAGATGAACAATTAAAAGAAACCAGAAATTTATTGGATAAGGCGCAAAGTCTTCAAAATAAAACAGTTTTATCTGAAGCTGAAAAACGGGAAAGGAGAGCAATGGAAAGGAAACTGTCAGAAATGGAAGAAGAATTGAAGGTAAGAATCGAAATGGCTGTCGTTTCAATATTTTCACTTAAACTTCTAGCCATTACACTTTACATGAAGTACACGAACATATGAGTAACAGAAGTAAATCAAGAAATTATAGTCTGTACAATTATTTTAAAGTATCGTCATCAGACGATATATATATATATATATATTGTATATACAGAGGATGAGTCATAAAAAGCAGAACACCTGAATATCTTTGTTAGATTTGAAGATACGAAATACGTGTACATCGAAATTAGAATGTTTTCGAAGGATGCACATCGCCATTATAATATTATTTTTTCTTTTTCGGCATTTTTAAGGTCAGCAACGTTTTTCTTTTTTTTTTAATGGAATTGCATACCTTTCTCCCTTGTATATTGTTACGAACATCTGAACGAGTTCAACCGTGTAACGCGATACGACCTCCGAATGACCTGAAGGTTGAAACCCGGAACAATGGAATAAATAAACAAACACGTTGCTGACCTTGAAAATACTGGAAAAATAATATTATAATGGCGATGTACATCCTTTGGAAACATTCGAATTCTGATGTACAGATATTTCATATCTTCAAATCCAACAAAGATATTTAGACGTTCTGCTTCTCGTGACTCATCCTGTGTGTATATATATATATTATTATTATTATTATAAATATGTGTTATTATATTTAATAAAAAATTGTCTAATTATATACTCTTTAGTTAGAATGCACGTCGCAGTTTTTTTTCTCTTATATTACGTTTTGATTGTTGCGGCTAAATATAGAGGAAGGTGCCAGCATTTCTGGAGTGGTTAATTGAAAAGAAAAGAAAAGAAAAGAAAAGAAAAAAAAAGAAAAGGAAAAAGGAAAGAAAAGAAAAGAGAACATACGCGGCTTTAATGCATTGCTTTCTTCTTTATTTGCCATTTCTTGGTGCTTTTATTTTTCAGTATCTTTATTAAGTAATCACGCTTATTGTTTATGCAATATAATGGTTTTTAATTGGCACTTTGTACTTCCTTTTGATTACTACTTCCGTGTGGTTTTCGTTACCCATATTTTTTGGGACGGTACTAGGGACATTATTATATTATTTACTGTAACAAATGTTCCATAAACTTTTGAATAGCGGTGTCTGGTGGGGGCTTTTACAAGATAAACAGACATGGGCTAATCGTTTCACTGTTTACAGCAATTACAAAAGCTCAAAGCTGAAAATGAGAGATTGAAAGCCGAAAATCGGGCACTTACCCGCGTCGTATCCAAACTCACCAATACTACTAAATAGGTAAAGGACATAATGACAGCATCTGCGTTAACAGTGTACATCGTACTCCACGTACAATATTAATTCATTAATTAATCGATTACTTACGACTTTTTACGTTCTGATTACGCAATATTAAAACTTTGAAACGATGTCGCTCACTGACTCAATCTTACAAATACAGCTTCGCAAATCATACGCGAGTGTAATTATCAACATAATAAGAAGATACAGTTTCGTCTTGAGGAATTTGTAACAGCTTATCGTACCTACGACGACTCGAAGCTTGCACAAATTACTGTCCTTTCTTCAAAACTGTTACTAATTCTACTTACAAATTTACAGAAACGGAAAATATTATTTCCTGAAATTTATCAAACAAGTGTTTAGTTTTTAGAGATCCGGAAGTTGGCCTGTGGATAGAAACACTTTCGATCAACCTGAATTTCAAATAACAAACTTCTAAAGTACTAGCAATTAGTAATCGATCAGTACTAAAGAGTATTATAGTTTTTCGAAATATCTTTCTTCCCTTAATATCCTTACCCAACTGATATTTGCATTCAGTTCTTATGAAATTTTTATTCACCGATGATACATAGTTAGGATTTATTTATACTTGTTGGTTCCTAGATTTCAACTGTGTGAAAAGAAAAGAAAATCTTTCAGGTTGCAACTTCCTCTTGCCAGTTATTGCAAGTTACTAGAATTCTTTTCTTTCGAATACGAATAAAATAAATAATAAAAACGCAGTCTCGTATAATATATACAATATATGAATGCAATTCATTTGAAAACATACTTTTTATCGCGTACCTAATTAATCTTGAATTTTCAATACAATTTAAAACTTGCCTTTCGAATATTATTTATCGAATAACTTATTTCATGGTACAACCAATAGAAAATACTATTTTAATTACACTACAAAAACACAGTTTGATTTGGAAATGAACTCCCTAGTTTTCTGCTGAAAATATACCTAAACATGTTAGATAATGATTAGAAGAATACACTTTATTAGAAGAGAAAGAATTCAAAGATTAGCATAGATACACTTATTTTCTAAGAAAGCATGTTTAATGTAAAATTATTTTTTACCGCACTATGCATTGTTTAACAATCATTTCTTAATGCTCATATTATATGATTTACACATTATATCTCATTTAACAAGTGACATTGTCCGTATAACAGAATATTCCCGTATAATATTTCAAATTAATATTGCCGAAATGCTCACATAAATTCTACGTTACGCTCTAGTGTATTTTACAATTTATACAATGACATTTTTTTACAGACATCCAGAAATCGTTCGTTTTCTTGCATTGTAATGAATTTCTATCAAATATTTATTCTATACAGTTATAATCAGAATTAAAGATATAAACAAAAGAATAGAAAACACATTTCAATTGAAATCAAAATTGGGGTATGCATCAGAAGTTGCTTAACATTTAATCTGTTCATTTTTTGTTATCGTGTGAAATTTTATTTATATATATATATAACATAAGATACCCAAAAGAGAATGTTACACATTATCGGATACGTAAGTGCATTTCACATTCTAAGAAAGGTATTACAAAGTTAGAAACACCCTCGAATTTTCAAATAAAATTATATTTTCTTCTATTTTTGTGTAGCATTAAAGTTACACCTGTTTGTCACACATAACTACATATGTTGCTCCTTTGGTTTTAATGCATCCAATCGTTATACAGTGCTTTAGGTTTTTAAGGCTCCAGTCGCAATACTTGCTTGTTTCCCCTTCCCTTGTTTAATTTCTTTTCAAGTTTATTTTTTTTTTTTTTATTTTTTGGTTTTATTTATTTTTTTTTTTTTTTGCCTTTTACTTTTTTGTGAGTATTCATCCGACTCATTTTATAATGGTATTGTCTTTGTAAATCTTTTTGTAAGAAGTACACTTAAATGGTTATTTAAATAAAGTAGTTTATACATTTTTTTCTAGGTGATGGACCAATTAAAATGCGAAAACCAGAGGCTAAAAGATGAAAATAGTGCCTTGATCAGAGTAATCAGCAAGTTATCCAAATAACTCCAGTGATCTTGAAATAAAAGAAATAAAAGAAAGAAAGCTGCATAGCGTTTCTTCTATTGCGTTTCAATTGCATTGAATAAATTGTTTTAGACTATAAATTGTCATGATTGCAATTGCTAGTATTCTTGCAGTGTATATTTACATCATCGCATAACTGATGAATTTATTCTTAATGCTAGTAATTTAATTTATTATCAAGCAAATTATCTCGCGTGGCTGTGCCAAAAGCGAAAAGAGACATTACTCTTATTCCTAGAATTGTGAATAGTTGACCGTGAAGAATCTAGAGTTTTTACTTTTTCTCACAATTTAACTCTTCCTCTCGAAGATAAATTCATGGTTCATTTTAGAGCCAATGCTTTACAAAGCAAAATGTACTTCATTTAAATCAATGAAAGGCTAACATTCATGACTTTTTTTTTTTTTTTTAAGAAATCATGTTATTAATGTTGACTCTTTATAAGGACATTTTGTAAATATATAATAGATAAAATGATAATGT
The DNA here is from genome assembly GCF_051020985.1 of Nomia melanderi. Classification (NCBI taxonomy): domain Eukaryota; kingdom Metazoa; phylum Arthropoda; class Insecta; order Hymenoptera; family Halictidae; genus Nomia; species Nomia melanderi. Next base: position 19,106,601 of record NC_135005.1, read on the forward strand.
GGCATTTTAGAGGTTGATAAGATGAAATTTTTTACTTAATGAAAAACACATCAGAAGTGTGTGTATATATATTAAATTTATTGTATAAACTTGTTTCCATAATTGTAATTCAAAACGAAAGCATTCATAACGTCTTGAAAGGTTACAGTAGAACAATAAAAAGGAGTGAATATTAAGAGGATGACTTTGATGCTATTCAAGTGGCCTTTTCCTGGAAGACTGCAACTTACAATCCTTCCATTATCGCCATTTTTACAATGAACTAAAACATTCTTACATTACACGATCAGTGTACGACTTCACAAATTCTTTTGCAAATTATTAAATAATCAAGATTTTTTTCATTCAATATTATACTAGAGCTAATAATGATTTATAACTGGTGTCAACAACAAAAGCTGTGTTATTACTTTTAATAACTGATTTAATGTATTTATTTGGAAAAGTTTCTTAATTTTTAGGTAACAATAACCATAAAACAATTTTAGTTTTGATAAAGAGAAAAAAAAAATGAAACGTTTATAGGTAATGAAGAAAGAAACAAATGACAATGCGCAGGTGTCATGTTTTTTAATAATGTTATATTGTAAAGAATTGTAAAAAAGATAAGTTGAAATAGTTATTTCATAACGACGTTTGTTACAGAATAACAAGTTTTGTGTAACTGTTTACTATATAGATACCTTCATTGTATTGTATAATAGCAATATCTATGTGCTTATTGTATTTGAAAAAAAAATAATTACGTGAGAACTAGCATCACAGTATACAATACTCCGTTATTGTATAAATATTGGTCAAACGATTACGTACAACTTGTGGTAAGCAGTTCAATCTTTGTCAAATATTTTTATGTTTAACGATTATTTTTAATGTTATTTTTTCACTGTAAATATAATTTTAAAGACGTCTACAAATGTAATGTACAAAAAAATATATATTGTTCGTAATGTAATAATTGAATTTTAAGTAATCGTAATTATGATTACAAACTTTTGCCAAATGTATATTACCGTATTGTCTTAATTCAACGATACAAAAGAAACTAATCTGTAACAATAGATTATTAATTTGATAAAGGTTGTTCCTATTATCATACTTTGTACTGCTCTAATAAAAATGTCCCACCCTCAGGTATTATGTAGATGAAAGAGTCATTGAATATGGTCTGACTTGTTTTTCTTTTTTTTCTTTGTTGTGAAATATTTTTTACAATATAATTCACACTGTTATGAAATGAAAATTTGTGCCGACTTAGACGAAATTTTTAAATTACAAAGGGGACTGATACTGCTCTAGTCTCCAGTTTGTTAGACCACAAATATTTATTTCTCATTTTATTTTGTATTTGTAACTACAATTTATAAAAGTAAATGCTAGAAGAAAATTGACTACATGTTTTATATAATATTTTAAATGTGGAGATGTGTAAATATGCTAAAAACAAAAAATAGACGTATTCAATTATTTGTAGAGTTTTTATTTGAAACATACCATACTTTACAAAAGAATACAGTTTATTTTAGTCGCGTAACAACTTTGTCATAATCTGTGTCAACTTCTGCATGTCTGCACAATCATTTGAAACTTTAACTGCTTCGTGTATCAAACGTTTAAATAACTTCACTTTTCCACGCTTATACTTCGCAACTATTTTGGGATTTTTCTCTATTACATCTAAACACAATTTCTGTAATTCGTTTGGATCTGATATCATGAACCAATTATTTTGTTCAACAATCTATTGAGAATAGAACATAATAGGAATTCGTTATTCCTTATAAAATGTAAAAGATTTCAGTACTTTCAAATACTTTTTTTCTTCCTACCTGTCTTGGTCTCAATTCTGGCTGTTCTATCCATATTTCCAATACCGATTGCAATCTGTTATAATTTACTAATTTCTGTTGTAATAAGTCGATTAAATCGTCCATAAAATCTATATTGTCCATGCTAAAATTGAATAATATTATATTACTTTATTAATAAATGAAAAATAACATTTATTTTATGTTATCCTTTTGCTGTTGTAAACTTACAGAAATTTAATATCCTTGTCATTGTGTTGAATAAAACCAAGTAATCTAGATATAATGACCTCTGCTATCAGTTGCTGATTACAGTTTTTATTTCGTTTTGTTAATTCGAGAAATAATTGTAATACTTCACTACTACTCTAAAATCAAAATAATCATATTGATAAAGATCAAAACAATCATTCATAAAATTTATACCGGTGTCCTATTCTACGCATATTATAGCCTCACAAGTACAAATTACCATTATTGCTGCAATTATCGGATATTTTATATCATGAGCGATCATCATATTCCTTAGTGTGTGTGGCAATTCAGGTAATTGCTTTTTCAGCGATGAAGCATTAATCAAATTATATTTGTTTTCTTCATTTTGATCAACATGTATGCGTAAGAGCGGTAAATTTGGTTCAGGCATAAACCGATAGTCCTAGAATTATTTTCATTAATTTTATCGATAATATATATATATATATATATATATATAAGTATTAGAAATATCATAATTAGAAATTAATTGTGTTACATGATTTTCTTCCTTCTCGCGCATGATAATAGTTTTCTTCTCTATTGCATCCCATGCACGAGTTTCATTGACAATTTCACCCCCGTTGTTCAGAATGTTTATTTGTCTTTGTATCTCATACTGAACAGCATTACGAACAGCATGTGTATTTCCAATATTTTTTATTTCTGTACGAGTACCCAGACTTGCATCGTTTTTACTAACAGAAACATTTGCATCCACTCTTAATGCTCCCTCTATGATTACAAATAATACGAAGAATCCATTTATAATAAATGATTGATTACTTTAAATATAATAGTTTATAAATAAACAACCTTCCATTTTGCAAGAACATGTGCCTATCGATTGTAAAACCAATGTCAACTCCTTTATAAGTGCTGCTGCCTCATCTGCGGTGCTTAAATCTGGTTCAAAAACCAATTCCATTAAAGGTAATCCAGCACGATTGAGATCAATTAAACTCCTATTTATAAATTAAACAACAAGATGATATGCTTATATTATTATCCACACACACATACAAAAATGTAGATATAAAATGATTAACACTTTCGCGACGAGCGACAGCTAGACAAAACGTTTAGCTGAATACAGCATATAATTTCCAAAAGTGTATAGCCGGGTATGACAAGGTTCTGTTATTTGTAGGTACGTGAATATAAGAAATATTACATCTCGGTATGATACTTGTAGACATTCGTTGTTCAAAGTTTTAAAACATTAAACATTACAAACGCGTACAGAAACAATTCTTTTTTTCTTTCATTTTTAATAAAATGTATTCAGCTAAGAGTTTGAAACAACATAGGACTACCTTTCCCACTGCAAAAATGTTAGGAGTGATATCAACAAACATTGTCATGATAGTGAGAAAGCAAAATGATATCTACTACTAAAGATTCCTTCGCTATGTTGTTATATCAAAGTATACACGTTATCGCAAAAAAAATAGAACTTAAAATGATTAATACATTCCAAGATCTTCATTGTGGTAACTTCTTCCACTGTCTTGTTCTAACTGTATTTGTTTAATCTTGGATGATTTTATGTATGCGTTCCCACTTATTTGAGGATTAAATACCATAAAAGAGATTATTCCGTTGGTGGCCAAAGGCTTTTTGTGCTGTGTAATTTGAAATCCTGCCTATTTAAAATATTTATCTCCTTAATAACTGTAGCTTCCTTCCAATTCTTATAAGAATAAAAGTGTTCTATAAATAATAATTGCGATCTTTTACTTTCATTCCAAAATGCACTTTAAGTACTCACAGGTAAATCAGAATAAAAATAATGTTTTCTCTCAAACATGGAAACAGGATTTATTTGACAAGACAACGCTAAAGCAGTTAATATTCCCATTTCTACAGATTTTTTATTTAATACCTACAACAAGAGTTATCTGCAATAGAAAATTATCGAAATATTTTTCAAAAACATTTGTTATACTTTACCGGCATTGTTCCTGGTATCGCACAATCAAACATCGATACAGAAGAATTAATTGGACTATTAAAATTTGTTCCAGCTCCAGAAAATAACTTTGAATTTGTTGCCATTTGTGCATGAATTTCTAAACCTATTGTAGGTGTCCATACTGATCTGTATGAACAAATTATGTTGTTTTACCACATATTACTTTTCAAAACATATTAATAATTTATTAACATACTCGGGGGGCGTTTCAGTGATTTTTGATGTAAAATTTGTACATTGTTTAGGTATATCTTTATGATACTTTCTCACAATGCAACTCCTTCTGGACAATAACATTTTCACGATTTTCAGTTTGCAAGTCAACATCTACATAAAATATTGTTATTAAAGTAAATTTTTAATGCAACAATTTAATGAAAATTGTACTACGTAAATGCATAGATATTTTCCTTTCTGATAGTAAAACAATCATCAACACGAAATAAATTACAGAGACCTTAATACACTATCCATAGAGAAACCATTTAAACGATAGATATCCAATACAGAATGCAGAGAACTTCATCGGTTCGCTGTAAGAGGGCTTCGAATGTAAGAAACTTTCCGTAAGATATTTTCCTATGATTAAGTGGTTGTGATTTTACTGAGCATATTTTACAATTAGATTCAGATAGAATAATGCATACATAAAGACTTCATAGGTATATCTGTCTTTCGACATTTAAATTTGATTACACTGTATAATCTAAACTAGGGATGTTAAAGTCCCTCCCCTAAAATTAGTGACTTTTTATCAGCAATTCCTCTGCCACCTCTATTGCAGGAACGCAGGAACTATCCGAATCCTATTTTGAGATAACCGTACTCTCCCTATGAGCAGATCTATGTAGTGTTCAAATACAATTAGGAGACTTCTGCACGTGTACATTTAAGTAGCGATCAGCTTGCTCGTAGTGTAGTATTCAACTGAACGAAGAGGGGAAAGTAAGTAAGTATGGAGGGGGTAACTCTCAATGATGAGTCTGTGAGAAGAGAATTCCACGGTGCCTCGTGAAGCACCAGTTTGACACGTTTCATTTCAACTAATTCTATTATGGCGCAATTTTTTCTTCAAAACAGAGGTTTTTAATATTAAATCTATACACGCTATATTAAAATTTTTATTAAAATTATATTTCTACTATACACATTCAACAGGATAATGATATAAATTAAATAAAAAATACATATAACTATTGGAGTATAATTTAGTCATATGCTTCAAAGTATGTATATAGTACACACTATATTTATCATTTTATTAATCAAAAGATTTTCAAATCGTAAATGATTTTAGTTAATAATCCTTTTAAGAACAGGTAAATTTATATAAAGATGTGCATGAAACTTTCAGATGACGAAACTAATGGAATGGCTCTTGTTCGCAACTCTATTTCTCGGTATATGGTTTTCCGCAATTACAGGAAATATTGAATTCCCGATTATTGCAGAATGCCAGCAGATCATAGTTTTTCTACCTCTTTACATCTTATTCTTGTTCGGATTGTACGCAGTTCTCACTGTTTTATATAGGGTTTTTACGTTTAACAATTGTGAAAATGCTGCTATCGAATTACAACAAGTAAGTATAAAAATAAATAAAGTATTATACTGTATTAAAATTCTAATATTAAAATATTTTCTATTCAAATATTGTACTTACTTTTTTCCAGCAAATAGAAGAAGCCAAGAAAGATCTTCAAAGTAAAGGTATAAATTTAAAAGGCAAAATCATATAATTATTTTTGCATTAATTATTTAGAATGATCCGTTAATGTATATATAAAATTATTCTATATAAATAACATTTGTAGAGACTTCTTTAACATATTTTATAATAAATAATAAATACAATTTATATAATAAAAGTTTTTATGTTTATAAATGCGCACAATGAAACATTTAATTTCATGTTTATTAAATAAACAACAATAGAAATTGAATATGTATAGTGCTTGCTTTGAATTTAAAGCATTTAATTTATTGTACTAGAAATAAAATTTGATAAATAACAGAGAATGTAATATTGCTTGCTAACATTTTCTTTTATTTTTAATATATTATCAGTTTTTGGCATTTAACATGTAAAGAAAGTTAATTAAAAAAGGTATTTTTGTAATGTATACTTTGCGTCTAAATTCTTTGTAACAGTGAAAACTTATTTCTATAACAAAATATTAAACTGGACTAAATACAAGGTATATATAGTCCATTTATATGGGAAACATAATTTTACATACACGGGGGTATGCAACTTAAAAAAGAAATTAACGAATTTCTCAATCTTATAACTTACATCCTTTTTAATATACGTATATATACAATATATTGATATATACATATACGTATACGTATACATGAACCAAAACAGGGAAACTAACTTATTCATTTGTGCCTAGACTCACATAATTTTTATTTATTAAATAAGCAATCTTTCAATATTATTCGTTTTACATTGTATTATATTTCTAATAAAATTTTAATATCAGTACTATTATTTTCAAAATTCAAACGGTTTCTAGTAAGTTATGTATTACTATATTAAGGCTACAATACGTTGAATGCATTCCCATTATATTAATAATCTCATTGCCTTCACTTTTATAGAAAGTTAATTACAAATTTTTTTATAGATTCATATTTCTTATAAGTCGCCCCGAATTTATCTGCCTTTTGGATATTTTATATACGTTTATCACTTACTAACTAGTCATAAATTATACGAGCTTCTGTTTTCTTCTTAATTAAAAAGAATGTTTTGATATTGAGGTCAAGAACAAAATTTGAAAGATTCGAATGCATGTTACTAAAATTTTCATTTCCTTTGTTTAAGTTTTTCTTACATATTGTTAGTTTGTCACAAATGAAATGATTGGTAATGTTTTATTGATGAATAACTGTCTTCTTAACTTTTGTTTAAAAAATACAAGACTTTTTTTTATACATACATACATAGGCGCAAGTTATACGCAAGTACACACATATATACATATGCAGTCATACATATACGGATGCACTTACATAATTTTTATATTAGAAAGCCTATTAAATGTACAAAGTATATGTGTTGTACACATATATACGTTTTGGATACACTCTATCAGTGTATACAAATTTGCATGTATGTGCGTCATTGTATTATAACTCCAACATATAAATACAATAAAGTATTTATATTTTCTTTATATTAAACAATCAGGCTTTCTTACATAAAAATGTAATTACACTGCTCCATATATCCAGAAAACAAAAACTTTTTGCTGTAGCGCAATTTTTGAGACTGCAAGGATGGATTATAACACTGATGCAAAGTATCAAATTTCGATCTTAATTAATATATATATATATATATATATATTATATATTAATATAATATAATATATATATTATATATTATATATATATATACGGGACAGATGAAATTTTGGAATCAAATTTATTTTGAAATAAAATTATTTAAAATAGCGAATAATCTGATATGTTGAGCAGTCATGAAAGTAACTTTATTAAATTTGTATGATTTACCAAAAATACCGATACATCTAGTTAGAGAATTAATAGAAATAATATAAATATGTGTGCATACTTATATACAAAACGAAGGTGACCAGTCGAAAATAATATGTGGCGCCTGTGTAATTACCCACCCTATATCAGTCCTTTAACTCGTTATTATGAAATTAATGAAGTGCATTGCTTCAGTCATCGAGGCTTTGTGACAGCAGAAAATTAGCAGCAAGATTTTCATTTTTTTCACAAGCAAAATAGGCTTGTACAACTAAGTGTTCGGGAAAGCCTAATGCTTTCAATCTTTCAATAGCTTCCTTATCTTGCGGTGTTACCTGAATTATTGCAGATTCTACACGTGCTCCTGCTTCAGCCCCTGCCCCAGCCCCAGCTCCAACCCCAGCCCCAGCCCCAACCCCAGCTCCAGCTCCAGCTCCAGTTCCTCCTATTCCTGTACCAGGTCCACCGGTTAAACCACCAGGAGCAGCTGCCGACGGAATAGACGATGCAGACACGGGGGTAGTTCTTGCACCTGTGCCACCTGTTGTTTCCACTACTCAAAAATGAAATATATGAAATACTTGAACATGTAAACAAATTAAAAGGGTCCATATTTCTCATTTTACACTAGGGAGCACCGATGAAGACCTCTACAAGACAAGAAGGTATAACTTATTTTAGAAAACCGTGAAAATATTTCGGTACTATTTTCTATATATTTCCGACTGTACTCCCCAGTGTAATGCAAAAGGAAAACTAACCAGGTTCGTTAAGCATGCGAACAAATGCTTCTTGATTTTGTGAAATGAGTTGTAACAGTGCAGGATTAGTGTGTCCAATTTGCTGAAGCACAGCATTCAGGAGCTGAGGATTTTGCTGAATGACTTGACGCATCTGTTGAAACTGAGGCTGCATTCTTAGAAATGCTAGCGGATGGTGAGCATGATCTTGAAGAGCTTCTTGTAGCTCTGGTGGATCTTCTGGTGGATCTTCAAACAGCTGAACCGGTATACCCGTTAAAAGGTATTCAACAGCTCTATCGGGATTGTTGAAGCTAGCTCTTAGCGCTTGTTCAACTTGATCGCGTTCGTATCTGATGTAAATTACATTCATGAGACAAGAGTTAAGAAAGAGAATGATAAATACACATCTGCAACATATATTTCTATAAGACAAATACACACCCCATGTCTACAATGTTGTTTACCATAGTATTATAATCTTCACCCATTAACAAGGCACTTTCGGCTTGACCTCTGACATTCTCAGCAGTAGTACTTATTTCAAATTCTTCTTGTGCATTACTAGCAGGCTGTGGTGCAATCTGAGCAATAGGATTTGTACTAGGTGGTGCCGCCGGGCTAAGACAAAATGTAACATCAAGAATAGCTTAATAAAGTATGACCCAAAATAAATACATTACTTATTATAATCATATTTTATTGCTACTTAAACGCAGAATATACAACTCTTAAACTTCAAGTTCATACCTGGTTGTACTACTTTCTTCTTTATTGTCACCTTCCGTGTGTTCTTCTTCAATTGGCGAAGGATTACTACCAGTTTTAAGTTTTGTTACCATAACAACTATGAATTTTTTCTCATCTATATTATATTCTGTTAATGGATGGTCGTCTGTTAATATCTTTCCTATAAAATTCGCAATATGATTACATAGTAACAAATTACAAGTCATCATCACTAAAATATAATAGTATTATAAAGAGTTAATGTTAATATGCCGTAATTTCATGGAATTCTTTCCGAAAACCGATAGTAACCAAAGAAGATTTATAGGAAATTGGGTAAACTGTAAGTTTATAGAAACATGTAATAAATCGATTATTAAGCAAAAATGAGGTTATGTAAGATAGATCACTTACCAGCATATATTAATTTTTGATGTTCTGCAGGGAAACCTTTCTGGGTTTCAATCTTTTGTTTCAGATCCTTTACCTATAGGAAAAATATTAAAATGTATATTACACTTCACAATGATACACATATTTTATGTTCACTATATTCGCCTACCGTTTGCGATGGATCAATTTCCACTGTAAACGTCTGTTGCTGCAAGTTTTTCAGAGTTATAATCATGTTGAAGGGGGAAAAAATTAGAACTACGTTGTCAGTAATGAAAGAAACTTCAAAAAATCTTGTGTAACAAAGCTACAAAGATGTTTTGGTAAAAATCTTGTCGGCGATGAGTCGGCACTGCTTTGAGCAGCTCACAAGTGCCTAACTCGTGGTAGTATGTAACTGAAAACATATGATGACGTTAAGCAGCCTTTTCAATGGTGAACAGTTGACTGCGCAGGGTGTGTACTAAAATAAAATTATATTCATTCCTAATTACGAACAATCTTACTTTATTTCTTTAAAATTAAAAAATCAAATAACATGAAATCACTTTATACGTGATTACCACTTGTCTTTATTACATGTGCATATATACGTATGCATTGATAGTTATTAATACAATAAAATGCTTTGAAATCAAATGCTGGGACGATATACGACAGTTGGATAGCACAACAATTCAAATGAAAAGATAATGTTAAATGAGAAAAAATGAAATGGTGTAAGTTGTACAGTTGATTAATATTAATATTTATTTCTTTATTAAGTTACATATATTAGACTTGTTTCTAAAAATATATATTTTTTAAAAATATATTAATAAATACGAGTTTTTTTATTTATACATTTATACATTCGTTGGTGACAAGTGTAATACTAAAAATATTTTACAATGTCTAGGAACATACATAAGTATTATGCAAGGTACGACGTGAAATAAATTTTAATGGTGAATTAAAATATCAAAGAAGGATTATTATACAATCGTTGTGTAACAAACAAAAAATATTTTCCAGGACTGGGAACATTACTGCTTCAAATGCCTCGATATGTTTACATTGACCAAAAACCTGTTTCCTATTAACTGCATTCTTGTAGTGTACAATCATACACATTATACTGCGTACAAAATATTTTTACACCTTTGACTTTCATATTCTTTATGTAGATGCAAGTAAAGGGACAAGATTTGAAACATATTAACATAAGCATGTTACTGCTGCGTTAAAAACATTCTTCTGTATTCATAAAACTACTAATAATTCCATTGATAATACTAATTTGAGTAAGCACCTAAACAACAGATAGAGTGTATATTATAAATTTGCAGAACCACATTTAATTGTTAGTACAATTGTAATAAGAAGCTTGTATTGAACTGTATTTTTCTAAATATCTTCTCATTTCTTGAAAATAAGGAATACTTCTTTTTTGAATTGTTCACTATATTTTATTCCATACATTTACACTTAAGGAGAAAAACTATATTAAAATACTTTTAGTAACACTTACAAATTAAATGCAGAATGACTGTAATGCTCTTCGAATATTGAGGATGCTTATGTGCAATTATTCTTGGTATGGAGTTGTTGGGCTCACATTAATCATCTCTGTTACACTATAAAATAAATATAACACAATTAGATAAGTTTCTCTGCCAGTTGGATTCAATCAAACAATTTTATTATTACATTAATAAACAATTGATAAAAGCTTCTGGTAAAAAGAAGAGCTAAGAAAATAATTAATTCATTTGATGCAAATAAAATGTTTCAATCGAGTTATTAATCAAATGTTTGCCACTTTAAAGTAATTTTTTTAGGTTTCTCATTCTAAATGTGTACATGCTACAATATTTTCAGTTATTTTCATGTTCTTACACACTAATTTATACACATATGGAACATATAAATGAAAATTCAGCTTTTTAATAAATACAAATACGTAAATACAAAATTGAACCAACGCTACAGTACCTGATTCTTTATGGATAATGTATAAAGCGTGTATATCAAGCAAAGAAAGAATTAGAAAAAAAAAAGTGAAGAATATAGATTACAACAGAAGTTCTAGTATATGTAAAAGAATCATTTAGAATAATCGTGAACTGAATTTGAGGTTTAAATTTTGTGTAATCTATAATACTGTGAATTGAAGATAACAGATATAGAATATATTACATGCATATGATCTGAGTAACTGAAATTACATTCATAAGAACAAATATATAAATTCACCAAAGAATGGATATTAAGCAAAATTTATAAAGCTATAACGAATATAAAATAAGGGATGTCATTAATTTTTTTGCAGAATTAGACATAACACAATATGACAAACACTTACAAGAACAATTACGGTGCCCTAAGCATACTTTCTTGCAGTCATCTTTACATTAGTTTGCTGTATAACATATATTACATAATAGTTTATTGTCAATTTTGAATTTAAGATACATGATTTTAATGAGCGTTAGTTTATGAAATAAAGCACACTAGAGAAAAATCTGTCTAAGTGATATTTTCTTAACAGTTTCACTTGATACAAAGTAGTATTTTCAATACTCTCATTCTTTAATCTATTTATAAAACTTCTAAAATGTTTCAAGGAATAAACAATCTATTAATACTGTTAACAAAATGTAATTGCTGTCAATTAAACAATAAATACAGATAACATTAAAATCACATTTGTTTTTTTCATTATTATTATATTGTACTATAAATTAAAAACAGATATGAATTTTCAAAGCAATTACATTTTTTAATTAATTGAGTTTCTCTTAAGCGTAACATTGTTTAGTGACAAATGAAACAGAAAGGGTGTAATAAAGTATGGCTTATTTATCTTTACCTTTTCGAGCACTTGATGTGAATTATTAATAGTGTAAGACCTAATAATAAACAAATACATCCTACAACTATGTAAGCAATACCAAGAAAGGGATTTTTTCCACCGAGAAGAGACGTAGTACTTAAAATCATTCTTTTCTTGCCATCAAAAGCTGATACTGGATATGCTATGAAAAGAGAATATACATTATTTAATTATTTTTATATAATTGTACACATTACAGTTTGCTTACTTAATATAATCTTTACTTACAATAATTGACAGTAAGTTTATAATCTCCTTCCAATAATCCATCACCGAAACCATTCACTGTATGGTTTACCCTACGATAAAGTTTTCTAAAAGTGGGTAATGCGGCAGTTCTCATCCAAACAATTAAATCTTCATTTTGGAAACCATTATTACTTTCATCATCTGGATCTAACTCGTAAATATATTTAGTCCAGTCCTTTGGCTTTGCATATTCTTTAAATGCTACTTTCAAGTCACCCTCAGGATTTCTAAATTTGATGTTCTTATCCGAAGGCCAAGCTATACCAGTTTTTAATAATGGCACATTTGCTTTATGACTCATCGAATACAATGCTAATTCATCGCTGAATAAAGAATTAGCAATAGCTCCACATGGTACAATTGCTGTACTTCCCTCATAAGCAAATGGCGCACAATCGCCAGAGACATCATTGCTTAATTTTCCTAATAATTGATTATCGTCGCGTGACTTTACATATCGTCTATGATTCTGATAAAAATTAGTCAGACCATAATACATGTAAATCCTTCCATTAAAATGGGATGGTAACGTGAAATTTATTTCACAAATACAAGGGGGATTAGGGTGAGGTGTATGCGTTATAAAGTCTGCACATTTATAAGGTACTTTATCAGCAAGAAAATAGTTTGTAGAATTGCAGTCCGTGTAATCTATGATATATTCTTTGACTTGATCAGAGAAGTAAAGCAATCCAATTCCAACTGGTATAAAAGCAATTCCTATTACAAAAAATGTTGGTAATACAGTACCGGCTGTAAGTATTGGCTGCCAAGCAGGTAAACGTTGCTGTTTAAATGCACTATCTGTTTAAACAAAACATTTGACATAACATTTATTTGTTTCATTGTAATAGTAATGAAGAAAATTAATTTATTATTTATTCGAATAGATATATTCAATAAATTATTAATTTTGTTAAATTAAGTTTGTTAAAATCTTTACGGAAATACAAATTTTTATGGGTTAATTTATAGTGATTTTACCAAATAGAAATTTGTTTTATTTATTAAAGATGCTACCAGCTTTCAAATAAAATAAGAACGTTAGTGCATATTCATTTCTTTTCTATATTAAATTTAGTAAAATAGAAAATATCAAAATAGATAAAATCTACATTCTGTTTATGAAATTTCTTTAAATACACCATGTCAAACGTAAAAATATAGTTTCTATGTGTTAAACTTACCCGACGGTTTTTTCGTTTTAGGTATTGAATTCACTTCACTAATAGAAGTCATACTTTTTAACAATTGAAATGACAATTCACGTTACAATATTTAACAACTAAGTTCTGCCATTTGTAAAAGGATGATTCTGCTACCAATTACTCATCAATCGTCTTTGATAACATAGCATAGAGTAGAATATCAGTGAACAGAGAACTGTATAGTATGAAACATCAAAATTTAATTAAGTCAGTTTAATCAAGCATATACGTAGTCAGTAAATCATTTTGAATCTATAGCTGTGAAAAAAATAATTCATTTGTGCAAAACATAATTAAAATAGAATTATTTTATAATTTGTCAAATATGTTAGCGTTTTATAAATTGTAAAATTAAATGTCTGTTGTAGCTGCCATCCCTTTCATTTGTAGATTTTTTTTCAATTGTGGTCACCCTGTTCCTAGTAATGAATTGGCTACTATTTAACCACGGTTAGTTTAGAACTTCGTTGTTGATGAAATGTTTGATACGGCTTCGTATTTAAATTTCGAAAATTGAGTTCAAAAGGAGTACGAATTTTTACATAATATATTATGTAAATATGATGTTTATAATATAAAACTTTGTATTTGATATTAAAGTATACAGTGTACATTAAATAAAAAGCTATGGTGAATATTAACATGAATACTGTGTTTTATAAATTATTGAAATCTCGACAAATCATCACTTATTTGCATCAAAAGCATAATTTATTACAACACATATTGTACAGGTGTTACATACCAAAATTTAAACAAGATTCACTGCATTTTTGTTCTAACGAAAAACATTCGTTAGAACCTGTAATAAAAGAGACTTGCAATGTAGGCACAATAGGGCATGTAGATCACGGTAAAACAACTTTAACAGCTGCTATAACAAAATATTTGTCAGAAATTAATAAAACTTGTAAATATGTATCATACAATGAGATTGATAAAGCGCCCGAGGAAAAACGAAGAGGCATTACTATAAATATAGCTCATGTTGGATATGCTACTAACAAGAGAGAATATGCCCATACAGATTGTCCAGGTCATGCTGATTTTATTAAAAATATGATTAGTGGAGCGTCGCAAATGGATGGTGCAATTTTAGTAGTTGCTGCCGATGATGGCCCTATGCCACAAACCAAGGAACATTTATTATTAATTAGTCAACTTGAAATTAAACATCTTATTGTATACATAAATAAGGTACATGTTGATTATGGATAATTATACAAATGTTTTCTCGATTATAACACCTATTAAATTTTATCCAGGTAGATATAGTAGACAAAGACATCATTGAACTTGCAGAAATGGAAACTAGAGAATTGTTGGATAAATATGGATTTAACGGGATTAATACTCCATTTGTCTGTGGTTCAGCTTTGCTTGCTTTGAACGGAGATAAATCAGAAATTGGAGTTCCTTCTGTGCAGTTGCTGTTGAATGCTTTAGATAATCATATTCCAACCACATCGAGAGATTATGCAGCTCCTTTTGTGCTACCAATCGACGATGTGTTTTCTGTACCAGGTAGAGGTACAGTTGTGGTAGGGACATTAACACAGGGCTCAATTGCAAAAAGTGCAGAAGCACATATGGTGGGCTTCGATGTAAAACTTGACACTCATATCTCAGACATTCAGGTAATACTTGAAATTTACCGTTTCTAGAAATATAAATGATACTGTATTCTTGTTTTTAACAGAACTATTCATTTGTATATTTTAATAACACTTTTCAAGAAAAATTTGCAAATGCAAACTAGGTTCCAATATTATTAAGATTTTATAAAATTTATGTAGTTTAGGATAAAATAATGTATCGTCTAAATTTATAAATTATATGTTATTATTAGGTTTTTAAGAAGAGTGTGCCAAAAGCATATGCTGGTCAAAATATTGGTGTTTTATTGAGAGGTATTAAGTTAGGTTCTGTACGTAGAGGAATGGTAGTATGCCAAAAGAATAGTGTAACTCCTACTAATCACTTTGAAGCGCAATTCTATTTATTAGATAAAAGTGAAGGTGGACGTCAAAAACCAATAGCGGTACACATTCTAATAAATGTTATACAATGTAAATTTAATTTTGTTTTGTATAATTAATTTACATTTTGTTTTTGTAGGTAAATGGATTTTCTACACTAATATTCTGTTCAACATGGAACGTGTATTGTCGTTTTGATTTCTTACTACCACCAGGAGTTGATATGTTAATGCCAGGAGAATTTGCAACCGCCAAGTTAACACTTCTTTATCGCATGCCAATAGCAGAAGGCAAAGTCTTTACTGTCCGAGAACATAATCTAATAATCGGCACAGGAAAAATTACAAAAGTGCATAAGCCAATAACTTTTGAGAAAGACAAACTACATATGATCAAAGTTTGAATATATAATTTTTACATTTTAATAGACAATTGAAATTTTTCATTTGCATTATACTCAGCTCTTTTCCTTCAAGACTTTCGTCTTGAATTGAGCATTTGAGGATGCATTATGACAAGGAAAATAAAGCAACAGAAAGTTGAAAAAATTCTAGAACTTTATTACTCGTTTCTTTCGATACACTTCTCCCGCTTCTGCTATAAATGAAATTTTCTTTGGGAAAAGCAACCATTCGTAATAACCAATTATGATATTTTATAACGATCAACATGTAATGAGAGTAAACATTCATGTAGGACTATCGTATTTAGCGTTCGGATGTGGAATTCTTTCTTTGTAATAATATTTATAATGTGCAAGTGTTATACATTAAAAACTATTACAATAATGAATATCATTTGCACATGACTCTTGCACAGCAGAGAAATATTATTTATTTATACTGACAAGTTACTCCGAAAAAGATGCAAGGAAGTCAGTAACGACCTTTTTCAATTTCGCATCAGAGGCTTCGCTAATAGTATTTTCCTTAGCGATTGTATTTAAGAGGTCTCGTTGGCTGGCCCTGAAACATTCGAATGTTCAATTAACATCATATGTAAATTCATTCCTAATGTAAAGGTAAATTCAACAATTGCTTCGAGAAGGTTACCTGATGTGGGCAAGGAATTCTTTTTCAAAGGCAGTGATTTTTGTAGGTTCCATCTTGTCAAGGTATCCACGGACACCACAGTAAATAACAGCTACTTGTTCTTCGATAGCCATAGGTACTGAGAAAAACATTACAGTCAGTTATGTATACATGTTATCCTGTGTTTTATTAATATTTTTCTTAATTTCATTATGCATATGAAATCTTTTACCGTATTGTCCTTGTTTCAAAAGTTCTGTTAATCTAACACCTCTGTTCAAAAGTTGTTGGGTTGCGGCATCCAAGTCAGACCCGAATTGTGCGAAAGCTGCTACTTCACGGTATTGAGCCAACTCCAATTTCATGGAACCAGCAACCTATAAAACAAAATATAATTAACAAAAAAAACACACAGTATTTTCGAATACTTGGGAATGTATAAATTAGACAGTTACCTGTTTCATGGCTTTCGTCTGAGCGGCAGATCCGACCCGCGATACGGACAAACCTACGTTAATGGCTGGGCGAATACCTTTGTAGAACAATTCAGTTTCCAAGAAAATCTGACCATCAGTGATGGAGATGACATTCGTAGGGATATAAGCGGACACATCACCGGCCTGAGTCTCGATAACTGGTAGAGCAGTCAACGAACCACCTCCCAGACTCTCGTTCATTTTAGCTGCTCTTTCGAGAAGACGGGAATGAAGGTAAAATACATCACCAGGGTAGGCCTCACGACCTGGTGGTCGTCTCAACAGCAGAGACATTTGTCGATATGCAACGGCTTGTTTCGACAAATCGTCGTATATGATCAAAGCGTGCTTCCCATTATCTCTGTAAGACAGAAAATTGTAATAATATTATCGACAATTAAAAGCTGCATTATCTATTACGGTACTGGTTTGTTCTATCCCCACCGCTTACCCACGACTCACCGAGCTTCCGCCACTGTGCAGGCGGAGAGAAAAAGGGAAGCGAAAAAAAATTTAGAAGACTTTACCCAGATGTATTTGTATAAGTGACGAAGATCGAACGTATTTGTATAAGTGGCGGGGACAGGACAAACCAGTTGTGACATTTTCATATTTGTTTCATGGAAGTTTAGAACAAACTAAGACTACCTGAAGAATTCTCCCATAGCGCAACCAGAATACGGAGCCAAATACTGTAGAGGTGCTGCATCAGAAGCGGTAGCAGAGACAATAATAGTGTAATTGATGGCTCCACTATCCGTCAGACGTTTTACAATTTGGGCTACGGTAGATCTCTTCTGACCGATAGCAACGTAAATACAGTACAATTTCTTCTTTTCTTCTCCAGCGTCATTGAATCGTTTCTGGTTAATGATAGTATCAATGGCAAGAGCAGTTTTACCAGTCTGTCTGTCACCAATAATCAATTCACGTTGACCACGACCAATAGGTACCAAAGAATCTACAGCTTTAATTCCAGTCTGCATAGGCTCTCTTACAGATACCCTGATAAAAATATTTGCAATGAAATATAGTAAAAAATGATGATTCCATTTATGTAACAAGCAATGCTAATTGCTATGTAAAAAATAAATACCTAGGGATAATACCAGGTGCCTTGGTACCAATACGGAATCTTAACTTGCTGTTAAGGGGTCCTTTCCCATCGATAGGATTACCCAATGCATCTACGACACGTCCTAGCAATTCTTCGCCGACTGGCACGTCCACGATAGCTCCAGTACGTTTAACAATGTCTCCCTCCTTAATATGCCTGTCATTACCAAATACGACAACACCAACATTATCGGGTTCCAAGTTCAGAGCCATACCCTTCAATCCTGAACTAAATTCTACCATCTCGTCAGCTTGAATGTTTTTAAGCCCGTATACACGAGCAATACCATCACCGATGCTCAATACCCTACCAGTTTCCTCAAGATTGGTCTATAATTTCATTAAAAAATAAATTAATGGAGATATATACGTTAAGAACTTAAATATCATTAAATGTTATATAGAATAATATAATACATTCATATTATTTAATGTGCTCTCGCTTAATGTCAAAATGTAATGATATACCTTTGGAGATGAACCAAGTATACGCTCCTCCAAAATGGAAGAGATTTCAGCAGAACGACGACTGCAGGATACATGATATTTGCAGGATGCAATGCTTGCAACAGGCCATTTCACCTATAAAAACGAATTCTAATTCATTATTGTTATATTACAGTCACAGTGCAACCTAAATACTTATTACATAACTTGGTACCTTTATGTTTATGTAATACACTATAAGCAAAGCATTTGTAACAAAATTAGTACTTCAATTGTCATCAAGTTTTAACAAAGATAATTATTATTTAACGGAAATAACGTCTTCTTTAAAAAATAAGAGAATCGAAAAGGCGGAGCATTCAGCTGAACAGTTGTCCCAAGGTAGAAAATGTCGGCATGTTCGATGCAGCAATTCTTTCATGAATAAATAGTTGAAAAGAGATTCTTAAAAGTATGATCACCTGAATTGTAGCATTCGGCAATTGCCTTGCTATCGAGGAAGCCAAACGTAGAGATAGTTGAGCCATTTCGATGTGTCGAAAAGCCCGTCAACCGGACCACGAATTCAGAAACGAAGAACGATCACGACAGGAACGAGCAGAAGAACGTCCCGTTCAACCCCACTCTGACATCCACACCGGCAGGAAGTCGATATCCATCGACCTGCGCCATAGCCTCGAATCCAGATGCATGCATTAATTCATAAACTAGCATATACTTTACCTAGTATTCCGAAAATAAAGTTTAGCACAATTTCTGTGTCGAACAAACATTTATGGAACGATGTGTTTACTTAACAAATATTTAATATATAAGTCTCAGTGTATTGAACTTTGGGTGCGAGGTTAAACATATTTACGCAGTCTCGATAGAAGAAATAGGCGCCCAATTTCAATTTAAACTCTGTCTGACTGTACACCAACTGTATAATTATTATTTAATGCAATAGAACTTGGAATTTCGTATGAAGTAACTTATTATTTTTACACGCATGAAGATACAGGTAGACGAATGTCAATAACCATGAACTAAGAAACTTGAATTTCATTGTTTCAAAATTATGAATGTGACATAAATTTATTATTGTTAAAAAAAAATGCATTTCTTGAAGTAAAATATAAATAAAAAATTAATATAAAATCATTTTTCTGGTATATACAGTGTTGTATAGTATGCATGATACGTATATTTATAAATCTGTATAAAGCTCTTTTCTTCAATCTTTATATTGTCCAATTCATTCATTCGATTAAAAAGTATCACATATTTTTGTATTAATTATAAGAAACATGTACCTATTTATTGGTAAACATTTATAGTAAATATTTATCGTTGAACATGAAACTATTCGAACTCGGTAAGTTTCGATATTGCATCCAGATGTAGTAACAGTTTAGTGATGACGGATTATTTTCTACGCTTTCGATTGTCATCGATTAGAAGCATTTTCTACAAATGATAAGTGAATGTTTATAAGAAACAAATAGTTTTATGGTTTGCAAAATCTGTCAAAAGTTCAGGTTAAGTTAGTGAAATATGGAAGCGTCATTGCACCGGCGCCAAAGTTTGTTATTTTGTCATATCGTATTGATTATTGCTGTTGACCGTATTTTAAAGAGATACCGACAACGATTTTGAGAAAAAGCAAATGAATAATCATCAAGGAAAAAATGAAAAAGAATTAAACAATCTGTCCATGCTGAAAGACGTTCATCGCGTTCTTGATAATTACAATATCGCCGTTTCTTTCATCCGAAAACGGCAGGTGACAAAACTAGTAAATTCATTGTTTACAATTTATATGAAACCATACATAAACTATTTCACTCGAACTACACATTACAGGTAAATGAAGGCTAATTTGTAATAGGAGATACATTCGAATGGCACTGTGTACATTGGAACTACTTGTCTCTTAATAACAAGTGGTTATCATTATAAACCTAAAAATATGGATGCTGCCACTGAATCAGAACTTATAGAAAAGTTAGTGAAAGAAGCTGAAAGTTTGAAAATACGATTAGAAGAAGAACGACAGAAATTAAATGATATTACTCGTAACTGTCATATTAATCTTATCTAAGAGACAATGTTAAGTCTTATGAGATATATAAAACAGGATTACTTATTGATTTTGTACTAAAATATTTTTAAGACGTAACATTGTGCCTATCTAATAAGTTATAATACTCGTAATATTGAAATAATTCAATCAATATTGTCATTTCAGTTGCCAGTGTTGCAGATAGACTCGAAGCAATCAATTGTACTAATGTGAAACCGCGTCGTGTTTTAAAAGGTCACCAAGCCAAAGTCCTTTGTTCCGATTGGTCACCGGATAAACGTCATATCGTTTCCTCTTCACAGGTTTATGCCAATTCTAATTATTTATATATACCGTTAAAATATATCTTCATACAACGAATGTTCTAGGATGGCAAAATGATAATATGGGATGCATTTACAACGAACAAAGAACATGCTCTTACTATGCCAACAATCTGGGTTATGGCTTGCGCTTATGCTCCAAGCGGTGCTCTCGTTGCGTGCGGGTATTAAGAATATATAAAATTAAAGTCAATGTCAACTGGCCACTTGAGGTCACTTTTTTGTGACTTTGTGAACTCTTTTCTCGCTTGGAACATTTTCATATATATCTTAATATAAAATCTTTACATAAAAAATTAAGGGTATATAGAATTAAATGCCTAATAGTGTGGCTTATAAATTTGAATGTTATAACATTCGTGTAATTTCGTATCACAATGAAAATGAATGCTGTAGGATTCACGTCCGCGAACGTGTTAATTTTTCCTGAATGACCTACAGTGATCAATTGATTTGACATGTTTAATATTTTGTGTTCTATCATGGTGACTTGTACGTTATATTTGCTTTTTATAGAGGATTGGATAATAAAGTTACCGTATATCCTTTGAGTCAAGAAGATGATGTATCAACGCGTAAAAAAACCGTTGCTACGCATACATCTTACATGTCTTGCTGCGTATTTCCGAATAGCGATCAACAGATTTTAACTGGCAGCGGAGATAGCACGTGCGCTTTATGGGATGTAGAAAGCGGACAACTACTGCAAAGCTTTCTTAGGCATTCCAGCGATGTTATGTCTATTGATTTAGCGCCAAGTGAAACCGGTAACACATTTGTTTCCGGCAGTTGCGATAAAATGGTTCTAATATGGGATATGCGGACTGGTCAATGTGTTCAAAGTTTCGAAGGACATCGATCTGATGTTAACTCTGTATGTAAACATTGATTTATATGTTATACCGTTATATAATTTTCATTATATCATTCTATTTGGGGTTTAGGTGAAATTTCATCCCGGCGGTGATGCAGTCGCAACGGGTTCCGACGATGCAACTTGTCGCCTGTTTGATTTACGCGCGGATAGAGAAATAGCCGTTTACGCAAAAGAAAGTATAATATTTGGAGCAAACGCTGTTGACTTGAGTGTCAGTGGACGGCTGCTTTTCGCCGGTTACAATGACTACACTGTAAATATATGGGATACTCTGAAATGTCAACGAATCGCATTTTTGTATGGACACGAAAATCGAGTATCTTGCTTACGAGTCTCTCCGGATGGAACTGCCCTTTCGACTGGAAGTTGGGATTCAACTCTACGAGTTTGGGCTTAGCTTCGATAAAACTGCACTTGCCATCTCATTACATTGTGTTAGATGAAACCCGAACAATTCTTTATGCAAAATGTACATTTTAAGATCTATACAATAAGATTATCGCATATACAAAGATTTTAAGTACAATACTCCAAAGAGAACACGATGTATGAATTATTGTAGCATAAGAGAAATGTTCTACTCATTATACAGGATATTGTAGCAAATAAGTGAGATTAGTAATTGTGATTGAATATCACGATTATAACAATGTGATAGTTGACATTAATCATTTTTAGGCTGGTCCTAATTTATAGGAAATTGCGTGAATAGTTCATCTATTTAATCAAATGTGTTATTGTCCTGTATAAAACTTAATAAAACATTGATTTATGCATATTCTATGTGATAAATAATATAATGTTTTATATTTTTCCCGATTGTTTTGCATTGTACAGAAATGAGTATCAACGATATAGTGCATTTATTGAAAGTCATTGAGTCTGATTATTGAATGTTGGTAAACTAAAGATTTACAATGTTGCTTCTAATATTGATTAACGATTACAAATACACGATAAATTTGATAATACTGTAGATTACATTGCCGTCGAACGACAAAGTTCGAACCGGATGGTGTGTATTATTCGTATGTTGCGTATGTTGTGCTATTCGTAATGTGCATGACATTCATTCACTAGCCTATGTAAAGTGGTGTTAGATGTATCGCACTGTTGCTGCTGGCACTTGTCTCGCGCGCGCGCGCGGTTTCCAGGTGAGGGAATAACCCTGCGCATGCATGTATGCGAATGTCTGACGGTGCATTTTACCGAAGTTTATAGTCATAGTGGTCAAATATTGTAAAAATTAAGTTTACGAATTGATATACTTTTACAAGAAGTAAATATATTTAAAAAAACTTCAAGAAATATGCCTCAATACTCAGGTATGTTTTGTGAAAATTCAAGTTTTACATATCTAACCTAAAATTTCTTACGGAACCTTTTACCGTTTTATATTCGGCAATTGACCATTTAAATGTTTCGTTTTAGTTAAAGTCAGATGGGGAAAGGATCTTTTTGTTGGCGTAGAGGTTAATACAGACGAGGTACCAATGTTGTTTAAAGCACAACTATTTGCACTCACAGGAGTGCGGCCAGAAAGACAAAAAGTCATGTTACAAGGATTAACATTGAAAGACGATGATTGGGGTAACATCAAATTAAAAGATGTAAGAACATAATTTAAACCGTTATTATGAATATTTTTACCTATGGTAATACACATTATAAATAAAAACTGAAAGTTTCAAATGTTATCAGTTTAATTTTATAAATGTTGTCTTTGTAACAGGGCATTATGGTATTGATGATGGGTTCTAAAGAGGAAGATGTACCAACAGAACCTACAGAAAAACCATTGTTTCTAGAAGATATGAACGAATCTGAATTAGCCACAGCTTTAGGTTTACCTGTTGGTTTGACCAATTTTGGAAATACATGTTACTTTAATGCAACTGTGCAATGCCTGAAAACTGTCCCTGAACTACGAGATGCTTTAAGGGGTTTTTCAGGAGAAGTTGCTGCTAACAATGGTTTTGCACATAATATAACAGCCGGTTTAAGAAATTTGTACGAGGGTATGGATCAAAGGAGATTCTATTCACCCTTTTTTCTGGTGGAACTAATGCGTCTGAAGTTTCCAAGATTTGCCGAACAATCTGAAAATGGTAGATTTCAGCAGCAGGATGCTAATGAATGTTGGACACAACTTCTTAGAATGTTGCAAAAAATATTACCAGCAAAGGTGGTTACATATTTAATATTGTTTGAAATTTTTCAAATACAGGTGGCTTATAATCAAAATTATTTCATTAAGTCATATTCATATTATAAATCAAAACTATTCATTTATGTCTCCACTGATACTATTATTATTTAGATTTTAATATATATAAATTCTTTCATACATAAGTTAAACACACATTTCGTTTTGCCATGCACATAATCCCAAACTGTTGAATTATACTCATAAGTGTAAAATGACAACAGGAAAATTCTGCACCTTCGGAAGATGATGGACAAAGTTATAAGCCTCGATCACTGATTCAACAATATTTCGGAGGAACGTTCGATACAGAATTAAAATGTGTAGAATCTGAAGATGAACCACCCACAAAAGGAAAAGAGGAATTTTTACAACTAAGTTGTTTCATATCAACTGAAGTTAAGTACATGCATTCTGGACTTAGGAATAAGATGCAAGAACAAATTACAAAACTGTCCTCGACGTTGGGCAGAGATGCTGTATATACAAAAACGGTAAAAAAAATGTACAATGTGAAAAAGTTTTTACATTCAAAACAATGATGTTTTACATTTAAATATGTATGATTATTTGTTTTACAGTCAAAAATTAGTAGATTGCCAGCATATTTAACTATCCAATTTGTACGTTTTTATTATAAAGAAAAGGAGGCGATTAATGCAAAAATTCTCAAGGATGTGAAATTTCCTCTTGAATTTGATGCTTTTGAATTATGCACCAATGAACTTCAAACTAAGCTCACCCCGATGCGTGAAAAATTTAAAGAATACGAAGACACTTTACTGGAAGAATCGCGTAACGCAAAAGACAAAAAGGACAAGGAAGATAATAAAAAGCAAATGAAACAGGAATCATTTTGGTTTTCAGACGGTACAAAATTTATGTTGAAACTGTTTGTAATACCATTTTCTTTCGTGTTACCGTTTGTATTTTTACAATTACAGATTTAGGCTCGAACAACAGTGGTTTCTATATTCTGCAGGCAGTTCTAACGCATGGGGGCCGATCAAGTAGTAGTGGTCATTATATAGCTTGGGTTCGTCAAAAAGAAGACAGTTGGTTAAAATGTGACGATGAAAATGTTAATGCTGTAACCAGTGAAGATGTTTTAAAACTTAGCGGTGGTGGTGACTGGCATTGTGCATACGTTCTTCTTTACGGCCCGAAAATTTTAGAAGTACCTGATACAGATAATAGTGAAGATTCAGCCAGCAAGTAATTGTTGCGTAACACAAAATTTAAATGACTGTAACAAAGTTTCCTCCTTGAACTATCAGAGGAATGCATTTAAAAGTTTTAAAAATTCCCAGCGCTATTGTACCCACATACAAGGCACATCTTTCTCTTTTCTACTTAGCTCCAGGTACAAGCTTATTGAAAATACCATCAACATCCAAAGAATTCTGTTTTTCTTTGTCACGTTTGCGTTATCCTTCTGGCAAGTGAATTGTAAAGAACGCATTTCTTTTCGTAAAATACAAAGATTACGGGTATGATGTCGACTAATTGTTGTTAAGAAATTCTTGCTCTAATACGTTGAGAAGAATTGTATCGCATCATATTTAATTAATTAGTATTTTCAATTTGCCAAAATATTGTATGATGTATACATATTATATATTGCTTAAATACACAAACATTGTATGCTATATCTCTCTTTTTCCCTCTCTTCCTCATTCAATATAACATACGCACATACACATGTATGCGTGTACATATAATTATATGTAATATAATTATATGTAATATAATTATATATATATATATATATAATTTATGTACACGTATACTCGCATATATGTGTGTACATTTAAGTATAAGAAGATAAATGTGGAAATCTGATAATGTAATAAATGAGATTTTATACGCGCACACTAAAGTGTAAAAGCACGATATGATATACTCTTATAGATATATGTGTGTATAGGAAAACTTGTGAAGCAGATAATCTGAAACAGGTAAGCAGTCCAACCGCAGATACCGCCGGTCGCAGTCGTAGCGTTACAGTTACCATGTAATTTACCAAAAAGTAAAGTGCGACACATACAACGATTTTATAAACACGTGGACGTTTCAAGTGAATTATGCACGAGGATGAATTCAAAAACATTCTTTAATAAAACTCTACGCCATTTGTTCCACAGATTTTTGAGGTAATAAATATAATGTATCAGTAGCATGGATAAGTATCAGATTATTAAAGTGACAACAGTTTTTATCTAATGAACATTCGTTAAATCGTTACGTATGCCAACCGAGGTAATATTTAAATATTCCTACGATCGATACGAATCAATCGAATATAATCTCAGACTAATTCGATAAAGTTAATGTAACGTCGTTATTTAGTTATTTTATATCTTATAATTAATCAGCTTTACAAAGACTCTATTGTATTACGGTGAAAATTACATAAGCGGTTTCTAAAATGTTACACGCAAGAATTGATCGCTATACTTTAAAGAGTCCTCTTAACGATGCGATAAACTTTTTAACTTAATTTCGATAAGGTATTCGTCGATCTCTCTCGAACCGTGTAATCTAGGCAAATTTTAACGACAAAGGATAAGAGACAAATTTTTCTTTCGATACTTTATCACCATTAGTATCTTTTTGCCCTTTCTAGTTTTGTATCGTTTTGTTTTCCTCCTTCTCTCTCTCTCTCTCTGTCTCTCTGTCTCTCTATCTCTCTCTCTCTGTCTCTCTGTCTCTCTGTCTCTCTCTCTCTCT